>NC_083347.1:95701998-96040302 GCF_019175385.1 Lycium barbarum | reverse complement strand
CGTCAGTTATTATCTTTTCATTTTGGCGGGAACAGTTGCGTCACGTCCCTCTTCCTTCGGCCACGTGTCATATCCCGGATGGTCAGCTCTGACAACTGCCGTATCGCATGTCGTTTCAAGTCGATTCTCATTAATTATGGGACACGTGGCCTTCCCCGGTTGGCTGGGCTCTTGTAACCGCCCGATCCCATGCCTATAAAACGTCCCTTACCTCTTCACTTCAACATTTTTACATCCTCGCCTCTTCACCTCTCCGTTTCAAGTTTTTTCCCTCTTTACCCATTTCATTTCTTTACTCATAATCATCTGAAAACTCACATTTCTTGTTGATCTGCTGCTTGCACTACGTGAAAAGAAACGATACTGTCAATTTCTCCACTTGTCGTTCTTGTGTGTTGCTGCTTCCTCCTTTCATTCTTTGCCATTTTTGAATTCTTCTACTGTCACCTTCACTTTTTAACTTCTTTTTTGCATTCTCCCAAACTCTCTTTTCCATATCTTCAAATTTCTGCCAGTACTGAAACCGCTTCCCATGATGTCCCCTCGGTTTCTTCTCAAGAAACCGAGCCAACTTCTCCGGCCAAGGGGAAGGTTACTTTCGAACCCACCGCATCGGACGTCGTACCGACCAAACCGAATTTCAACAAAGATTTTGAGGTTGAAAAGCCTTCCCCGGTGTCCGACAGAGGGTATGATGTGAGACGATATCCTTCATCCATTACCGAGGATAAACTTGACCTAGACCGGGCTGATTGCGGATGGGACAACCGTTCAGTCCAAATTTTTGCCCCCGGGCTAGATGAGTCAGTCACCGACCATCGGGAGGGCTTCTTGTATGTCTATACTTACCCTTTCACCCTTAAGCTCGACCCACCGATCGATCCGGTCATCTTAGACATGTGCTAGACCTTCAACATAACCTTGGCACAGATTGGTCCAATTGTTTGGAGGGTCGTGGCCTTCCTCCGACTATTGGCTAATAATGCAGAAAAGGAGTTCACGTTGGCTCACTTGATACGGCTATATTCCCCGAGGTTGTTCCGGGGTGGCGTAATAAAACTCGCAAAGCGTAACCGAAATCCAATATTTTCAAAAATGGATGAAGATAGAGACCGGGGCTGGTTGGAGCGATATGTCCGGGTGCGAACCTCGGACATCATTCCGGACCACTATATGCCTTTTCCGGAAAGGTGGAACAACAAGCGTAAGTCTGAACTCTTTTAAGAATCGCTTTTGTATGCTTTGCCACACTTCAGTTCCACTTTCTCATTGGTCTTGTTATTTCCCTTAGCCGTGGGTTGGATTCCTCCGGTCGTCCGGAATCTCAACGAATGGGTTACCGCTCTCCTCAGCCAATATGCTCACGACGATCGGACGTGGGGTCATCCTGTGGCCGATGGATCGCCCAGAACCACGGTAACACTTTGCTTCTATCCGTATCCATTGCATCTTCTACCCTTCTGTAACATCTTCGATTTTCAGGTCTGCCTAAGGGATCGGTGAATCCAAGGCCGGACTCAGCCGCTGAACCTGCGACGTCGGCACCCGAGTTCGATTCAGCGGGTGCATCTTGTATCCTTGCTGCTGCTGCCAAAAGAAAAAGGCCCTCCGACAAAAGGCAGAAGTCGAAGAAGAGGGCGAGGAGCGTTACTCTTACCTTACGGGACAAAACAGAGGCCGATATTATTGTTCGGAGAGTCGGCGCCGTCCTTTCCGTGGCTCTGATCCCGGAGGAGGCTGTCACCGTTCCACCGCTTCCATCGACCGGGGAAGTGCCTTTAGCTTCGGCGTTATGCACAGGTTTGGAAGAAATTCATTGTCCGCTTCCTATAAGGTCGGTTGAATTCATCGATATTTCAGGTGATGCCTCGCCCGAAGAAACCCCTTTGCAAACGACAAGGAGATCCGAGAGGGCTCCTGTCGAGGTCGGTCAAAGGACTGAGCCGGTCCCTGAGACAGAAGTCCCTGCAACTTCGGAGATCCCTGCTTTTGCCGAAGCTGCTGAGGTCCCTCCGAGTTCCCCAATTCAGCCCTCAGGACCGGATGAGTTTGATGACATGTTCTCGGACACTCCTCCCGCTACCGGCGAAGCTGCTGGATTCGGACATCTCCCGATCCCTCGGGCCACGAGGGCGGCTAATCGGACCACTGAATCTGGTGCTAGGGACAGCTTGGTGCACACCTTTCCGGCCCCAAGTGTGGAACGGAGAAGGACAAGATCGGCTACGATCACTGTTCCGGAGGATTGCAGCTTTCTTTCCCGCCCGGTGGGTGTGGCAAGCTATCTGAGGCCCCTTGTCTCGGACTCGGATAAGAGAAAGATGAACGGGGTCCCTTGGCAGTGCCTCATTAACGAGGGTATGCACGCGGGTAACCGGGTAAGTTTATCAGCCATCTTTGCATATTTTTACTGAGAATTTTAGCCTCGTTTGTTCAAGTTTTCAAGTTTTTAACTTGCTTCATTTGCAGAGTGTGGTGCTTGTCAACGAGGATTTTATCCGTGCTCAGCAAGAGGTGGACGATCTTAGGGGCCAACTGGATGCCCAAAGTCGAGAGACGGAGAAATTTCAGCACCTTCTGCGGGTGAAGGAGGATGAGTTGAGCCGAGCAGTTGCTCTTTCCAACCTCCAACCCGAGCTCGAAGCAACAAGGGCTAAAAACCGTCGATTGAAGGGTGAGCTGGCCGAGATGGTCGAATACAACCGGTGTCTCAAAGCGGACAAGATCGGCCTTAGCTGAGACAACGCTCAATTTTCCTCGAGGCTTGGTGAGCTCGAAACCACCCTCTCTCAACTCCGTGGGGAGCTGGATTCGGCGAAGTCTGATGCTACGAGCTTGGCCGAGAGGAATCGGCTGCTCAAATCTGAGAGTGCCCGGTACAAAGAGCGTATGAGGGTGTTCGAGGAGAAGGCGGAGAAGAGGGCCCAGATATGTGATGATCTGAAAATAGAGCTTAAGGAGACGGCCGATGCTAATGACGCTCTCAAGGCCGAGCTCGAGTCGGCCATCCACATGCAAAATGTCCTCGGAGTAGCTCGGGATGTTCTGGCGGCAAAGTTAGCCCAAGCCGAGGCCGATTTGGAGGAAGCTCTGAAGAGCGTGGAGGCCGCCGAGGCTCATGCCACTATTGCTGCTGAGTACAAAAAATGAAAGTCTCGGAGGATCACCCTTGAGCAAGCCGAGCATGGCTTTACGGATCTTCCGGCCCTTATTCTCGAGGCTAAAAGAATCGAGAAAGAGGCTAAGGGTTCCCTCGGGGCTGACTCTGACGACTCTGAGCGGACATTGTCCGAACACTCCGGCTCCAGCCATTCCGGATAGATTAGGGCCTGTACTTTGCCTTTTATTTTTTGTCTTTGTAGGGGTCTCCGATGTAAAATCCTATGTATAAACAGAACATGTATTTTCCTTGATTCTTTTCTTCGAATGAATGTTTGTTATGACTTCCGCTCGAATTGTTGGTTCGTTTTATGGAGTCACTTTTTCCGACTGTGCCTATATATCGGTTTTTCTCTTCATCCGGCACATGTCGTCCGGGAATTTTATGGAGTTTTTGCCCATGGGACTTATCTTACGCTTTGTGAATTCGAACGTCTCCGAATCACGACGGGAGTTTTTAGGGCCGGTATTTTTCGGCTATTTTTTTTAGGGCCGGTATATTTCGGACACCTGAGTCTCAGCCTTAGCTAAATTTTGATGTAAAAGTCCCCGTTTGTGGGGTTAACGATTTTGGCTCGGTTCGCTATGACCTTGTTGCCTTTGTCGAATTTCGACCGTAGTGCCCGGTATAGGGTGTATGAATGAAGTAGTGCTGAAATACGGCGGTTATCATCGGGGTAAAGTGTTTTAACAGGAAGACATCCGAGATATCGTTATCCAAACTTTCAATAATTGGTGTTGCTGAAAGCATTTGCATACATGAGAATGAATTTTTGCATTGCAAGTATTTGCAAACATGAGAATGAATTTTTTCCTTCTGCCTTTGCCGTAGCAAATACTAAATGGACACGATTCATTCTGATCGTTTGGTCCTTACATCGGAACCTAATGCAGAAGGTCCGGTTCTTGGTTTTGCCGTAGCAAATATTGCGTGGACACGATTCATTCTGATCGTTTGGTCCTTACATCGGAACCTAGTATTAAAGGTCCGGTTTTGTTTTGTTGAGGGCGGCCTCCGGTTTCAGCTAACCGGGGCAAACTTCGAAGTGGGTATGATAGTCCCCTAGCTCTTATCCGAGCTGCAAGATCAGGTGAGTGCTATTAAGTCCCCACTCGTAGGGTGTGACCCCGAGTTTCCGTGCGTTTGTCTTCGTCTTTGTCGAGTACCACATTGTACTTGTTGCCTCATTGAAAACCTTGTCGGAAAACCCATTTTGGGACAAAACCGTACTAAGGAAAAGAGTGCAACATGTGTTTTCAGGCCTAAACTCTAACTTTATCCGGCTCTCGATTTCCTGCAAAAGAGAAAGGTTAAATAGAAAAACACGGGGAGTCCATACCTTAGCAGTAGTATCTTTTCAGATGCGCCACATTCCAGTTATTGCGCAACCGTTTCCCGTCCATGGACTCCAACTGGTACGATCCTTTGCCCGTTATCCCGGTTATCTTATACGGACCTTCCCAGTTCGGACCCAGTTTTCCTTCGTTGGGATTCTTGGTGTTCAAGGTAACTTTTCGAAGCACCAAGTCCCCAACTTGGAAATGCCAAAAATTGGCTCTTCGATTGTAGTACCTTTCCATTCTCTGTTTCTGGGCTGCAATACGGACTAACGCGTTTTCGTGAAGTTCATCCGTGAGGTTGAGTTTTACGGCCATGGCCTCCTCGTTTAACTCCTCGGTGGTATAGCTGAACCGGAGAATGGGTTCAGCAACTTCTACGGGAATAAGGGCTGCAGCCCCGTAGACCAACGAGAAAGGAGTTTCTCCGGTACTTGATTTTGATGTGGTTCTGTAAGCCCACAACACCTCCGGTAATATTTCCCTCCAGTGATGCTTTGACGCTTCAAGTCTTTTCCTCAGATTTTGGATTATTGTCTTGTTCGTGGATTCCGCCTGTCCGTTTGCACACGGGTGATATGGAGTTGATACAATTCTCTTGATCTTCAACCCCTCGAGGAAATCGTTGACTTTGCCACCCACGAACTGGGGTCCGTTATCACAAGTTATCTCGGCAGGGATGCCGAAGCGACAGATGATGTGGTCCCATATGAAGTCAATGACTTCCTTCTCTCTGATTTTTTCAAAGGCCTGCGCTTCAACCCATTTTGAAAAATAATCAGTTATAAACAGAATAAAACGGGCTTTACCTGGTGCCCATGGTAATGGACCGACAATGTCCATTCCCCACTTCATGAAAGGCCAAGGTGAAACCACCGAATGCAGCAACTCCCCGGGCTGGTGATTCGTCGGAGCATGTCTCTGACACCCGTCACATTTTCGGACAAATATTTTTGAATCTTTGTCCATCCGGTTCCAATAATAACCGACCCTGATGATCTTTCGGACCAGAGCTCCAGCACCGGAGTGGTTGCCACATGTTCCTTCGTGCACCTCTCTCATCACATACTCCGTCTCTCCGGGACCCAAACACTTAGCCAGGGGTCCGAAGAAAGACCGTCGATATAATTGGCCGTCTACCATGTAGAAACGCGCAGCTTTGGTCCTTAATGACTGTGATTCTTTTGGGTCATTCGGGAGCTTTCCATCACGCAAGTAGTCGATGTACTTGTTGCGCCAATCCCAAGTTAAACCCATTGTGTTTATTTCGGCATGTCCGTTTTCTATCGCCGTGTTCAACAAGTGCACCGTAGTCCCGGGGTTGATTTCCTCCCCTTCGACCGAAGATCCCAAATTCGCCAATGCATCGGCTTCGCTGTTCTGCTCCC
The DNA here is from genome assembly GCF_019175385.1 of Lycium barbarum. Classification (NCBI taxonomy): domain Eukaryota; kingdom Viridiplantae; phylum Streptophyta; class Magnoliopsida; order Solanales; family Solanaceae; genus Lycium; species Lycium barbarum. Next base: position 96,034,417 of record NC_083347.1, on the reverse strand, counting down.
TTGGTATATGCTGCATGGTCCATTCTCTAAACCGGTGTAGTATCACTTGGATTTTTTCCAGATACCTCTGCATCCGTTTGTCCTTGACCTCGAAGACACCGTTCACCTGGTTTACGACCAAGAGCGAATCGCACTTTGCCTCGATTATTTCGGTACCCATACTCCGGGCCAATTCCAAACCTGCAATCATAGCCTCATACTCGGCTTCATTGTTAGTCAATTTAACAGTTCTAATAGATTGCCGAACGGCATCCCCGGACGCAGTTCTAAGGACGATTCCTAGCCCGGAACCTTTGAGGTTCGAGGCTCCGTCCGTATGTAACGACCAAATACCCGAGGCTTTCCCCTAGGTTAGCAGAAATTCTTTCTCAACCTCGGGGACCATAGCCGGGGTGAAATCCGCCACAAAATCGGCCAAGATCTGGGACTTGATGGCCGTTCGAGGTCTGTATTCGATATCGTATCCGCTAATTTCTACGGCCCATTTGGTTAGTCTACCCGATAATTCCGATTTATGCATGATGTTTTTAGGGGGTAAGTAGTCACTACAGATATCGGATGGCATTGAAAATAAGGTTTGAGCTTTCTAGAAGCACTAACCAATGGCAGTGCCAATTTTTCCAAGAGGGGATAACGGGTCTCCGCATCCCCCAAAGTTCTATTTACATAATAAATAGGGAATTGCGTACCTGATTCTTCTCGGACCAAAACGCCACTTACCGCTACCTCAGAGACAGCAAGGTAGAGAAAGAGTTGCTCGTCGGCTTCTGGTGTGTGTAGCAGCGGTGGGCTGGACAAGTATCTTTTTAATTCTTGTAAAGCTCTTTGACACTCCGGTGTCCAAAAGAAGTCGTTCTTCTTCCTCAATAAGGAGAAGAAGCGGTGACTCTTGTCCGAGGACCTCGATATGAAACGACTTAGCGCCGCTATCCTTTCGGTGAGCCTTTGCACTCCTTTGACGTTATTCACTACCTCGATATCCTCGATGGCCTTGATTTTGTCCGGGTTTATTTCAATACCCCGGTTTGACACCATGAAACCCAAAAATTTACCGGACCGGACGCCGAAGGCGCATTTTTTTGGGTTGAGCTTCATGTTATACTTGCGGAGTACATCGAAGGTTTCCTGCAAATGCTTTAAATGGTCCTCCGTTTCCAGGGACTTAACAACCATGTCGTCAATATAAACTTCTATTGTTTTCCCTATTTGTTCTTCGAACATTCCATTAACTAGGCGTTGGTAAGTTGCACCCGCATTTTTTAGCCCAAAAGGCATGACATTATAAGAGTAAGTCCCATATCGGGTAATAAAGGATGTTTTCTCCCGATCCTTCGGGTGCATCCGAATTTGGTTATACCCGGAGTAGGCATCGAGAAAACTTAACATCTCATGCCCGGTTGTCGCATCGATCATTCTATCGATGTGAGGCAACGAAAATGAATTCTTCGGGCATGCTTTGTTTAGATCCTTGTAATCAACACACATTCGAAATTTATTACCTTTCTTCGGCACCACTACTACGTTAGCTAGCCAGTCCGGGTACTTTACCTCCCGGATAGAGCCTATGTTCAAAAGCTTTGTTACCTCGTCTTTTACGAAGGCGTGTTTTGTTTCTACCATCGACCTTCTCTTCTGCTTTACCGAGGGAAACCTCCCGTCCAAACTGAGCTTGTGAGTTGCCACTTCTGGTGGTATACTTGTCATATCTATGTGGGACCATGCGAAGAAATCGGCATTAGCTCGAAAAAATTCAATTAACTTGTTCTTGAGCTCCGAGGTTAACCCCGTGCCCAGGTATACCTTTCTGTCCGGTAGATACTCGAACAAGATGATCTGCTCCAGCTCCTCTACTATTGACTTGGTTGCATCCGAGTCATCCTGCATGACGAATGATCTGGGCACACCGAAGTCATCCTCTTCGTACCCCGGGTCCAACCCTGTGTGCTGTGATTGCTATTTGGTGTCCATACCCTCGATTGAGTCTTTTTCCTGTAGACCCAATTTTTTGGGCTGAGGTGTTGCTTCCTCGAACGCGAACATCTCCCTTGCAGCAGGCTGATCACCTCGGATGGTTTTTATCCCCTCCGGTGTCGGGAATTTCAGCAACTGATGCAATGTCGATGGCACGACCCTCATGCTATGTATCCAGGGTCTACCCAGTAATGCGTTATACTTCATGTCCCCTTCGATTACATAGAACACCGTTTGCTGGATAGTGCCATCGATGCTCACCGGTAATGATATCTCCCCCTTTGTGGTTTCGCTCGCCATGTTGAACCCGCTAAGGACACGGGCTACCGGTACGACCTGATCGAGCAGCCTTAACTGTTCGACCACTCTCCACCGGATGATGTTGGCTGAGCTACCTGGTTCAATCAAAATACGTTTAATTTGAGTTTTAAAGATAAGAATAGAGATTACCAATGCATCATTGTGCGGTTGAATGATGCCTTCTGCGTCCTCGTTGCTAAAAGAGATGGAACCCTCGGATATGTAATCCCGGCCGCGCTTTTCACGCACAGCAGAGACCTTGGTTCATTTCATCACGACCCTCGTGGGGTATCGATCCCCCCAATTATCATGTTTATTAAATGCTGGGGCTCTACTGGCTCGGTCCTTTTATGGGTCTCCCTTTCCTTGTAGTGACTTTTAGCTCGTTCACTCAGCAATTCTCGGAGATGGCCATTCTTCAGTAACCGCGCTACCTCATCTCTTAGCTGGCGACAATCCTCGGTTCTATGTCCATGGGTTCCATGATATTCACACATCATGCTCGGGTCCCGCTAGCCCGGATCCGACCTCAAAGGCCTCGGCCATCTTACATCCGGGATACGACCAATAGCCGAGACGAGGTCCGAGGTGTTCACGTTGAAGTTATACTCCGATATCTTCGGTGAGTCTTTGCTACCGGCAGAGCTTCCGGCATCGCTCCTGAATGAGAGACCTCGACTGTTCGATGGGCGCTCGGCTCGTTTGTCACCCGACCGGAGAAATGGCTCGGGCCAACCCTGGGCTTCTCCGACCTGAAGCTTGGTTTCTCCGAATTAGAATATGGCCGATGCCTTTCCCTCGATGACCTGGCCTCCGGTTCGTAAATTTCCCTTGGTCTCTCAAAACTTTTTTTCATATTTATTGGCCCCGGGGGAAACTCGAGTTGGTCATCCTCCACCCGAATCTTCGACTCGTACCGGTTATGGACATCTGCCCATGTCACAGCCTCGTATTCTAGCAAGTTTTCCTTTAATTTGAACGAAGCCGTCGAGCTCCGAGGGTTGAGCCCCTTTGTGAAATCTTGCGCGGCCCATTCCTCGGGAATCGGAGGGAGCTCCATTCGGTCCCTTTGGAACCGGTTGCAAATTCGCGCAGCAACTCATCGTCTCTTTGGGATATACGAAAAATATCTGCCTTACGGGCCTGCACCTTTTGGGCACCGACGTGAGGCCTTTATGAAGGCATCGACGAGCATTTTGAAAGAGGTGATCGAATGCTCGGGCAGATGGTCATACCACGTCAATGCTCCTTTCGACAGAGTTTCCCCAAACTTTTTCAGCAACACCGATTCAATTTCATCTTCCTCCATATCATTGCCTTTTATAGCGCAGGTGTATGAGGTCACGTGTTCATGTGGGTCCTTTGTGCCGTCATATTTCTGGATATCCGACATTTTGAACCTCTTCGGGATTAACTTCGGATGTACCTCTTCGAATCTGGTCCTTTCAATAAAGGCGGAGCCCCCGAGATTTGGTCCACCCAAGAGTTGTATGTTTCTACCCTCTTTTCGGTATGAATCTACCCGCTTTGCCAAAGTTTCGAGCATTTTCAGAACCTCGGTGGAGGAACCAGCTCCGGACCCATTGCTCTCAGCCATCCGTGCTTCGTCCCGTCTGGTTTCAGCAACACCTTTCGTCTTCTCCGGGGTCGTTTTATCTCTTCCACTTTGCAACCGGGCAATTGCAATTCCTTGTTTGGCAATTGCTGCCCTCTGTTCCTACAACATTTCAAAAATTAAACGTAAGTCGATGTTATCATTCGGGGTATCCAGGTTCTTTCCGTCCCTGTGTCTGGGACAAAGTAATTGAATTGTGAGTATTTAGAGGGTCAGTGGCCGGTTGGGCGGCATTCTCCTGGTCCACGGTGTTTTGATGGTTGAGGCCCTCCCTCGAATTAACGGGGTTAGGGTCTGCTGGGGTTTGGTAATTCTCGTGGACCGCTGCCTTCATTTTCGACCACGATCTCATTGTTGTTGATGTGAACAGATTTCCCACTGTTAGCCATTTGGTCTATTTTTTCCGAGACGAACAGAAGATGTTTTTGATTTTGATGGGTAAGGTAGAGATTAAGATCAAAGACCACTGTTATCCTAGCCCCACGGTGGGCGCCAAACTGTTTACCCCGAATTTGGATAATCAATTGAATTTTTGAGTGAGGTATAGGATATGTGGTTGTGCCTTGATCTATTTGATAGAGGAAAGATATATATGAATATGCTATGAAGAAGCAACTAATAATCAGTGGTTTACTTTAGATTTTGTATCTAGTAATACATGAAGATTGTTTGATTGAACAAATTTGAGTAATGAGCGTAATAATCCGGACCAAAATCTGGTATGGAGATAGAGAGAATTTGTATATATTTTGCTATTACAAGTGTTATGAAGTTCAAGAAGCCAACCCTTCAAAAGTAGGGCAATGACCCCTATTTATAGTATTGTCCCATGGGCTTCATACAACAAGTATTTCTAAAAAATAAAGAAAAACTTTGTAGTGCAGTAGGGTTGGATTAGGTTGATCGTACGGTCTGACACCCGTACTGTCACGACCCAACCCCGTGGGCCGTGACTAGCGTCCTAGCTGGACACTCATACACACTCACTTGTCAAATCGATATACCAAGGACTTATCTGTGTTCAACATACATTAAGTTATACAGATATTAAAATCAGATGTCTTCTTAAGCGGTCATATATAGCAAAATGTCAAACAGAAGCCGGCAAGGCTGGCGGAAAACACATCGCCCAATTATACATCCGGCCACACACATATGGGCCGTTTCGGCCATCACAACAAACGGGACCGCTTAAGACGCAAATCACTGACATAAACGAACAAACACGACCCATGACCCACATATATGTCTACAGGCCTCTAATAAACATAACTGAATCTATGACGGGACAGGGCCCCGCCGTACCCCTGAATATATACATATACATGTACAATGAAAGAGTCTGTACCAATGTGGGCTCCAGAACAAGGGAGCACTTCAAAGCAGCAGAAAGATGACCTAAGCTGTCGGGTCAGTCAAGTGAACGTCTGTACCTGCGGGCATGAAACGCAGCCCCCTGAAGAAAGGGGGTCAGTACGGAAAATGTAACGAGTATGTAAGGCATGAAGTACAGAACAGGGGATCATAGCAAAAAATAGAAACTTTCCAGAACCAGTAAAACTGTGTAAAATCATCAATACGTTTCCTTTATGTAATAAAGTAGTATATCTCCAATCATGAATCACTACACACACACACACACACACACACACACACACACACACACTACACTACTATATCACACACTATATACTATATATATATATATATATATATATATATATATATAACGTGTCCCGGCCCTTTAGTGAGGGACTCGGTGAATAAGGTCAGGCATATCAACATCATATACCACATGTACATATAACGTGTCCCGACCCTTTAATGAGGGACTCGGTGGATAGAATCATGTATGTCAACATCATGTATAGTGTATGCATATAATGTGTCCCGACCCTTTATTAAGGGACTCGGTGGATAGAATCATGCATAGCAGAATCATATACCATATATACATAACGTGTCCCGGCCCTCTATTGCGGGTCTCGGTGGATAAAGTCATCATATGCCATCCTGGCCGCCATCCCCATATCATCATATCATCACATACATATACATATAACGTGTCCCGGGCCGCAAGTGAGAGGGACTCGGTGAATAATGCAGTGGAGTACGCACGAGAACATGTCCTGGCCCGGGCTCAGTGAAATCCAAACTGAGGCTTGCACAAACAGAATAATGCGAAACCATATGCACATAAATCAAAGACCCGATGAATAAGTATACTTATCGACCCCTGAAGGCTCAGAAACAAGTTTCGGGTCGATCCGACTTAGTATAAAAAAGTTATGAACGTTTGAAGTACAGAACGTTCTATAAGTGTTTCAGAAGCCATTTTTGGAAGATCGAAGCAATAATCATATCAGGTATCTTTCGGATATCGTATAGATCAAATCAAATATAACTTTTGGAATCATATGTACATATCAAAGACTCGATGGAATAGTCGAATGTGCTAGCATTAGAAAAATCAAGACTCTAGTCATATCAATTACCTTTCAAATATCATTCGGAAACATATCACATACACCTTCGGACATCATAAATACGTATCAAAATCATATGAAGTAGCTTATGGAAATCAAGAACGTTAGCCATCCTAGTGGCTCTAAGAGTAGGAATTTCTTGAAACCATACATATACGTTCTTTTGCTCGTTACATAAAGATCATGCCAAAAGAAAGAAAGGTAAGCCTTACATACCTTGCCCGCTTTCTACTCTAATCCTAACTTAAGTCTTTCGCTTCGCAAGATCTACAACAATATTCATGTATGCCAATCATTAGCCTTAAACACTTAGAATCCAATTCTAAACCAACACTTAATCTACCGAAATTTCGGCAGCATTTCCCCTATAAATGCAACATCCCCGAGAATTCAACTCGGCCAAACATACAACAACAAATCCGAGAATTTAACTTCGGCCAACTTAGCAATAACAATGCCAACAATTATTCCAACAATATCGACAATCAATTCAAAACACATTCCAAAGTTCACAATTTCTTTCTACAAACTTGACGACTTTCCATTTACGTTCAATGCATAATTGCCTACATATTCAAGTACCAATCCGCAACCATTCAAACAACATCCAAGGATACTTTAACAATCCGTACAATATTCAAAACAATTCAACCAATACTCTACTTCATCCTGAAACCTTCCAAATGCAACAAGAACAATAACAACACATTTCTTTCATTCAAATTCATGAACTACTCCAACAACTTACACACTAACAACATTATCTTCCATAAATACAAGAACACTCTTTCCTAATCCACATTAACTTCTAAAACAAGTCTCCAACCACTACAACTTCACTAGGATCATTAAACTTTCATTATCAACATGGAATTCATAACAACAACAACCAAAATACTAAGCAAAATTGGTCCCTTACTTTTACACACACACACGGCCTACACAGATACATATACACGCCTACACCTAATATTCATATTTTCATGAATTTCATTCATTTTCACATACCACAACATACAAAACCATCCATAATATATAAAAGAAGAGAAATTCTTATCTTTTTCCTCAATTTTCCACTTGACACCAAGAGTGGTTTTCTTGCTTCAATAATTATACCACGTTGAAGAGGGTCGTTAAATTAGTAGGAATACTAGAAGAATCAATTTTTTTTTGAATCAAAGATTGAAGGCTAAATTTTTCTTCTTCTTTTTTTTCTCTTGGCCGTGAGGCCCTTCTCCCTTTTCTCTCACTCTCCTTTTTCTTGAAAGTTCTTGGATAAATGATGATAAATGATATGGCCCTCTCTTTTTATCACATGGATTTAAATTTTTACATGGGCCTTGGCCCATTTTCCTATGGCCGGCCACCCTTGGCCATTTTTCAAGCCCAAAATATTTTTTTTCTTTTTATTCCAAGCCCATTATTTCATGACAAATTTTTGTAACTCATGAAAACTATTTTCCAAATTTCCAATTTTGCCCTTAGCCTTCCTCAATATCCCCGCATCAATATTTTTATGAACAACTTATGTATTAAATAAGATCAAAATATTGCCTTATTTCTTACTAATCACAATTATTTCAAATTTTTTCCGAATATGCAAAATACGGGATATAACACGTACGATTGGCAGTTGAATATGACAGCACGTTACCGACGCGTGGCGATCGTATAACGGATCATTCGGACCACCGACCACGATCAAAACGGACCAACGGCCACGATGGAACGGACCAACGGCCACGACGGAATCGGCCATGGGAAACCGGACTAAACGATGTTCCTCCCTTTCCTCGGTTCAAGCACTCCTCCGATCCAGAAAGAAAGTCTTCATGCATGTGCTTGTTTCTTTCTTCCCTCGGTCACCGGTCTCACTGGCTCAGCAGATACCCGATTTTTACCGTATACAGTTATCACAGTCGTGGTAAAACCTGCCATAGACCAGGAAATTTTCCTTAGCAATCTTATTTTGCAACAAGGTAATCTCATCCAAGTAATATCCAAATATTATCACCATCTACTCATAACGTAGCACAGATAAAAGAAAGAAGACTCCATAGCAACCAATTCCGTCTCACTTTTAGCTTTTAGTTGTAGCAATGAAAAAACATGGGAAGCTTGCTTCAAGCAAGCAACATGCTGCCATCATTGCGGGAAGAAGCTAGAAGATCGAATGCGAGGAAAAGCAGACCGAGCCTTATAGATCACATTACATAAAATTGACTACTTTCATCTTAAATAGAAATGTCATATGTGTAGTGTAGAACAAATGTAGCAGGAGGTAGATATTTATATGTTCAAAGCAGGTTATATTAAATAACGTCATCGCCGATTCATCATGATTTTAACATCTACATATATCGGAGAGAATAGTTGGGAAAAAAGATGAAAGAAACAGATTAAAAAAAAGGATGTACAATGAAGAAAAGATAGAGAAAAGCTTACCCCAACATGAAAAGGGAGAAACATTTATATTGTTTTGGCATATTCTCTGCCATTATACTCTCCAAGCTGTGACCATCAACCCTCATTGAGCCTGATGTACTCCTATGATCACTGCTTATATTCACAACTTGTTTCCCGGAAGCCGTAGTACTGTCACTACATAAGCAAAAAAGTATAGTAAAATAATAAGTACTCCAGAACGTGTGTAGGGATCTCTTATTTATTGTGTGTGTTTTATGCTATGTGAGGCTTGTTCATGTCTGATTTTGATTTTTGAGAAAGTGTGATGCATCTTGCAGGAGATTCTGGTTGCCATGTCTCTTCTATTTGTACTAACCTATGTTGAACTAACTTTAGCTGCAACATTTTCCTCTTTAGGCAAAATTTGCATATTTAATTATTAAACAAGTGATTTATCTTTTTCCCTGCAGATTTCTGAAAGAATGAACATTGAATCTAGCCATAGGCGGAATTACAGTTCCCTTGACAGGACACCCGTTGTAGAGCAAGCTATATTGCCACAACAAAGGCCTGGGCATATGCATAGCCAGTTGTTCAGCAATGGCTTTGCTGTCAAGAAAACTTCGCTTCATGCTAGCTTAACACTTCTTTTGCTTATTGCTCCGGCTCCGCTACTTCGTCCCAGGGAGTAAACACAAACAGAGCAAACTAAGATAATGACTAATCTTCGTACATAGGTAGTGATTACACCACTTCTTTCTTTTGGTATGTATTAAGTGTTGTGGTATGCTCTCTTCGTTCTTTCTTTTTACGTGACTAAAAAGATAGACCATTTCTTTTGTCGGTTTCTAAGATAATAGGAGTGCTCACACTTGCAACAGTCAAATTACCTCTCCAATGGATCCTCTGCAAACATGAAAACATCCTCGCATGACTCATGATAAGAACGCTAAATGGCGTAAAACATACGACGATATGGCCATGGCTGAAAAGAATGCACTTTTGTTGCAGTGACTCGAAAAGGGAAGCAAATGTTGGAGAAGTTAATCCAAACTGGCGTGTAACATTCATTTCTCTCCTGCATTTGTATTATTTAATGGTTATTAGTTGGTTACACTACAAACAGCTGGGATATTCAGCAGAAACAAATGTTACAAATGTTTGACCAAATATTAAGATTCCTAACATTCCCAAATTGATTAATGATGCTGACTTAAGTACAAAAAAAACATATTTTAACTCCGACTGTGTTTGACTTATACTGTAGCACTTTTTGAAATGATACAAACTACTGATAGCTCTGGCTAATGTCTATTGTCTTTCTTTTCTCTTTGAGATATAAGCACTAACAATTGATCATTCCTTCAGAATAAAAACAGATGACTAATAAGAAGAACTCCACATGAGCTACAAAGAAGAGGGAGAGAGCAACCTCAATAGTTTGTGAAGATTAGGCCATGCATCATGGCCCTCTAATTCCCCCAAATAACGACAGAAAGTAAAAGAGTTTAAAATGTAATAATATATGGAGTACTCTTTTTTTTTTCACGAGTATATTATGTAAAATTCATAGAATATTACTATGCGCAATGATCTATAGAACATCACCTTTATTGTCTACATGAATACACTATTTCATGTTCCTTAGTGTTTATACATATTTGGATTGCAACTCTATGTTAGTAAAAATAGAGAACAATATAGATCAGTTACAAGGAAAACAAGAAAACAAATTATGAAACCACAGTTGTGTCGTGGCAAGCCACTGCCTTGAAAGCAATTTTCAGGACCGACGACGGTGCAAATCGTTTAGCTTGGCACATTCCCCAAGGTTCCACAACAACTCCCGAACATCTGCACTAGTGGGTGAAAGTATAGAGCTTGCACAAAACTGTTGCCTAGAAACTAGAAGGAGAAAGACGTACGAAGAAGAGAAGAGATTGTGTTTTTTCTGTGTATCTCACCAAGGCAGACCTCAAAAATATATAGGTATAAAAAATGACAATTTAGATAAAAGGAAATAAATCTGCCAACGGTTATGACCACAATGTCTTAATAATACCTCACATAATTGTATAGGTTACAAATATGGAGATTGATAGTTCCCTGGGATGAATCTGGACACATTAAGGTAAGGATGTATTTGGACAGTTTCTGGTAAGTATGTATTTGGACAATTTCGGATAAGCCCAAAATATCAAAAAATAATATTTTGCAAAATCAGATTTAATTTGGGCCTCATGTATACCTCTCGCGCAGTGGTGTTAGGGAGGGGGGGGGGGGGGGGGGGACAAATTCATCACTTTTGCCTACTCAGCCCAATTCTCATGTGCGCGAAGCCCATCTCTTGTTCTAGCCCATTTACTAACCCAACAACCCACAATTCAATACAAGGAGGAAAGAAAGACTTTCCTCCACCTATGTGGGACATTTGCACTTTATAGAGGAGAAAAGATGAGTAAGGAAAAAGGAACCACAAAGAAACTTTGGCTTTGCATTACCAATATAGAATTGACTAGAATAGCAATACATAACTCTCACAATCCCCACTAATGCAAAGATAAAGAATAGGAATAATTTCTAGGCAAAAGAAGGAACATGTACTTAAGTGTCAATATCTTTCGATTTGAATTAACACGTAGTGAAATGATGCAACAATAAATATCCAAAAAGTGAAGTACTCTTGAACTAAATGGACATGAGTTGAAACCCCCACAACACATACTATAACCTTAGTTTTATGCAAACTCCGCGATACTCACAAAAGTGCTTTTATGGTCATGCACATACCTTGGGTCTAATGAGTGCTTTAGAAAGATAGGCCTAAGTCTTTCATAAAAGGCGACCACACCTATAAACTCACGTAGGTGATTCCATCAAGTCTATCTCATAGACCACCTTAAGGATATGGAATCATTAAGAGCAAGAAGCTCAACCTTATAAACACTACTACACGCCATAGGGATAGGAAATTTAGTGTTTATTGATGGCCTATATGGCTTCATTTGACCACAAATGGGTATCCACCATATTACCTCAATCCATAGGCTTTAGCACCATCATTCTCGACGTTTCAAGGATCATTTTCCTTGCTAAACCCTTGGTTAAAGGATCTGCCAAATTTCTTTCGGACCTTACATATTCCAAGGGGATAACACCATGTTTCAACAACTGTTTAACTACGCCATGTCTGATGCGAATATGTCTCATTTTTCATTGTATACACTGTTCTTAGAAATCCCAATTGCCGCCTGTGAGTCACAATGTAAGGAGACTGGTGAAGCTTGTCTTACCCACAGTGGCACATCTGCTAAAAGGTTTCTCAACCACTCAGCTTCTTGCCCTGCCAGGTCAAGAGCAATAAACTCATAATCCATATTAGAATGTGCTATACAAGTCTGTTTTGAGGATTTCCATGAAATAACACCTGCACCCAAATTAAACACATAGCCGCTAGTGGAGCTAACTTCATCATTGTCAGTGACCTAGTTTGCATCACAAAACCCTTCTAAAATAGTAGGAAATTTATTAAAATGCAAACACCAATCCATAGTACCTCTCAAATACCTTAACAAATGATGAAGAGCATTCCAATATTCACTACTGGGATTATGAGTATCTACTCAATCTACTAACAACATAAGCTATATCATGCCGAGTATAGTTCATGAGAAAATTACACTCCCAATTATTTTAGCATATTCAGTTTGAGAAACACTGGATTCTTTATTATTTTTCAAGTGTATGCTAGGATCATAAGGAGTTCTTACTGGAGTAACATCAAAACAATCAAACTTCTTCAACATCTTCTCAATGTAATGAGACTGACACAAAGAAAAGCCATTAACAGTTCTTTTGATTTTAATGCCTAAAATCACATCCGCTTCTCCAAGGTCTTTCATTTCAAACTTAGAACACAAAATTTTTTTAGTCTCATTAACAACATTCACATTAGGGCCAAAGATTAACATGTCATCCACATATAAACATATAATCACACAATCTGATCCTATCATTTTAGAATAAACACAGGTATCAGAAGCATTAACAACAAAACCATCAGCCACTAATGTGCCATTGCACTTTTCATACCACTGCTTAGGTGCCTTCTTTAGGCCATACAAGGACTTTCTCAATTTGCATACTCTATCTTCCTGTCCCGGGACCATAAGTTAAATCCAAACACATGGTTGTTCCCTCAAGCAGGGAATAAAACACAATTTGGGATGGATCCTCAACATCTTGAGTAGCGTAATTATATGCATAAGCATAGCGACTGAACTCAGTGTAGTTGGGATCGAGCAAAGTCCAACTTTTAGTGTCGAGATCATAAATTTCACCACATTTCTTCCAAATATCACCATCTTTATCAACAATATCTGACATGAAATACTTATCGCCAGCCACGACACATAGCTTTTGTTTATTTGCAATTAGCGCAGCTGCAACGAAGGGGGATCTAGTGGGAATATTCCTATTAGAAGATGTGTCATCCCAAAAGGCAGGGTTAGGATGATTGATGTTATGATTAAGGAAGTGTTTAAAAAGGGATATGTCGCTACTCCCTGGTTCAACACGAGTAGATCCCCCAATCAAGTAGATGTCATCACCAGTAATGTCCCAGCTTCCTATACTTCCTTTAAATTCACCATGCATCTTCACAACAGGAAAAATCTCCTTGGGCTCCAAACGAGCTGTTGGAAATAATAATTCAAAGTTGTAGGAAACTATATTTGATTAAGACTTGGCATTTTAATTAATGTCTAGTTAGGATTTATAGTCAAATTAGTATATGAATAGATTTTTCTATTGTGAGTTAAAGAAGGTTTCTTACTATTATAAATAGGGGTGCTACTAGCTATTTTAAGAAACAAGAGAAAACAAGAGGGAACAAGAGATATTGTAGAGATTCATAGAGTCTATCAATAAAAAATTTCCTTCAAATTAGTATCAGAGCTTCTACGGTCCTGGTAGAAAATCAAAATCAAAGAGCTTCCGCCGCCGGAGGGCGACTATGACTCATATATGACGCCGGTCTGGCTAATGGTGATGATGTTGTTACACCCCACACATTCAGAGCATGAGCATGCCACGTACTTCACCGTAGTAATGGAGTATCGGATACGTCCCATGAAGTTTTGGAAGGTACAATCCATGGGAAGTACGTAACAACGAAGTAAAGGATGAATTACGATTTCGTAAGTCGTAATCGGGAAAGACAATTTTGAGACACAAGAACATGACCATTATAAATATCATGTAGGGGTAGTTTTGGAAGATTCCAGGACCAAGCAAATCAATAAAAATAAGTTTGTCAAATATTTGGAACAAGTTGGCAGAATTAAGGATAAAATTTTGGGTCAACTTTGGAGGGGTATATCTCCAGGTATATGAGGAGTTTTAAGGTGTTTCAAAAGCCTAAAATGATGTTTGTCGAGTCTAGTTTTCGACGCAATAAACCTCTCATCGATATGACGTCGGAATAGAGAATTATGAACGTTAAAAATTAGGCTGACTGAGCAAAAACAGCGCTGCTACAGTGCTGCCGACTTTGGCACCCTATATAAGGGGCAAAACCCCATTTGTTTTTGTCATAAATTCTCCCAAATATTCCATAAAAATCAGCAAGAAAAATAAAGCATATTTACCTCATAAAAGTGAGGATTTTGAGTAATTTCGAGTGACGGAATATTAATCGAGGTCCAGGTAACGTGTAGTCGCGATTATAGTTTTGTCTTGCTTTGGAATGGGCTAGATGCAAAGGGAATATTGAAGATATTGCTGCTCTAGAAATAATAAGGTATGGATGTCTTCTTATTAATATTAATTTCAGTTTATTTACGGAGATAGAGTTATGAAATGATCGTATAATGAACTGTTGATGGAGAAATTAAATAAACATCATGTGGGATGTTTATGGAGCATCTTGGTGTTGATATTGTTGTTGCTGATGTTTGTATTGTCTTTATTGTTGTTGGTTATTGGATTTTGATTTCGGGCTAGGCATATAAACGAGGGAGATGCTGCCCGAATTTCGACAGATTATAAATGGATTTATTTGAAGGACTAAGATAAGCGTATAACGATGAGTCTAACGATTGTGTGAACCCTCTTAAATGTAGACTTGCGAACTCGGACGAATACGTGTAGATAATTGGAGGCTGAACAGGTATGTTAAGGCTCGTCCCTTTCTTTCAAAGGCATGATTCCTATGTTACGATTTCATAAATGCTTCCATAACTTCTTTGTTTTCAAAAGTTAGAAGTCTATGATTCCAAGGCATGATTCCTTTCCCGATAATCCGTAAATATTTTCCAAAATGTCCCTATTTTCCGAGTCAAAGATTTATGATTCTATAAGCTTTTATGACAACAACAACGGACATGTTTTTACAATATGAATGACTATGTTAAAGATCAGAATGTTTCTATGATGATTATGATGATGATGATTTTAATTCTAGAAATTCCAAAGCTTATGATGTTAATACTATTATGAGATTATGGAGATTATTTCATCATTTTCTCAATTTTATTCATTGTTGTTGATCTCATCCTATAATAATTGTTCCTTCAAGGTGAGATATAGAGATGATGATAATTCCATAATGAAAATCGGAGGTTACCGACCTTACGTTACTCCGAAGTATTTATAGCTTTTATTTGGCTCCCATGCATGCTGTATATATATATATATATATATATATATATATATATATATATATATTACTACACCGAGCCGCAGAATAGTCGGCCGGGTACGACACCTATTGTGCAACCACTGATCAGTTGGTATTACACACCGAGTCCCGAAAGGGCCGGGTACGTTACACACCGAGTCCCGAAAGGGCCGGGTATGTTACACACCGAGTCCCGAAAGGGCCGGGTACGTTACACACCGAGTCCTGAAAAGGCTGGGTACGTTATGATGAGGATATTATATATATGTATGTAAGAAAAGTTTTTTTAAAGCCTAAGCATGCATGACATCCGCCTTATGAGGCATCCAGATGTACAAGTTATCTCTCTTATGCCATGTGACCTTCCATATCTATATTATGTTGTTGTTCATGCCTTACATACTGAGTACATTATTCGTACTGACGTCCCTTCTTGTGGACGCTGCACTCATGCCCGCAGGTTGGCAGGGAGACAGATCAGACCCGTAAGTCTTCTATCAGCGGATTCTTAGGAGCACTCCACTTTCTTCGGAGCTGCAGTCTATTTGGTGTTGTCCTTATGATTATTTGTATTCCATGTAGAGGCTCGTAGACGTGTGTGTACAGTTTGATGTTTTGTAGCTCCACCAGTTCATATTATGGTATAATATATTGGTGGCCTTGTCGGCCTTATTTTGAGCTCTTGATACTTTACTGTTAGCCTTGCCGGCTTTATGATATACGCTGTTTTGTGGCGACCTTGTCGGTCCGCATATGTACATGTGTGCTGAATGATCGGATATTCCTATGTTGGGCCTTTTCTGCGTGCAGGTTTTCCTTGAGTTATGGTTTATAATGTTCAAAGTAACGGATAAGTCAGGTGGTTCCCGGCCTACGGGTCGGAGCCCGTCATACTCCTGGTAGGGGTGTGACAAATTGGTATCAGAGCAGTTCGTCGTAGGGAATGTCTACGAGCTGTGTCCAGTAGAGTCTTGTTTATGGGTGTGAAGCGCGCCACACTTATAAACAAGAGGCTGCAGGGCATTTAGGAACCATTGACCTTTCTTTCTTATCTTAGATCGTGCCATAGAGCTAAATCATAGGATATGATGTCCCTGTATCTAACCCCAAATGTTTTGATCATGGATAAGCAGTTGATTATGCCGCTACGAGGAAATTGTTGAGAATTGAAGTTGTTCATTCGAAAGGATAGACATTCATATAAGAAGTTGAGCAAGATATTATGGGTATTGGTGATTGCTCTGTGGGGCATTGGATGTGTTTTCTGGGTTGTGTGCAGGAATGAGGTAGTATGAATTATAGAGGAAACTCTGCCAAAGTTTTTACAAATTGAATTGTTTCCATGTCTATAGAGAAAGAGTAAAGGGAAAATGTGACCATCAGCCGTTTGGTAAGTCATAATTGAAGGGATCACTATGAGACGCTTTCAAAGAGAAGTTTTAGAGTGATTTTAATTTAATTTAAAGGAGAAACACTGGAGGAAAAAAATGATTAGTAAATAAAGGAAGTGGAATGAGTTGCATCCGAGATTTCGGAGGATTGAGACCTATTGGAAACATAAAGATAGTTGACATTAGGAACTCAAATACAGTATTACGATTTATAGATTAGATTGGTTAGTAAGAGATAAATAAAGAGATATTGCTATGGAAGAGGAAGTTAACGAGTACGGGAAAGTTTCACCCTAGAAGTATATATATATGTATACGAGATCAAGATGGGTTTGTATTCATAGTGAAATGTTCTTCAAACTTCCAGGTAGATATTATTAAGTGGCAAATGGGAAAGAGCACTTTAAGAGCAAAGGAAATCAAGAAGGACCTTGAGGACAGAAGTACGAGAAAGTGCGGCTATAAATTGATTAAAGGAAGTTATGTGATCGGCGATGATAAGAGGAAGCTTAATAAATTAGTAAGGTTGGCCAAAGGTAGACAGTGATGGCACAAGACTAGTGGACTTGGAATAGAGATGCGATTATAAAGGAAACAGGACGAATATACGAGGAATAGACATACATATGAGCAAGCTATGGTATCGTAAAGAGAATAAGAAATGAACGAAGGAAAAAAGAAAAGGGTGTCTTTTACAAAAATTCCATGAGGAGAAAAAGAATCAACCGGACATTAGAAGGGTTATGACGCATGATTATGATACAAACAATTAGTTAAGAGAAACTATGGGACACTATGAGCTAAATTAAGGAAAGGACGAATCGTGAGAATGAATGAGAGAGAGTATCAACTTTTACTGGTATGGTATAAACCCAACTCGGAATCGGGAACCAAGAGTAAGAGGAATCTTAAGGGTACTGGTGAAATGATAGCTATGAAGGAAAATTATGGCTGAAGGAGCATGATATAGTCGGGCATGCTATAAGGAGCTTAAAGAATTCCGATGTCACCATTGATTCATTAACCTAGGGGACTATTAGGCATGAAGGAAGGAAGTGGTTTGAGTAGTGTCCAATATGTGTGGACATTTGACTTGATACAAGAATTCAGTTAGCAAAAGAGAAATAAGTCAAATCATGCGATGAAAGTAACTCTGGCATTATATGGACTAGAGGAGTTGAAGGATCGCTAGGGTCAGCCGAATGACTGCCAAAGCGGTCAATACTCGAATGTTACTGGTATGTGAGAACATTCTTAGACGAATTAGAATATTCCTAAGTACAGAAGAAGGAAATGTACTGGATTGAAGGAGTCGAAATTCGAGATGAACTAATATAGCAAGGATGTGGTAAAGAAAAGTGGAAATAGACTAAATGCATGTATATTATGAGACAGACATGGGAACGGAGGCATGACAAGATAATTAAGGTTTATAAAATCAAGGAATTAAGTTTTGTCACTGCAATGCATTGTGTTCCGGGCTATGATTCGAATCGCTTGTACCAGAGAAATTTTTTGTTACAATTAAATATGTAGCAACGTACCCCAAAAAGGTAATAGAAGAAGTGAGAAGGCATACAAGTGACCAAGGTTAAGTATCAAGGAAAAGCGGGATTAGTAAAGAGAAATCGTAGCACTGGAAGAGGTGAGATTTTTGAAAGAGGAATATTTTGGGAATTTCAATGATTGTCAAAAGAAAGAAAGACGGTATGCCTATGGATAGCGCGACAGCAGTACTGCCTGAGACTAGAAATACCTCATGCGTCGTGAAATCATAAGTCACCGTTTATATTAAATAGTGAAGAGTATATGTCATAGGACCATATAAATAATCGTCCTGATAAAATGGCTAGTAAAATAGTGTGGGGACGACAATAAATATTTGAAGAAGAATGGAAGCTAGTTAAGTCTCAATTAGCCACTGGTATAGGAGAGCCAAGAACTTCAAGAGGGAAGCACACTCGTATTGAAAGGAAGTTATGATTAAGTAAGATTTTATTTTAGTCTCATGCTTATGAGTTATTTTGTAATAATGTTAAGATTGGAGGATAGGAAATTGGAGGAAAGATTCAAATATGGATTTGAAAATATTTTGAATAGTGGATTAGCTTGAGATATGATCATTAGTATGTTGTAAGTATAATCTTGTGATAGGGGATAACAACGATGATAAGAAAATATTGTATACAAGTGTATAAGGAATGGTGCTGAGGATTGTTGTATGGGTCGAATGGAGTCCCATTTGAATATAGATCCCTTGGCTATGGTATTTTTTATGCATTTGATGAGTAATCTGAGGTAAAGTAATTAATGAGAATAATAAGCCATTGGCAAGGAAATGCTATTGCAAGCCATTTGGGTGCTACCATAGGTGGAACTATGATGACAATGCAAGAAATTAAGGAGTCCGACCAAAGAATTGACAAGGAGATGAGATGATATGTATGTAAAATTGATTAGTACTAAGAGGGATAATATGAAGTAGCACTAGAGAAGCAAGCAAGGAAAAGTGCCACAAGCCGAATAAGAAAGTTGTCCACTAGTAGAGAAATAAAGGGCTGCGAAATAGGAGGAACTAAGTCAATGGAAGGTGAAGTCATGGAAGTAGACGAAGAAAAGATCGCAAGAAAACAATTCAAGGATATAAATAAAGGATATGGGCATATAAGGAATTAAGAGATCCACTTGATTGATAAACTGAAATGATATATAAGTGCTTCAAACTATGGGAAAGACTTATTAAGTGAAAATCAGGGCAAAGGTTAAAAGTAGAAGTAGAACCCCAAAGGAAATGATCAAACGATATCACGTTTGATTGGAACAAGCGGCTAACAAAGAGACCTCGTGAAAGAAGCAACATGATGGCTCTTATTGGAAAAAGAGATGAATGAAGGTTCCAGACAAAGGAAAGAATGAAAAGATTCGTATTCACTGCATGACTAGGAATCTTGGTTATTCTTCGACAAATTTCTGAATTCACCCCTAAGTTATTAGCCGAACTAAGGATTAGAAACTTTAAGAGTAAATTGAAGGAAAGGAATCATTAAAGAAGAGGTTTGAGATGTTTTGATATAAGTACAAGAATTACCGTTAGTTAGCCAAGTGCCAGAAGTCCAATTGAAGGAAAGAGAAATTAAGCGAGACATTTCTGTGTTAAACTAGTTTAAAGATAAAGTACCACAAAGATTAATTTGACTGCTATAGAAAGCAAAAGGATGTTAAAAATGTGAACAGTCTTGAGGTCATCTTTAAGGGAGGAAGAATAAGAATAAGTAAACAAGAAGACAAAGGCCTGGGACATCTGTGAAACGTAAGAAAGACACGTGGAGATCGAAGAGAACAAGAGTAGAAGATGAGATCAAAATTGGATTAAAGTATGTGGTAAGTACGGAATGAAAGGGCATACAAGAATGTAAACAACGAAGGCTGAAGAGACAATGAAAACGATAAAGCATTGAGAGTTAGTAGACAGACAAATAATAAGAAAAGGGATGACCTTGAGTACAGGCATAAATTTTGGCTACAAAAGAGGAAGGATAAACTGCATAATTCTGATAAGTTCAGTTTTAAATGAGCAAGTAAGACGGCAAGAAAGTAAAGTAAATACCGACAAATACATGTAAGAACATTGACATCTATCTCAAAGCAAACTCTACCTCAACATTCGAGGACGAATGTTTTTGAAGGGGGGGAGAATGTTACACCCCGCACTTTCAGAGCATCAGCATGCCACGTACTTCACCGTAGTAATAGAGTATCGGAGACTTCCCATGAAGTTTTGGAAGGTACAAGCCATGGGAAGTACGTAACAACGAAGTAAAGGATGAATTACGATTTCGTAAGTCGTAATCGGGAAAGACAATTTTGAAACACAAGAACATGACCATTATCAAGTATAATAAATTATTAATGTCATGTAGGAGGAGTTTTGGAAGATTCCAGGACAAGCAAATCAATAAAAATAAGTTTGGGTCAACTTTTGAGAGGTATATCTCCAGGTATATGGGGATTTTTAAGGTGTTTCAAAAGCCTAAAATGAAGTTCGTCGAGTCTAGTTTTCAACGCAATAGACCGCTCATCGATATGATGTCGGAATAGAGAATTATGGACATTAGAAATTAGGCTGACTAAGCAGAAACAGCGCTGCTACAGTACTGCCGACTTTGGCACCATGTATAAGGGGCAAAACCCCATTTGTTTTTGTCATAAATTCTCCCAAACATTCCAGAAAAATCAGCAAGCAAAATAGAGCATATTTACCTCATAAAATTGAGGATTTTGAGTAATTTCGAGTGACGGAATATTAATCGAGGTCCAGGTAACGTGTAGTCGCGATAATAGTTTTGTCTTGCTTTGGAATGGGCTGGATTCAAAGGGAATATTGAAGATATTGCTGCTCTAGAAAGAATAAGGTATGAATCTCTTCTTGTTAATATTAATTTCAGTTTATTTATGGAGATAGAGTTATTAAATGATCGTATAATGAACAGTTGATGGAGAAATTAAATAAACATCATGTGGGATGTTTATGGAGCATCTTGGTGTTGATATTATTGTTGTTGATGTTGGTATTGTTGTTATTGTTGTTGGTTATTGGATAGTGATTTCGGGCTAGGCATATAAACGGGGGAGATGCTGCCCGAATTTCGGCAGCTTATAAATGGATTTATTTGAAGGACTAAGATAAGCGTATAACGATGAGTCTAACGATTGTGTGAACCCTCTTAAATGTAGACTTGCGAACTTGGACGAATAAGTGTAGATAATTGGAGGCTGAACAGGTATGTTAAGGCTCGTCCCTTTCTTTCAAAGGCATGATTCCTATGTTACGATTTCATAAATGCTTCCATAACTTCTTTGTTTTCAAAAGTTAGAAGTCTATGATTCCAAGGCATGATTCCTTTCCCGATAATCCGTAAATATTTTCCAAAATGTCCCTATTTTCCGAGTCAAAGATTTATGATTCTATAAGCTTTTATGACAACAACAACGGACATGTTTTTACAATATGAATGACGATGTTAAAGATGAGAATGTTTCTATGATGATTATGATGATGATGATTTTAATTCTAGAAATTCCAAAGCTTATGATGTTAATACTATTATGAGATTATGGAGATTATTTCATCATTTTCACTCCGAAGTATTTATAGCTTTTATTTGGCTCCCACACCGACCCGCGCTATAGTTGGCCGGGTACGACACCTATTGTGCAACCACTGATCAGTTGGTATTACATACCGAGTCCCGAAAGGGCCAGGTAAGTTACACACCGAGTCCCGAAAGGGCCGGGTACGTTACACACCGAGTCCCGAAAGGGCCGGGTATATTACACACCGAGTCCCGAAAGGGCCGGGTACGTTACACACCGAGTCCCGAAAGGGCCGGGTATGGGTAAGTTATGATGATGATATTATATATATGTATGTAAGAAAAGTTTTTTTAAAGGCTAAGCATGCATGGCATCCGCCTTATGAGGCATCCAGATGTACAGGTTATCTCTCTTATTCCATGTTACCTTTCATATCTATATTATGTTGTTGTTCATGCCTTACATACTCAGTACATTATTCGTACTGACGTCCCTTCTTGTGGACGCTGCGCTCATGCCCGCAGGTAGGCAGAGATACAGATCAGACCCGTAAGTCTTCTATCAGTGGATTCTCAGGAGCACTCCACTTTCTTCGGAGCTGCAGTCTATTTGGTGTTGTCCTTATGATCATTTGTATTCCATGTAGAGGCTCGTAGATATGTGTGTACAGTTAGATGTTTTGTAGCTCCACCGGTTCATATTATGGTATAATATATTGGTGGCCTTGTCAGCCTTATTTTGAGCTCTTGATACTTTACTGTTAGCCTTGCCGGCTTTACGATATACGCTGTGTTGTGGAGACCTTGTCGGTCCGCATATGTACATGTGTGCTGAATGATCGGATATTCCTATGTTGGGCTTTTTCTGCTAGTAGGTGTTCCTTGAGTTATGGTTTATAATTTTCAAAGTAACGGATAAGTCAGGTAGTTCCCGGCCTACGGGTCGGAGCCCGTCATATTCCTGGTAGGGGTGTGACAAATTGACAAATGTTGAGCTAATGATATAAATGAAAAACAATCATGATGAGAAGGACTAACAAACTATTGCAAGTTTAAAGAGGTGCAAAAAAATTATGCACAAGAGGAACAAACGGTCTTCTCTAAAAATTGAAGAAGTGAGTTAAAAAAAAAGTTGGTGAGAAAGTGCATCAACAAATTAGAATGTTGGAGAGAAAGTGATCCAACGATTGAAGGTTGAAGAAAAAGTGCTTCAATAATTGGAAGTTGGTGAGAAAGTGCATCAACAAAATTGAAATGGTGGAGAGAAATTGCTTTAACAATTGAAGGTTGGTGAGAAAGTGCATCAACAAATTGGACTGTTGGGAGAAAGTGCTACAACGATTGCGAAGGTTGAAGAGAAAGTGCTTTAACAATTGAAGGTTGATGAGAAAGGGCATCAAAAAAATAGGAATATTGGAGAATTTCTCCAACGATTGAAGGTTGAAGAGAAAGAGCTTCAACAATTGCATGTTGGTGAGAAAGTGCATCAACAAATTGAAATGTTGGAGAGAAAGTGCATCAACAAATTGAAATGTTGGAGAGAAAGTGCTTCAACAATTGAAGGTTGGTGAGAAAGTGCATCAACAAATTGGAATGTTGGAGAGAAAGTGATCCAACGATAAAGTGCTTCAACAATTGATGGGTTGGAAACAAATAATTCAACAATTGTAAGATGGTAACAAGTGCATCAAAAGTTGGATATACAACTTTGAATTACGGGAGAATGTTGGAAATAATAATTCAAAGTTGTAGGAAACCATATTTGATTAGGACTTGGCATTTTAATTCATGTCTAGTTAGGATTTATAGTCAAATTAGTATAGGAAATGATTTTCTGATTCTGAGTTAAAGAAGGTTTCTTACTATTATAAATAGGGGTGATACTAGCTATTTTAAGAATAAAAGAAAACAAGAGGGAACAAAAGTTATTGTAGAGATTCAAAGAGTATCAATAAAATATTTTCGTTCACGAGCCCTACGTTTCCTTTTATTACCTACTAATAATTGTCACGACCCAACCGGAGGGCCATGACGGGCACGCGGAGCTAACCAACCGAGCACCTCTCATCATACTCTTATAATCATATCAAGGTGAGCCACATGGCTAACTCATAATTACCATGCACCAATGACACAAATTCCATCGGACAAAGGCACCTCTATATAAACATCATTAACTATGCCCATATATACACAAGCGGATAAGGCTATCAAAATGATATACAAAATACAAACAGACAAGGCTGAGGGATGTCTAGCTATACACATCTGTTTACGAGCCTCTACGAAGAGTACATAAAATCATAAAGACGGGACAGGACGCCGCCATGCCCATATATGTACACTAAAAGAATAATACCAACTATTGCAGCTCTAGATCAAATGGAGCACCTCTATGCAATCATTGATGAAGCAGCCTAAAGGTCTGGTCTGTCTCTCTGTCTACCTGCGAGCACGAACGCAACTTCCACAAACAAAAGGACGTTAGTACGAACAATGTACTGAGTATGTAAGGCATGAATAGTAACATGATAAAAGCATAAAGAATAACACAAGATAAATGGATCATTTATACCTCATAATACTTCTTAAAACGTTCATCATGCTTACTCAACCTTTCTCTAAAGAAAACATTCCATACATACACATATAATGATACCATGCCCGACTATGTAGGTTCGGTGTCAGTCATACTCAGCCATAACAAGACTCGGTGTTGTCCATACCCAACTACAGTGGTGTGCGCGCAATAGATATCATACCCGGCCATATAAGCTCGGTGTCACAAAATAGCTACACACATTTATGGCCTACATGAGTATCCAAAGGAAACATTACAACTCTATCGGGGTGACATAAAGTCGATAACCCCCGATTCCTATTATAGAATAACCATCATCATCTTCATCATTATCATCATCACTATGGAGAGCTTTTATCCATAATACCTTAAGAATCTTGAAAGTCATGAACTTCTAACATTTCTAGGAATAGGACATTACGGATATCATAAATGGGTTCACAATAAGGAAATCATGCCTTTAGAAAGAAAGGGTTATCCTTACATACCTTTACGTCTTCTTAACTATCTAACGTTCTCCCCTAAATTCCGCAAAATCTACATTCAAGAGGATTCACACCAAGGTTAAGTCTTGAAAAACACTTCTAAGTTCAAACTAGTTCAATTAACGAACTAACGAAATTTGGGTAGCATTTCCCCTATTTTATCAACTTGCACCAAATTACGAATCAACTCCCAAGCAACAATAATAACGTTCACAATACCATATTCAAGAAGTTACATTCAATTAAATTTCAAATATGTCCAAAATCCCTTTTTCAAGTTCATCTCATAGTCATCTTCTTCACTTCAACACTTTATAACTTCTCCACTTTAATTCTTTTCATTTGCAAGGATTACTAAACCTTTAAATCAACTCCATCATGTAAATAATAGGAAGAAAATACCTTATTTTAGAGGAATTTCACCTTCCTTAGCTCCTTTCAAGACCAAATTCATAACAACTTTGAAGAGAAGCAAGAACCATCACCTTCCATGGATTAACTTTGGGGTTTTGGTGTTGATCTTTTCTCTTGATGATATGGAAAGGTTTAGAACATTTGGTAACCTTCAAGAACTCTCAATAACCTTCTTTTAATGTAGGGAAATAAGTATGGAAAGTTAATGTGAAGAATGGGGACCTTTGGGGTTTAAAAAGGTGTCCAATTCGCCATACCGCTTCGTGTTGCGGTGAGTATGCGGCTCAGCATACTGAGTATGCCGCCGCATGCACCCTCCACAACATGGGGGTGGTGTGGGGCAGAAAGATCACCCAAAATGGGGACTTGGTGGCCTATATGCAGCCCCGCATACTGAGTATGCGGCCGCATATTGCTCTTTTTTCCCCTGTTTCGCGAAAATGAGTTCTTTTCGATTCGTTTGACCTCCAATCCTTATGAAACCATCTTGGCACTTGTGTAAAACTTCATTAACCATCTAAGGGGACCTATAGCTCCCCCTCAAGGCATTACTAAAAAATGCATAACTAAAATGATACAAAATCTTCTCAAAACATGACTCAAATTCCAATTCCTTGGATGAGCTTACTTCTACCAATTCATATGACTCCAAAACCTTAAGGTACGCACTTAAAGTTATCAAATAACCTCCATAACCTTATAAGGACGTCATATCCACTTTAGGTTTGCATGAGTCTTGTCACAACCCAATCGGAGGGCCGTGACGAGCACCCGGTGCTAGCCCACCCGGGCACCCCTTGGCGTACCTTTACACTTACATCTAGGTGAGCCACATAATAAAACATATATTTCTATTCATCCATCATGCTAGTCCCATTGGACAACGATACCTTTTATATCAACATTGGCATCTATGCCATAACCATGTACATAAGCCGACTAGGCTACAAAATGATATATAAAATATAGGCCGACAAGGCCAGACATACCTAACCATATACACATGTCTACGAGCCTCTAAGGAGAGTATAACATATCATATAGGCGGGACAGGACCCCGCTATGCCCATAATTATGTACACAAAAGAATAAGTACCCAAAGGCTATAACTCCGAATGAAATGGAGCTCCGCTATGTAGTCCCTGAAAATGTAGCTCTGGATCAAGTCTGTCTCCCCGTGCACCTGCGGGCATGACGCAGCGTCCACAAACAAAAGGACGTCAGTACGAAGAATGTACGGAGTATGTAAAACATGATCAACATCAACATAGAAGCATAATGGACAACATAAGAAATAACATAGGATGGGAGATAGTAATATCATCGTCATAAGTACTTACTTGCCTTCCACAAGAACTTTCCATTTCTAATATGTATTTGTGTACATACATCCATATCCGTACCCATTTACGTATCCTTATTCACATTCATATCATGTACATATTCTTATTCGTGATCGTATCATATTCGCATTCATTCTCATATCTATATCATATACATAGCATACCCGACCGTGAAGGGTCGATTTTTCAAACATACTTGGCCAACCAAGGCTCAAGGTTACACATACCTGGCCCTACCAAGGCTTCAGGGTTACATCTACCTGGCCCTACCAAGGCGTCACGGTTATCTGTACCATCTGAAGAGGTGTGCGCGCATTATATAATCATATACATACTTATTCTACCCGTCCTTATAAGCTCGGGGATCCATAATCTTCATACGTAGATACATATACATAATAGCTCATAAGCATCTTTACTATTATCATTACTATCATCATCGTCATCGTTATCGTCATCACTATTACCATTATAGTCGTCATCAATATCATTATCACTATTATCGTCATTCATTACATCTATCTTTATAGGCTTACTCGTCATATGAGGAACTTAGTACGATCGTAGCATATCAAGAATCGTAAGCTTACTAGCTCGGAAGATCGAATCATTTGAAAGACATCATAGACTTATGGAAGATTTAGATGTTTGGCCAAAGAACCATACCTTATGAAAGAAGGGTTAGCCTTACATACCTTTCCGTTCGAATATTTACCACTTGCACGTTCTCTTCAACGCTCGCGTTTCTACCTTAATTAAAGTCATACTATCATTAGAAATCGATAGCTAGCATGCATGACTAAAACTAGAGAAAATTGGACAGCATCTCCTTTATTTATACGACATTCCTCTATAGCGTATACCAACTCCCAAACGTCAATAATACATTCACAATACTATAACAATAGTCATTATTCATCCACATTACCCACATTTCTCAATTTACTTTCAATCACCCATATCCATGGTCATAACACGTGGCTACGTTCATTCACATACATTGCCTATCTCATGTTCTCAACGTCATTTATAACATATTTATATCACAACACATCAAGAAGCATGACTCGATTCAAGCTATTACTCAAAATGGCACTATTCCACATTCATGACCCATTTTTCTATACCCTTCTACAATCCAAGTATTTCAACTCTCAAATACCTTAAACAACATAGGAATACCATAAATCTTACCTTAGATGTTGTAGGAACAAGTCTTGGTTGGTAATACTTCACTTGAGCAAAAACCCTAGTTTCATCTCCAATGAGGTTTTCTTGACTTGAATGATCTTTAATGGGTTTTCTTACACTTGATTCACTTGGTTTATGTTGTTGATCACTAATAATCCTTAAATTCTCGTGGAATAAATGTAGAGAGATGTTTTAGAGACAAGGGGTGTGATATGGAAGTGAAATGAAATAAAACTTGGATCCTTATTTAATGAACCATTTCAGTCCCCGACCAGATATACAGACCAATATACGGTCCGTACATATTATACGGGCAGTATGTTTGGCCGTATGTTTGGTCCAGAAAGGTATGAAATTCTGGGCTGATTATACGTCCCAATATACAGACCGTATAATTTATACGGCCAGTATGTTTGGACGTATAATCCCAGTGATTCCGAAGCTCGTTTCGTCGACTCGTTTGATCTCCAATCCTTATGGAACCTTCTTAGCACTTGTTCAACACCTTAATACCAATATAAGGGACGTTATCACTCTTCTCCAAGACATCATTAAGTCCTCATTAATTCGTTACTCGTAATTCCCTCTCCGATACAAATCGTGTGCCTTGCCTTCTCTTGGCCAACTTTCTCGTCTGACATTGGATGTCTTTGAAATCTTACTTAGGGTCATCAAACGTCATTTCTTACTTATTGAAGTACCGTATGCTCATACTCTTCACTAGTCTATTCACTTGTGTATCAACGGAAGATTTTCCGAGGTGTAACATTCTTCCCCCCTTAAGAACATTCGTCCTCGAATGTTAAAGTCCTCGAGGATTCTATAAATTTTTTGCCAACGTTGCCCCTATAATACGGCACTACCATCCTATCACAACAACCCATAATAAAAATGCCTCACAGGGCCACAACATAATAGCAATAGAATTGGGCCACACACGACCCAAAAGCATAAGCGGAAAACATACATACCTTAAAATCTTGACGTCTCATCTTGGATCTCACTTGGGTCCCTAAACATTCTTGAAAGGATTTCTAGAAATTGACTGTAAACTGAGTTCCTCTATCAGAGATAATAGATGTTGGGACACCATGAAGTCGCACTATCTCTTTAACATAAAGCCTTGCATAATCCTCCGCCACATACGTCGTTCTGACTGGTAAGAAATGGGCTGACTTCGTAAGTCTATCCACAATCACCCATATAGAATCATACTTACGTCGAGAACGGGGTAAGCCTGTAATGAAGTCCATGTTAATTACTTCCCACTTCTAAGTTGGGATTTCTATAGCTTGCAACAATCCGCCCGGCTTTTGGTGCTCTATTTTCACTTGTTGACAATTGGGACATTGAGCTACGAATTTTGCTATATCTTTCTTCATCCCATTCCACCAGTGTATAGACTTAAGATCATGATACATTTTCATTTCTCCGGGGTGGATGGAATAACGGGAAGAATGAGCTTCTCTCAATATCTGGTGGCGTAAACCTGCCACATTAGGAACACATAATCTGCCTCGACATCGGAGAACTCCGTCTCCTGCAATCTCAAATGATGACTCCTCTTTCTGAGGGAGTGTATCTCTGTAATGCATTAGCATGGGATCTTCGTATTGTCGCTCTTTCACTTCTGCCACTAGCGACGAGACTGCTGAACTGAATAGTAGTTCCCCTGCTACCTGAATCCACTACTTGAACTCCTAGGCTAGCTAACTGCTGGAGCTCACGAGCCATTTCTCTTTTCTCTGGTTGTACATCACACAAACTTCCCATTGATCTGCGGCTAAGAGCATCAGCCACAACATTTTCCTTTCCGGGGTGATATAAGATATCAACATCATAATCTTTTAGCAATTCCAACCATCGTCGCTGCCGCAAATTTAACTCTTTCTGCTTGAAGATATACTGAAGACTCTTATGATCTGTATAAACATCCACATGGACACCATATAAATAATGTCTCCATATCTTTAATGCATGAACCACGGCAGCCAATTCTAGATCATGGGTCGGATAATTCTTCTCATGTTTCTGCAATTGCCTTGAAGCATACGCAATCACCTTACCATGTTGCATCAATACACAGCCTAGACCAATGCCTGAAGCATCGTAATAAACAACATATCCTTCCAATGGCGGAAGTGAATCTATCTTTCAACTCTTGGAAGCTACGTTCACAAGCATCTGTCCATTGAAACTTTGCCGATTTCTGTGTCAACTTTGTGAGTGGTGCAGAAATGGAAGAAAAACCTTCAACAAATCTCCTGTAATAACATGCTAAGCCCAGAAAGCTACGAACCTTCGTAGGAGTTGTAGGCCTTTGCCAAGTCTTCACGGCCTCAATCTTTTGACTATCCACTCGAATACCATCGGCTGCAACAATATGTCCCAGAAATGTCACTGAGTTAACCAAAACTCACGCTTAGAAAATTTTGTAAAAAACTCTCGAGTTTGAAGAACTCTAAGGACAGTACGCAAATGATTCGCATGTTCTGACTCTGATCTAGAATACACCAAGACATCGTTGATAAATACGATCACAAATAATTCCAGGAAGGGCCTGAACACATTGTTCATCATATCTATAAATGCTACAGGTGCATTAGTTAGCCCAAATGACATTACCCGAAACTCAAAATGACCATATCTTGTTCTGAAGGCTGTCTTAGGGATATCTTTCTCCCTAACTCTCACTTGATGATACTCGGACCTCAAATCGATCTTTGAAAACCATTTGGCACCTTGTAATTGATAAAATAAGTCATCAATCCTCGGGAGAGGATATTTGTTCTTAATTGTCACCTTGTTCAATTGCCGATAATCAATGCACATTCTCAAGGAGCCATCTTTCTTTCGGACAAACAATACGGTTGCTCCCCACGGGGATGAACTAGGCCTAATAAAGCCTTTCTCAAGCAAGTCTTTCAATTGCTCCTTCAATTCTTTCAATTCTGCGGGTGCCATTTTATAAGGAGGAATAGATATGGGCTTAGTGCCTGGCAACACATCAATGGCAAAATCAATCTCCCGCTCGGGAGGAAAGCCTGAAAGCTCTTCCGGAAACACATCCGGAAATTCATTTACTACAGGAACTGACTGAAGAGTTGGCGATTCAGCTTCTACATCTTGAACCCGAACTAGATGATAAATGCATCCCTTTGTGATCATTTTCCTTGCCTTTAGGTAGGAAATAAACCTACCTTTTAGTGACGCAATATTCCCTTTCCATTCTAAAACTGGCTCTCTCGGAAATTGGAAACGAACCATTTTCATTCTACAGTCAACATTGGCATAGCAAGAAGCCAACCAATCCATGCCCATAATGACATCAAAGTCTATCATTTTTAACTCATTCAAGTCAATCATGGTACGACGGCCACAAATCACAATTACGCAATTTCTATATACTCGGCTAGCTATTACCGATTCACCAACGGGTGTAGACACCTCAAAAGGTTAGATCGACTCCGGTTCGACTCTAAATCGACCCGCAAAAAACGGAGTAACATATGAAAATGTGGAGCCCGGATCAATCAAAGCATATTCATCATGATAAAATACTGATAGTATACCTGTGACCACGTCAGGAGAAGACTCAAGATCTTGGCGTCCAGCCAAAGCATAAACACGGTGCTGAGGACCGCTAGAGCTGAGAACTCTCCCTCTGCCTCTACCATGGCCGACTGGCGCATGTGAACCTGGTCCCATAGGGTGTACAAACGCTGAAGATCCGGCTACCGACCCTGAAGGCTGGGTCCTACCTCTACCATGAATTGAGGGCAATCACGCATAATATGGCCTGGTCGACCACATGAATAGCAACCATCTGAACCCAATCGGCATCGACCCCAATGCAACTTCCCACACTGGGAACATCGTGGTACGGGTGGCCTTGCTTGACCCGAATCATCTCTGAACTGAGACCCTGAAAAACTCTGACTCGGCCCGGAACGAGTAGATCTATCGAATCTCTGGCCTGAAAATTGTGGAGGCGCACTAGTCATAGAATAGCCCGAGTGCCTAGAAATCTGTTGTTTGTGCCCACCTCTGAACTCACTCACCGGACCTGAAGATCTGGCCATCTTGCTATGTCCCCTATCATGCTCGCGTTCGCTTCTCTGCTGTTGTAAACTTTCTTCTAAGTTATGAGAATGAGCCTGAATGCGCGCAATATCCATATTGTCCTGAAGGGACGCAGTCAAACACCTATCCATCAAATACGGCCCAAGGGCTTTCACAAATCGGTGTACTCTGTCACCCATATCCGCTACCATGGCCGAAGCATACCTAGCCAAGGAATTGAAGCGGAGACTGTACTCTAAAGCACACATACTACCTTGCCTCAAGTTCAAGAATTTATCGGCCCTAGCTCGCCGAACTTCTGGAGGCATATAGTGTCAGAGGAAAGCATCAACAAACTCTTGCTATACCGAGGGAGGTGCATTGGCTCCCCGTGAAGCCATCCAAACCGTGTACCAATGGATCGAGACATCCCTCAATCTCTATGACGCTAACTCCACCAATTCGGTGTCCGAAGCATGTATCAATCGAAGCGTCCTCAACATACCATCGATAAAATCCTGAGGGTCCTCATCCGTCTTTGATCCAAAGAATTTCGGAGGGTTCAAGTTAATGAAGTCACGGGCCCTTGCACTAACAGCCCTATCACCCTGTCCTGTACTTTGCCGCTGAGTCTGGGCAGCAACCAATTGAGTAAGCAAGTGAATGGCCTCTTTTATATCTTGGCCTGAAGCATCCGGTGGAGGAGCTGGAGGTGCTGGAGCTGGGGATGAGGCTCCCTCACACTCCTCTAATATAGGTACTGAACGGGAGGACTGAGATTGAGCCGCACTCTGGGACTCACTTTCGTCTACTACCGGTGGCGGTGCTTTTTCAGCTCGCTTTTCTGCCACCGTCTTGCCCTTTTTGGCTGCTGTAGCCTTTCTCTTTACAGGCATTTCTGAAATACACAACACACGGTTAAGGAACAAGAAGTTCTTATATCATAGCTCTATCGCACGATTCTTATGAAGAAAGAAGGTCATTTATTCCTAAAATGCCCACAGCCTCTTGTTTATAAGTATGGCGCGCAACACACCCATAACCAAGACTCTACTAGACACGGCTCACAGACACACCCTAGGACTGAACTGCTCTGATACCACTTTTATCACGACCCAACCGGAGGGCCGCGACGAGCAGCCGGTACTAGCCCACCCGGGCACCCCTTGGCGTACCTTTACACTTACATCTAGGTGAGCCACATAATAAAACATATATTTCTATTCATCCGTCATGCTAGTCCCATTGGACAACGATACCTTTTATATCAACATTGGCATCTATGCCATACCCATGTACATAAGCCGACTAGGCTACAAAATGATATACAAAATATAGCCCGACAAGGCCAGACATACCTAACCATATACACAAGTCTACGAGCCTCTAAGGAGAGTATAACATATCATATAGGCGGGACAGGACCCCGCTATGCCCATAATTATGTACACAAAAGAATAAGTACCCAAAAGCTATAGCTCCGAATGAAATGGAGCTCCGCTATGTAGTCCCTGAAAATGTAGCTATGGATCAAGTCTGTCTTCCCGTGCACCTGCGGGCATGACGCAGCGTCCACAAACAAAAGGACGTCAGTACGAAGAATGTACTGAGTATGTAAAGCATGATCAACATCACCATAGAAGCATAATGGACAACATAAGAAATAACATAGGATGGGAGAAAGTAATATCATCGTCATAAGCACTTACTTGCCTTCCACAAGAACTTTCCATTTCTAATGCGTATTTGTGTACATACATCCATATCCGTATCCATACTCAAATCCGTACCCATTTACATATCCTTATTCACATTCATATCATGTACATATTTTTATTCGTGATCGTATCATATTCGCATTCATTCTCATATCTATATCATATACATCATCAAATCATATACATAGCATTTACATAGCATACCCGACAGTGAAGGGTTGGTGTTTCATACATACTTGGCCAACCAAGGCTCAAGGTTACACATACCTGGCCCTACCAAGGCTTCAGGGTTACATCTACCTGGCCCTACCAAGGCGTCAGGGTTATCCGTACCATCTG
Source organism: Lycium barbarum (assembly GCF_019175385.1). NCBI lineage: Eukaryota > Viridiplantae > Streptophyta > Magnoliopsida > Solanales > Solanaceae > Lycium > Lycium barbarum. Next base: position 96,000,343 of record NC_083347.1, on the reverse strand, counting down.
CAGAGGTGTGCGCGCATTATATAATCATATACATACTTATTCTACCCGGCCTTATAAGCTCGGGGCTCCATAATCGTCATACATAGATACATATACATAATTGCTCATAAGCATCTTTACTATTATCATTACTATCATCATCGTCATCATTATCGTCATTTCAATTACCATTATAGTCATCATCAATATCATTATCACTATTATCGTCATTCATTACATCTATCTTTATAGGCTTACTCGTTATATGAGGAACTTAGTACGATCGTATCATATCAAGAATCGTGAGCTTACTAGCTCGGAAGATCGAATCATTTGAAAGACATCATAGACTTATGGAAGATTTAGATGTTTGGCCAAAGAACCATACCTTATGAAAGAAGGGTTAGCCTTACATACCTTTCCGTTCGACTATTTACCACTTGCACGTTCTCTTCAACGCTCGTGTTTCTACCTTCATTAAAGTCATACTATCATTAGAAATCGATAGCTAGTATGCATGACTAAAACTAGAGAAAATCGGACAGCATCTCCTTTATTTATACGACATTCCTACTTAGCGTATACCAACTCCCAAACATCAATAATACATTCACAATACTATAATAATAGTCATTATTCATCCACATTACCCACATTTCTCAATTTACTTTCAATCACCCATATCCATGGTCATAACACGTGGCTACGTTCATTCACATACATTGCCTATCTCATGTTCTCAACGTCATTTATAACATATTTATATCACAACACATCAAGAATCATGACTCGATTCAAGCTATTACTCAAAATGGCACTATTCCACATTCATGACCCATTTTTCTATACCCTTCTACAATCCAAGTATTTCAACTCTCAAATACCTTAAACAACATAGGAATACCATAAATCTTACCTTAGATGTTGTAGGAACAAGTCTTGGTTGGTAATACTTCACTTGAGCAAAAACCCTAGTTTCATCTCCAATGAGGTTTTCTTGACTTGAATGATCTTTAATGGGTTTTCTTACACTTGATTCACTTGGTTTATGTTGTTGATCACTAATAATCCTTAAATTCTCGTGGAATAAATGTAGAGAGATGTTTTATAGAGAAGGGGTGTGATATGGAAGTGAAATGAAATAAAACTTGGATCCTTATTTAATGAACCATTTCAGTCCCCGGCCAGATATACGGACCAACATACGGTTCGTACATATTATACGGGTCGTATGTTTGGTCCAGAAAGGTATGACATTCTAGGATGATTATACGGTCCCAACATATGGACCGTATAAGTTATACGACCAGTATGTTTTGTCGTATAATCCCAGTGATTCCGAAGCTTGTTTCGTCGACTCGTTTGATCTCCAATCCTTATGGAACCTTCTTAGCACTTGTTCAACACCTCAATACCAATCTAAGGGACGTTATCACTCTTCTCCAAGACATCATTAAATAGTCATTAATTCATTAATCGTAATTCCCTCTCCGATACCTATCGTGTGCCTTGCCTTCTCTTGGCCAACTTTCTCGTCTGACATCGAATGTCTTTGAAATCTTACTTAGGGTCATCAAACGTCATTTCTTACTTATTGAAGTACTGTATGCTCGTACGCTTCACTAGTCTATTCACTTGTGCATCAACGGAAGATTTTTCGAGGTGTAACAAGTCTACTCATAATGCGAACGTCACGAAATTTCCAAGATATAACATTCCTCCCCCTTTAGGAACATTCGTCCTCGAATGTTAGGCTCTTAGGGATTCTACAAAAATTTGCCAGAGTTTCCCCTGTAATATGTCATTACCATCCTGTCACAGCAACCCAAATTATATATATCGCCTCATAGTGCTACAACAATAACAATAATGGCCACACACGACCAAGAAATCATCGAAAGAAAGCATTACATACCTAAGGACAATGGTGCCTCTGTTCTGAATCTCTCCTGGGAGTGGAAATAAATGTGGATACCTAAACTTCATATCTTCCTCAGCTTCCCAAGTCATTTCTTCCTTATTATTGTTTCTCCATCAAACTTTAACTGAAGCTACATCTTTGGTTCTGAGCCTCCGAACTTGTCTATCTATAATAGCAATGGGAAATTCTTCGTAGGATAGTTTCTCGGGTAACCCGGACATCATCTACAGGTACAATTCTGGAAGTATCTCCAATGCATTTACGAAGTATCGTTACATGAAAAACCGGATGGAGTGACTCCAAATTTAAGGGTAGATCTAATTCATAAGCCACCTGGCCTACCTTGCGTACAATCTTATAAGGCCCAATATACCGAGGGATAAGCCTGCCATTTTTTACCAAATCTCATGTCGCCCTTCATCTGCGACACTTTCAAGAATACCCAGTCATTCACTTGGAACTCTAAGTCTCGTCGGCAATTATCTGCATAAGATTTCTGACGACTTTGAGCTGTTAATAATCGATCCTGAATAAGTTTTTCCTTTTCCATGGCTTGTTGGATCAGGTCTGACCCTATTATCTTAGTTTTTCCCACTTCGAACCACCCAACTGGTGATCTGCACTTGCACCCATGTAAAGCCTCATACGGGGCATTTGGATGCTGGAATGATAACTATTGTTATACGCGAACTCTATATGCTGTAAGTGATCATCCCAACTACCTCCAAAATCTAATACATATGCCCGTAACATATCCTCAAAAGTCTGAATGGTGCGCTCAGCTTGTCCATCAGTCTGTGGATGAAATGTTGTACTAAGACTCATATGAGTCCCCAAACCTTCTTGGAAGGACTTCTAGAATTTAGCTGTAAACTGTGTCCCTCTATCAGAAATAATAGATACTGGAATACCATGGAGTCATACTATTTATCTGATATAAAGCTTTGCATAATCATCAGCTGCGTAGGTAGTTCTGATTGGTAGGAAATGAGCTGACTTCGTGAGTCTATCCACAATTACCCATATAGAATCATACTTACGCTGAGAACGAGGTAAGCCTGCGATGAAATCCATATTAATCACTTCCTATTTCTAAGTCAGAATTTCCATAGCTTGCAACAATCCATCGAGCTTCTGATGCTCAATCTTTACCTGCTGACAGTTAGGACATTGAGCTACGAATCCCACTATGTCTTTCTTCATTCCCTTCCACCAATATATAGATTTAAGATCATGATACATTTTTTTCGCTCCCGGATGAACAGAATAACAAGAACAATGGACTTCCTCTAAAATCTGGTGACGTAATCCTGCTATATCAGGAACACATAATCTGCCTGGACATCTAAGAACTCCATCTGCAGAAATTTCAAAAGATGACTTCTTCTTCTGAGGAAGTGTATTTCTGTAATGAACTAATATGGGATCCTCATACTAGCGTTCTTTCACCTCAACTACTAGTGACGAAACTGCTGAATTCTGAATGGTAACTCCCATATTGCCCGAGTCCATTACCCGAACTCCTAGGCTAGCTAACTGTTGGAGCTCACGAGCTAACTTTCTCTTCCCTGGCTGAACATCACATAAGCTTCTCATAGATCTACGGCTAAGTGCATCAGCTACAACGTTCGCTTTCCTGGGATGATATAGAATGCTAACATCATAATCTTTCAATAACTCCAACCATCGCCTTTGCCGCAAGTTCAACTCTTTCTACTTGAAAATATACTGAAGACTTTCATGATCCATATAAATACCAACATGCACCCAATACATATAATGCCTCCACATCTTCAATGCATGAATCACAACAGCTAACTCTAGATCATGGGTTGGATAGTTTTTCTCGTGTTTTCGCAATTGCCTTGAAGCATAAGCAATAACTTTACCATGCTGCATCAATACACAACCTAACCCCATGCATGAAGCATCACAATACACCACAAAGCCCCCCGGTTTTTCTGGAAGTGTCAGAACAGGGGCCAAAGTCATCCTATCCTTTAGTTTCTGAAAACTGCGCTCATAAGCATCCGTCCATTGAAATTTGGTTGATTTCTGAGTCAGTTTCATCAATGGAGCAGAAATCGAAAAAAAGCCTTGAGTCAGTTTCATCAATGGAGCAGAAATAGAAAAAAAGCCTTCTACAAATCTTCTGTAACAACCTGCCAAGCCTAGAAAACTACGAACCTCGGTAGGTGTAGCGGGTCTCAGCCAAGTCTTTGCAGCTTCAATCTTTTAGGTATCCACCCTAGGGCTGGGAATATTTCGGTTCAAACCAAAAAAATCGACCGAACCCAACTGAAGTTTATTTTGGTTTCGATTTTTCGGTTTATTCGGTTCGGTTCAATTTAAATTTATAAGATTTCAACAATTCAGTTCGGTTTTCGGTTTATGCAAAATTTAATTCGGTTAAACTGAAAACCCGAATTTTAACAAGCCATTTTTTCTTGAAACATATATATATATATATATATATATATATATATATATATATATATATATATATATATATATATATATATATTGGGCTTCTTCCCATAGATAGCAAGACAATTTTTACTCGGTGTGGTTTCTTTTAAGAGGTAATTATTGATAATAACTACCTTTTAATTTATTTATATTTAGTAGCTACAATGATTTTGTAAATTAGCATTCGTAGCTATATCAAAATACATCAAGTTGGAGTGGTTTAACCCAGGTTCAAACCCAGCCAACAACATTACTTTTCTTATATATTTTTCCTAGCTTCTTCTCCTTATATTTTGAGTGTATTTAAATGTATTTCGTCATATGTATCATCAATTTGGAGTGGATGAAGTCGTTATTGGGCGTGGCTCTCCCCCTTCCCACCCAGGTTCGAACCCAGCCAACAACATTTCTTTTCTTACATATTTTTCCTAGCTTCTTCTCTTTGTATTTGAGTGTATTTTTTGTCATATGTATTTGACTCATATTGTATCTCATATGTATTTGGCCTAAGTGTCTTGTATCTGAATGTATATGAGCCAAATACATATATGAGATATTTGGCCTGAGTGTATTTAGCCAAGTCAAATACATATGAGATGATGTATTTGGCCAAATCAAATACATTAGCTACGAATTGTAATTTGACAAATGATAGCTATGCATAGTAAGAGCCTCATATAAGATAGTTATATCTGTACTAAAGAGGCCCAAATCCCAATCCCAAAATAAAATATCCAACCCAATTATTAGCCCTTTTAGCTAATGATGGTTCGTGTTGTGACTGTGTTATATATATATATATATATATATATATATATATATATATATATATATATATATATATATATTTACATTGTATGTCTCTTTCTAGTCTCTCTATATGTGACGGCTTTGCTTCTGTTGAGATGTACTAATACTGTTACTGTTTCCTGTTTCCTATTTCCTCTGAGCTTAGAAAACATTGCTCGAATTTTAGCTTATGTTTGTTAAAAATTGCTTGAAATTGTCCAAACGTCTACTTGTGGCTGTGGGAAAGTTTCCATATCTAAACCGAACCGAATAAACTGAACCGAAATTGCAAAAACCAAACTGAACCGAAGTTATTTCAGTTCGGTTTCGGTTCCCATATTTTACAAACCGAAAACCGAAAAATCGAACCGAATTTGTGAAACCGAACCGACCGAACGCCCAACCCTAATCCACCCAAATGCCGTCAGCTAAAATAATATGTCCCGGAAAAGTCACAGAATTTAACCAAAACTCACGTTTCAAAAAATTTGCATATACCTCCCGAGCCTGAAGAACGCTAAGGACAGTACGTAAATGATCTGCATGCTCTGCCTCGGATCGTGAGTATACCAAGATATCGTCGATAAACACAAACATAAACAAGTCTAAAAAAGGCCTGAACACATTGTTCATCAAATCCATGAACACTGTCGGTGCATTAGTCAACCCGAACGACATTACTCGAAATTCAAAGTGGCCATATAGGGTTCTGAAGGCCGTCTTAGGAATATATTTCTCCCTAACTCTCACGTTGTGGTATCCCAATCTGAAGTCTATTTTTGAGAACCATTTGGCACCCTGCAGCTGGTCAAATAAATCATCAATTCTTGGTAGCGGATATTTATTCTTAATCGTCACCTTATTCAACTGCCTATAATCAATACATATTCGCAATGATCCATCTTTCTTTCTTACAAACAATACAGGGGCTCCCCACGGCGACGAACTAGGCCTAATAAATCCTTTCTCAAGCAAATCCTTCAATTGCTCCTTCAACTCTTTCAACTCTGCAGGAGCCATACTATAAGGAGGAATAGATATAGGTTTAGTATCCGGCAGCACATCAATAGCAAAATCAATCTCTCGCTCTGGTGGAAGGCCTAGAAGCTCATCCAGGAATACATCTGAAAACTCATTCACTACTGAAACAGATTGAAAAGTTAGTGATTTGGCTTCTATATCTTGAACCCAGACTAAATGATAAATACAAACTTTAGCAATCATCTTCCTTGCCTTGAGATAGGAAATAAACCTACCTCTCGGAGACGCCGCATTACCCTTCCACTCTAAAACTGGTTCTCTGGAAATTGAAAATGAACTATTTTGGTTCTATAATCAACATCGGCATAGTAAGAAGCCAACCAATCCATACCCATAATGACATCAAAATCTACCATTTTTAACTCATGTAGGTCAGCCATAGTACGATGCTTACAAATCGCAATCACATAATTTCTATATACCCGACTAGCTATCACTGGGTCACCGATGAGTGTAGACACTTCAAAAGGCTTAATTGGCTCAGGTTTCACCCCAATACCATCGACAATATAGGGAGTAATATATGATAATGTAGAACCTAGATCAATCATTGCATACATATCATAAGAAGATACCGATATTATACCTGTGACAATATCGGGGGAAGACTCAAGATCCTGTCGCCAGCCAGTACATAAATACGGTGCTGAGGACTACTCGAACCGGGCGCTCCTCCTCTACCTCTACCATGACCAGCTGGTGTCTGTGAGCTTTGCCCCGGAGGGAGTATAGATGATGAAGAACCAGCTGCTGATCCTATAGGCTGAACCGTACCTCTACTACCTCGAAATGGACACTCACGCATAATATGGCCTACTGGCTGCAAGCATAACAAATATCCGAACCTAATCAGCACTGTCCCCAATGTAGCTTCCCGCACTGAGTATATTGTGGTAAGGGTGGTCTCGTCTGGCCTGAATCACCCCTATACTGAGAACCCAAAACTCTGAAATTTTGTCCCGGTCCGGAGTGAATAGGTCTATCAAATCTCTGGCTTGCAAATCATGGAGGTGCACTAGTCACTGAATGGCCTGAGTACCTAGAATACAGCTACCTCTGCCCTCCTCTAAATTCACTAGTCGGACCCGAGGATCTAGCCCTCTTACTGTACCTCCTGTCATGCTCACGCTCACTCCTTTGTTGTTGTTGTCGTTCTTCCAAATTCTGGGCATGGGCCTGAATTGGAGAAATATCCATACCTTCTTGAAGTGAGGCTGTCAAGCACTTATCCATCAAATGCGGCCCCAAAGAAGAAATAAAAAAAAATACATTCAAACTTTCTAATTAATTTAGAACATAAAATAAAACTAAATAGATCCACTTCATTTATCACAATGACTTATATTTGTTCGATACACTGTTGTCAATATAAATATTGAATATTGAATATTGAAAAAAAAAATCAATTGAAAACAATAAAAAAATATTAAAAAAAGGACTTGTGTGACCATTTAAAAATTGGTGAACACGATCTCTCATATCGGCTACTATGGCCGGAGCATACCTGGCCAAAGAATTAAAATGAAGGCTATACTCCAAAGCAATCATATTTCCCTGTCTAAGATTCAAGAACCTGTCAGCTCTAGCCCATTGCACCTCTAGCGGTAAATAGTGTCAGAGGAAAGCATTTACAAACTCCTACAATACCGGTGAAGGTGCGTTGACTCCTCTAGAAGATATCCAAACAGTATACCAATGAACCGCAACATCCCGTAATCTATAGGAGGCCAACTATACTGATTCCACATCTGAAACATGTATCGCCCGTAATGTTCTCAAAATTCCATCTATGAAGGTCTGCAGATCCTCATCCGGTTTCGACCCAAAGAATTCTAAAGGGTTCAAACTAGTGAAATCACGGGCTCTGGTACTGACAGCTCTATCACCATGACCCGTACTTTGCCGCTGGCCTTGAGCAGCGACTAACTGAGTCAGGAAATGGATGGCCTCTTTCACCTCTTGGCCTGAGGTATCTGGTCGAGGAACTGGGGGTGTTGGAGCTGGAGCTGAGGCTCCTTCATGCTCCTCTGAAGCAGGTGGAGTATAAGAGGACCTAGATGGAACCTCATTCTAGGATTTTCCCTCATCTACCTCTATAGGCTGTACCCGTTCAGTCCTCCTACCTGCTACAGTCTTACCCTTCTAGGCTGTTGTAGCTTTTCTCATCACAGGCATTGCTGAAAGCATAACGCGCAGTTAAGAAAAGGGAAACTCTTATTGTCACACCTTAACAATGGTAGGGCATGACGGGCACCTGACTCTCATCAAAGTCGAGTGAACCCTCATACATTCGCTCTATCAAAACCTGTCAGTTCAAAAACTTTTAAGAACATAAAACTTTTCCAAATAGAAATCATTATCTTTATAACGATTATGAAAACTTTCAATCAAATAAGTACTTTAAACAAATTGAAATCATCTAAAATACATACTCTTTTAAAATCCACAAATGACTCAACTGACATCACTTTGTCGACATCTCGACAAACATACCACAGGACAATGTCTGCAGAATTCTATAAGAAGTAAACTGAACATTATGAGTCAGGACAGGGCCCTGACATACCTATAATCATACATATCTATACATGACTTAGCACAGCTCCAGAATGAGGTGGAACTTGCCAATCCCAGCTGACGTCCAAGCATCCTAGCTATACACTTAACCTTCCAAACAATCTGGGGTTGCGGGCATGAATGCAGCGTCCCCAGGAAAAAGAACGTCAGTACGGACAATGTTCTAAGTATGTAAGGTGGTAACAAGTCATAATCATAATTTGACTTAGGAGAGAAGAAATCACAATCTAACTCAATACCTGCAGCCTTCGCTGGAAGAAACATAAATGTGCACACGAAGTCTCAAAACAATCTTTAAGTAAATAATGCAATCCAACACACATGCCACTTCCGACGTATTAACAGAATGGTCACTTCGGACAACCGCTTCCGGCTAGTATCACAATAGTCCCTTCGGACAGCCGCTTTCGGCATAATAATGATGGCCCCTTTGGGCAGCCGCTTCCGACTTAATATCACCATTATATCAACACAAACTCAATCCACAAATATCAATTTCAATTCATATCATAAGTCACTAATCAATTCATCACAATCCAGTTATTAGCCTTAATCTTTCATAAGATGTTATCAAATTTGTATCTCACTAGACTTAGGAGGACATACTTCCAGGTTTGAGGGTAGAATTGTAATGAAATTCTTACTACTTATATTCTACTCAATTTCATCTGATTGCCCTACCCAAAGAATAAATGATCATATCAATACAAAGGGATGATACTATGGAATGTAAACATAAATCGTAAATGAAATGAAGTAGTAAAATCTCGCACCCCCCTTCAGAGTGGTTTTAAAAATCAAACTTTATGTTTCCTTTAGTATAAAACTCATTTCCTCAAAATCATTAGTGAAACCATATACACAACTCAACTTGGCACCTTATGGGTGTTCCCTTCGGAACAGACTAGGAGTACAATATCAATAAGCCATCACAAAAAACATTTAGACCTTACTCGTCTAAGAATGGAATCATATGGAGTACATATAGAATGAATAACAACAAGAATCATGCCAAAGGAAGAACAATTTACCTTACATACCTCGAGTCTTCAATACGATCCAATAATGAACTCGCTGTAATTATTACGCCAACCCTATAACAAAGGTATATATGTATAAACTTAGGCGACGCTAGTATACCCCGTATCTCAAGAAATAATTCGGTTCTAAAATGAAACAGACAACATTTTCCCTATTTCACGACCATCACAATACAACCAACAAAACTAACAAATGTAACCACAACCTCTTCAAATCTTCCTTAAACTCAAATTACCAACAACACAAAGATATACAAGAACCCGTCCAATATGCGCTCATATACGAGATCTTTATACACCTTCTTCCTCTAAGTACAACAAGTATGTCAACAGCAATGCAACCACAACAATATACTTAAGTAAACCCAACAATTTCCAACCACAAAACAACTAAGAAAATTACCAAACAGTCGATACAACAACAACTTATACGATTTCCCGCCATTAATTCCGTAGTTCTCATCTCACAATTTAGTTATGACCTTGATGAATTTAAATATACCTAGGAGAGGAAGATTCTTACCTCATATGCCAAGAACTCCTCTTCTTCCACCTTATTTCACTTTAAAGAAGTCTCTGAAGTCTCCGATTTGCTATCATCCGGAGGAAATTGTCACGACCCAACTCCGTAGGCCGCGACTAGTGTCCGTGCTGGACACCCAAACGTACCCAATAACCCAAATTAGCAAACGACAGAATAATTTCAAATATAAAAGTCACTTGGCGTTAGTAATGATCATAAATGAACCAACACAGTACATGGAAGTCGGTGAGGCTGTCACAGATCATATCATACCCCAACATATACAGAACCCACACAAGTATGTCTACAGACCTCTACAGAACATAACAAAATCATAAGACGGGACAGGGCCCCGTCATACCCCCGAATAGCATACATATATATAATAGCGGCGGACTATACCAACATATAGGCTCTGGACAAAAGAGCGCTCCCAACATAGCAGAATAGATGTCCTAGGCAGGCGGTCAGCAAATCTGTCTTCTGTACCTGCGCGGCATGAAAACGCAGCCCCCGACGAAAGGGGGTCAGTACGAAATATGTACTGAGTATGTAAAGCACAGAACGTAGTAAACAAAGTCATAATCAGAACAGAAGGTACAGAAAATGGACAGAATATCCAGATTAGCAAAATTTTGGTCATAAGGCATAAATAGTAATTGTTGAAAACATATGTCGTACCTGGTCCCAACACGGAACAAGATTTTAACCGGAACAGAACTTACAGAGAAGTGAGTGTGACATCCGAAGTACCAAATGCATATTTTCAAAACATGAGGAGTGTGTATAGAAACATATATCACATCATATCCGGCCCCTGCCAAGGGGCTCAGCAAACAGAACGTGGCCACCCCCCCGACGCTGGTGCCACCATACATAAGGAACAGAGTAGGGGATAACCCCGTCACATAACATATCATATCTGATGGCCATATCAGATCATAGCATATCAGAATGTGTGTACATGGCACAGCATACTCCAAAACCCATGTACATATATACCTGCCCCCTCACATCGAGGCACGACGAACAATGCAATGGAATACGCTTGACAACATATCCTGGCCCGGGCTCAGTGTGGGAAACATTGGGGCATCCACGAATGGAGTAGTGAGAGACTAAATGCAACAAAAATATCACAGATCTCCAGAGACTCAATGAGGCGTATCGAATGACAAATCAAATCAATGAAGTCGGACAGAATCATAGTAGGTGTATGTCGTATGTCATAATGAGTTACGGAAGAATGATCCTTCTGGGATCATTTTCATATTCCAAAATAGTTTACCAGACTCGAGGGAATCATTAAAACAATTTTCCTTAGTAGTTAGAAGGATAGTTAAAACGTTTCATTTTATATTGTTCGAAAATAAGGCAAGAGTACAATAAGAGAGCAAAGCGGGAATAGTGGAACTAAATGCAATACAAAATGTCGTACCTTTACAGAGACTCAATATAGTGTCCCGAATAAGCATCATTAGTAGTTGGAAAAGTAGATAAGACATTTCCTTAAAAATTGCTTGAAATCAAATTACAAAGGACCATAAGGGTAAAATCGGAAATAGCGGGCCCACCTCTGGACAACCAAAGCGGCGGGCTCAAATTACGTGTATTAAGCTTATGGGGTCACCTACAGAGGTCCTAGGGCATTCCATAACTTCCTAAGTGATTTGGAGAAATTTTGCATAATTTTTCAATAAAGCATACTAAAAGGGTTCAATTCTATTGAACGAAAATGTGACAATTTCAGACGCGGATTCCGATGAGCAGAATATTCTCCGAGGCGTGAATCCGATCCTAGTACATCTAGGACATGCCAAAAGAAGAATCGGGGTAGCTTTACATACCTTTTACGCACTTTACGCCTTTCCAAGTTCACTTCCCGTTTCGTCCAAAATCTGTAATTGGTCACATTTACCAAATGTTAACCATAAGGCTTTAGGCTTAAATCTCAAGTCAACACTTTTCTACAAAAATTTGGGCAGCATCTCCCCTATACATATAGCATCCCCGAGAATTCAACTCGGCCAAAACAATCAACAACAACCCAACAACAACACCACCAACAACAACAATCACTATGTAACACAATATAACACAACTAGTCCTCTTTCCAACATAATGCCATAACCTTCGTTTCATCCTCAAATTCCCAAACCAATCTCAATGGGTTCACATTCATCATTAATCAAGATCATCACAACATAATTTGGAAGCATTTCATATCATTTCTACAAAATATTCATAAGATATACATAATATACAAACTTTCCACCAAAGTCATAATTCATCCAAAACTTCTAATCTTTGGCCTACACATGCATAACATGTTTCCATCTTCCAAATCCATCAATAATCATCATAATTTGTACCCTAGCAACTTCATTTTCACAATGTCGTAAAATCGTACTAAAATGACATAAACTTCTACATTCCATTTCAATGCAAACTTATATCGTTTTACTTTCATATACCTTGCAAACATCACAACAACATTACTAACTTGTTAAACAAAATTGATTCATTCTCATCCCACTAAGGGCACCACACGGCTACATCACTATATTCCAACTTCTATCAAATTCATTCAACTTTCATTTCCAATATGCATTTCACCACAACCACAACTAGAATATAACATAAATTTCAACACATTATAGGCATATAATACACACATGCACACGGCCACACATACATATCACATACCCACTTTGCAAACTTCCATGTTTTCATGAATTCTATTCATTTCCTTATACTGCAACACAAACAAACCTTCATAACATAATAATATGGAATGAATTCTTACCTTTTCTCTTCCACTTCTTCTTGTCAACACAAGTACTTTCTTGCCTTAAAAATTATACCATCTTGAAGAGCATCCTTGAGTTAGTAATATTGCTAGAAAATTATGATTTTTTTTAAATCAAGAATGGACTTGGAAATTTTCTTTTTCTTTCCCCTTGAAGGGGCCGAAACCCCTCTTGATTTTTTTTTGCTCTTACTCTCTTTTGTTTATGCTTCATGAATCTTCTAAGGGGTATGGATATATATGGCCTTTCTTATTTAATTGATCATATGCTTGTCACATGATCAATTCCTAATGTGGGTTTGGGCCATGGCCTCATGGCCGGCCACCCCTCTTTGAATTGGGCCTCATTTGCATCTTTTTTTTTTAAGCCCAATTGGTTATAATTCTCATTTTGTAATTCCCGAAACTAATTTCCAAAATCCCAATTTTTGCCCTTGGCCTTCCTCAACACTTCCACATTAATATTCTTTCATGAACAACTCATGTGTTAAATAAAATCAATTATGACCTTATTTCTTACAAATCAAAATTATTTCGAATTTTCCCGAATACGCGAAAATACGGGATATAACATCCTCCCCCCCTTTAGAACATTCGTCCTCGAATGTTAGATTAGTCTGATAGGGTCCGTAATTACTTCGGGGGAGTTTCTTTTTATGGTCAACACAGTTGATACCCATTCGTCTTTGAGTATAGCCAAGTAAGGAATTTAGATTACCGGTTGCATAGGAAATAAGTGAGGACACTTCTTTTTCATTCCGTCCTCTACTTCCAAGGTTATTGCTTTTCCGTTATTGTTTTTCCACCAGACATTAATAAGGGTATATCTTTAGTGCGGAATCTCTGCACCTAGCGATCCAGAATAATTACAGATTGTTCTTCATCAGACAATCCTTCCGTCACTTGAATATCTTTTGCTAGAAATATTCTGGGAGGGCCACCGAAACATTTGCGGCGCATGGATACATGAAGTACCAGATGTACCGCTCCCAGATCAGATGGTAGATCTAGCCCGTGAGCGACATTCTCAATTCTTCGAACAATCTGATTAAGTTCGATATGTCGCGGACTGAGCTTACTCTTTTTACCGAATCGCATTATGCCTTTCGTAGGCGATACTTTCAAAAATACTCAATCACCGACCTGGAACTCCAAGGATCGATGTCGTTTATCAGAATATGACTTCTGTCTACTCTAAGCCATTAATTGTTTCTCTCGGATAAGTTTCACCTTATCAATTGTCTATTGGATCATATCTGGGCATATCAAACTAGCCGATGGATGACCTGCGTTTTCTGCCATACAAAGCCTCGTATTAAGCTAGAATGGTAGCGGTTATTATAAGCAAACTCGATCAACGGCAGATGATCGTCTCGGCTACCTCCGAAATCAATAGTACAGGCTCGCAACATATCTTCTAGCGTCTGTATAGTGTGCTCGGCCTGTCCGTTACTCTGAGGATGGAATACTGTGCTTGGACTTACCAGAGCCCCTAATCCTTCCTGAAACAAATCTCCAGAAATTAGTCATAAACTGAGTATCTCTGTCAATGACAATAGATATAGGAGGTCCGTGGAGTCTCACTATTCCTTTACTACATATAGTCTGGCATAATCCCCAACCGAATAAGGGATTCTGACGGGGAGAAAATGGTCTGATTTGTGTCAGTTTATCAACCATACCACATATGGAAATCATACTTCCGTGGGGCGCGAGGCAAACCCGTAATGAGATCCATACTAATTATCTCCCACTTCCAAGTCGGAATTTTTCATTTCCTGAAACAATCCACCCGGTTTCTGATACCCAATTTTTAACTTGCTGACAATTTGGACACTGGTCAACGGGTCTTACGATGGCAGGCACACATAATTTGTCTCGGTATAACAATAATCATCCGGTAAAACCTCGAGCTGGATCTTTTCCCTGTCGAAGGTTGTATCTCTGTACAATACTAGAATAGAATCCTCAAACTGACGCTGTTTTACCTTTCCCATGATCGATGATTCAGTAACTTCTTCGGACAAAATTCCAATATCTTCAGAACCGACCAAACGGACTCTAAAGCTAACTGACTAATGAGTTTTACAGACCAATTCTTTATTTCTGACTGTACGCTGGTCAAGCCGTCCGTAGACTCACGACTAAGTGCGTCTGTCACAGTTTTAGCCTTTCTAGGGTGGCACAAAATATTAATATCATAATCTTTCAATAATTGAACCATCATCTCTGCCGCGAATTCGGCTCCCTTTTTCTTAAAACGTGCACTGGCAGCCTTTAGGATTCGTATAAATATCAACGCAGGCCCCATATAAGTAATGCCGCCATATCTTTAAAGCACGAATCACCGTAGCTAGTCCCATATCATGAGCGAATAAATTTTCCCTCGTGCGGTCTGAGCCGCCGGGGAACATAGGCTATAATCTGACCATTCTCAGAGAACTACGTATTTCAGTCGACGTCGAAGGCCTAGGCCAATCCTTTATCGCTTCAATCTTCTGCATATCAATTGTTTTCATTTATACTTACTTTACCTTACGTTCATTCGCTCCCCCTTTTTTTTTAGGGTTATACTCCTACCATATTCATGTCTTTTCTTTCTGACCTGCAACTTAATTTTCACTTCGAGACATTAACGGAATCACAAGTATATAGTACGTAATCTTATCCAATAGCTGGTACTCAAGTAATATAATTAACGTAGTTGTTTATCTCATAATAATCACATTCTTCCTTCATACCCATTCCTTACCTGTCATTCCATTTGCTCGACAATCGAATCATTCGATATTCACATAATTCATCATTTCACGCCATAAGTTTTCCTTCGCCCTGTACTAGTCCATTTTTGTTTGCTTTCGCAATTGACTTCGTACTTTGCCCGGCGACTCTTTCAGAGGCTCCGCTTAATTACGTTTCTCACGGTTCACTTCTTCTAACATTTAGATCTCTTTACCTTCCACTCGATTATTCTCCTTTCTTTCCAAACATCATTGTATTAGGATCTTTCAATCCTAACCGGTAGCAAAACGAGTATCAATCGATTTCGTACATTGATACCACACCTTTCCCTTTTTCTCGTAAATTCTATCCAGTTAATGTTTCCCGTATGTTACAACACTGGCTATTAGGGTTCACCAATCAATCGACACAGTCATAAATGGGCGCCCTACGCATACATATATATATATATATATATCACTACCATTTCTTTTACAACACATATTCAATCACTTGTTCGAATTTACTCTAATTTAAAGGCTGCACTGTTTTTTTTTTTTTTTTTTTTTTTTAACAATCTAATCCGTCTCAGCTCGTGTGACCTCTATAAAGTTTCTAACCATTCCACATATCCTAATTCCCTTTAGGTTACCCCGAATTTCCTATTTGTCTCTTATACCTATGTTTGCAAAAATTCTTGCACATTTCCCAGGGGGTCACCCATCCCAGAATTGCTCTGGCCCTGGCACGCTTAACCTTACAACTTTAATGCATTTAGGCACGTTAAGACCGGTATAATTACATCGATTGCCCCGCACAGCCTTTGTCACGTAATTTAAGACAACTCGGGGTCTTAACAACTTTTCAAAATGTTCTCGTAGCGGGTCCCATCCCGACCTAGCGAGAATTCTTTTACCTTTCTGACTATATGGTTACCGTGTCGCCCCCTATAAACCCTCAATATTTACCTTCATGCATATATATATGTCCCTAGACAGCCGACGAGTTTAGGTTTTTATTCCACAAATTCCATCTCCAACCAGTCGATGAAAACTGATAAAATGTTACTGTAGGGTATCTTCCGACCACCAGAAAAAGAAGATAGAGTCCGACGAACTTCGCGGAATCTTTTAGTGCTTAATTCACCTAATTACCTCCACGTTTATATATATGAGTCGTGAGCGAACCGCTCAATTCCTGACTGCTTGTCATACACTTTGTATTCTTCCAATTAGGGGAAACTTGATCGTCGGACATTTCTGCCCTTCACGTGGGCTATACTAAAACAAAATGGGGTTAGAACATATTTCTGGTCCCTCCCAATAAATTACGAATTTGCTACTCGTACATGCTTTTTCGAGATAAAATTTTCCCGATAAGGATAATGCTTCTTACAAATGACATGGAGGGTACCCCTTGAACCTTTGATCCACTATAATAGATTTAACTTATCGGTATCGACCTTCAAGACAGGTTAAGAATTTATATCTCATTTTCCCTTTCGTATTTCTAGAAAAATTTGGGCAGAGGTTCCTCTGTATTCCTTACTATCCCAAAACCTGTACACAGGAAATACCAACCATGCCTCACAGGGCCAACACATTTACGTATATACATATCATATCATATCGCTTCATAGCCACACGGGGCTAACAATTTCAAATAAAAGTATCAGAATGCCGAGGCTTACCTCATATGCCCAACTCGAACTGCACCTGCTACACTTTCCATGTTCGTTTCTCTTTTTAATGTTCGACTTTATGTTTTAATCGTACTTCAGGATACCTTACCCAACATACATCTCTTATACCATTGCTTACCGGAGTACTGTGTAGCTTCCAATATCAGCAGGCGCTGTCTTACGTCGATACCGTTCACCAGCTGCAATTAAGGGTTAGTAAAGAAAGGAATTCATTTCCTACAGCTGGCTCTATCGCACGATCTAAGAATCAAAGAAAGGTAACACCCTAAATGTCCTGTAGCCTCCTGTTTATAGATGTGGTGCACAACACATCGATAAACAAGACTCTACTAGACACGGTCTGTAGACACTCCGAGGACGAACCGCTCTGATACCACTTTTGTCACGACCCAACTCCGTAGGCCGTGACTAGTGTCCGTGCTGGACACCCAAACGTACCCAATAACCCAAATTAGCAAACGACAGAATAATTTCAAATATAAAAGTCACTTAGCGTTAGTAATGATCATAAATGAACCAACACAGTACATGGAAGTCGGTGAGGCTGTCACAGATCATATCATACCCCAACATATACAGAACCCACACAAGTATGTCTACAGACCTCTACAGAACATAACAAAATCATAAGACGGGACAGGGCCCCGTCATACCCCCGAATAGCATACATATATATAATAGCGGCGGACTATACCAACATATAGGCTCTGGACAAAAGAGCGCTCCCAACATAGCAGAATAGATGTCCTAGGCAGGCGGTCAGCAAATCTGTCTTCTGTACCTGCGCGGCATGAAAACGCAGCCCCCGACGAAAGGGGGTCAGTACGAAATATGTACTGAGTATGTAAAGCACAGAACGTAGTAAACAAAGTCATAATCAGAACAGAAGGTACAGAAAATGGACAGAATATCCAGATTAGCAAAATTTTGGTCATAAGGCATAAATAGTAATTGTTGAAAACATATGTCGTACCTGGTCCCAACACGGAACAAGATTTTAACCGGAACAGAACTTACAGAGAAGTGAGTGTGACATCCGAAGTACCAAATGCATATTTTCAAAACATGAGGAGTGTGTATAGAAACATATATCACATCATATCCGGCCCCTGCCAAGGGGCTCAGCAAACAGAACGTGGCCACCCCCCCGACGCTGGTGCCACCATACATAAGGAACAGAGTAGGGGATAACCCCGTCACATAACATATCATATCAGATGGCCATATCAGATCATAGCATATCAGAATGTGTGTACATGGCACAGCATACTCCAAAACCCATGTACATATATACCTGCCACCTCACATCGAGGCACGACGAACAATGCAATGGAATACGCTTGACAACATATCCTGGCCCGGGCTCAGTGTGGGAAACATTGGGGCATCCACAAATGGAGTAGTGAGAGACTAAATGCAACAAAAATATCACAGATTTCCAGAGACTCAATGAGGCGTATCGAATGACAAATCAAATCAATGAAGTCGGACAGAATCATAGTAGGTGTATGTCGTATGTCATAATGAGTTACGGAAGAATGATCCTTCTGGGATCATTTTCATATTCCAAAATAGTTTACCAGACTCGAGGGAATCATTAAAACAATTTTCCTTAGTAGTTAGAAGGATAGTTAAAACGTTTCCTTTTATATTGTTCGAAAATAAGGCAATAGTACAATAAGAGAGCAAAGCGGGAATAGTGGAACTAAATGCAATACAAAATGTCGTACCTTTACAGAGACTCAATATAGTGTCCCGAATAAGCATCATTAGTAGTTGGAAAAGTAGATAAGACATTTCCTTAAAAATTGCTTGAAATCAAATTACAAAGGACCATAAGGGTAAAATCGGAAATAGCGGGCCCACCTCGGGACAACCAAAGCGGCGGGCTCAAATTACGTGTATTAAGCTTATGGGGTCACCTACAGAGGTCCTAGGGCATTCCATAACTTCCTAAGTGATTTGGAGAAATTTTGCATAATATTTCAATAAAGCATACTAAAAGGGTTCAATTCTATTGAACGAAAATGTGACAATTTCAGACGCGGATTCCGATGAGCAGAATAATCTCCGAGGCGTGAATCCAATCCTAGTACATCTAGGACATGCCAAAAAAAGAATCGGGGTAGCTTTACATACCTTTTACGCACTTTACGCCTTTCCAAGTTCACTTCCCGTTTCGTCCAAAATCTACAATTGGTCACATTTACCAAATGTTAACCATAAGGCTTTAGGCTTAAATCTCAAGTCAACACTTTTCTACAAACATTTGGGCAGCATCTCCCCTATACATATAGCATCCCCGAGAATTCAACTCGGCCAAAACAATCAACAACAACCCAACAACAACACCACCAACAACAACAATCACTATGTAACACAATATAACACAACTAGTCCTCTTTCCAACATAATGCCATAACCTTCGTTTCATCCTCAAATTCCCAAACCAATCTCAATGGGTTCACATTCATCATTAATCAAGATCATCACAACATAATTTGGAAGCATTTCATATCATTTCTACAAAATATTCATAAGATATACATAATATACAAACTTTCCACCAAAGTCATAATTCATCCAAAACTTCTAATCTTTGGCCTACACATGCATAACATGTTTCCATCTTCCAAATCCATCAATAATCATCATAATTTGTACCCTAGCAACTTCATTTTCACAATGTCGTAAAATCGTACTAAAACGACATAAACTTCTACATTCCATTTCAATGCAAACTTATATCGTTTTACTTTCATATACATTGCAAACATCACAACAACATTACTAACTTGTTAAACAAAATTGATTCATTCTCATCCCACTAAGGGCACCACACAGCTACATCACTATATTCCAACTTCTATCAAATTCATTCAACTTTCATTTCCAATATGCATTTCACCACAACCACAACTAGAATATAACATAAATTTCAACACATTATAGGCATATAATACACACATGCACACGGCCACACATACATATCACATACCCACTTTGCAAACTTCCATGTTTTCATGAATTCTATTCATTTCCTTATACTACAACACAAACAAACCTTCATAACATAATAATATGGAATGAATTCTTACCTTTTCTCTTCCACTTCTTCTTGTCAACACAAGTACTTCCTTGCCTTAAAAATTATACCATCTTGAAGAGCATCCTTGAGTTAGTAATATTGCTAGAAAATTATGATTTTTTTTAAATCAAGAATGGACTTGGAAATTTTCTTTTTCTTTCCCCTTGAAGGGGCCGAAACCCCTCTTGATTTTTTTTTGCTCTTACTCTCTTTTGTTTATGCTTCATGAATCTTCTAAGGGGTATGGATATATATGGCCTTTCTTATTTAATTGATCATATGCTTGTCACATGATCAATTCCTAATGTGGGTTTGGGCCATGGCCTCATGGCCGGCCACCCCTCTTTGAATTGGGCCTCATTTTCATCTTTTTTTTTAAGCCCAATTGGTTATAATTCTCGTTTTGTAATTCCCGAAACTAATTTCCAAAATCCCAATTTTTGCCCTTGGCCTTCCTCAACACTTCCACATTAATATTCTTTCATGAACAACTCATGTGTTAAATAAAATCAATTATGACCTTATTTCTTACAAATCAAAATTATTTCGAATTTTCCCGAATACGCGAAAATACGGGATATAACAGAAATCAACGCGGGTATGCCTCTATGTTGTCCTTCGCGTTTTTGCTTCAACATAAGAGGATATATCTACCTCCAACGTTGCTGCTCCTATTTTTTTTCTCAAGGGGACTGTTCCTAATTTAATTTGAGAAGAAGGAAAATACATATTTTTCCATACTAGCTCAACGTTTGCTGGTCATAGGAATATTTACATATACATTCTCAAGAGATAAGTATATTCATCAATGGTAAGGCAATATATTAGTGGACCGTGGGGTCCACCCCCCTTTGCCATTACTTGAAAGAAATAATGTTTGGTCCTAAATGTGTCACCATTAGCTACATTTAAGAGTAAATAGTCACTTGGTCCTATTTTACCATAGTGGCACGTGGATTACATATTCCTTAATAAAACTTATCCATTAATTGCTTGTCTCCCATGAGCTTCACATATTTAACCAATTTTACACATAATTAATTTTTTGATCTCAATTCACTTAAACACGAATCACTTTTAACACACTTTTTATACACCTTATCATAATCATGTGGTAGAGCTGAAGTCCATAGCCTCTTTATACACACACCAAATATTATTCTCGATCACCGTCGTCACACTTGTTAAGTCCTAAATTGTTTTGGGACCTCAAACTTTTATACACCGATCTTTTTATTTGCATACTTGAATAGGACCAAAATTCCATATAGTCCGCATAACTTGTTCAACTTAGAATAACTACTTATAACCTAAAAAATCATCTTGCCCTTGAACTTATGTCGATTAACTTATGACAAATCCAACGCACAAAAGTACGGGATGTAACACTTATATTGTGGCTCTATCACACGATCTATGATGAAGAAGAAGGTCATTCATTCCTAAATACCCGCAGCCTCTTGTTTATAAGTGTGACGCGCTTCACACCCATAAACAAGACTCTACTGGACACGGCTTGTAGACACACCCTAGGACGAACTGCTCTGATACCACTTTTGTCACGACCTAACCGGAGAGCAATGATGGGCACCCGGAGCGAACCTAACGAGCACCTCTCATCATACTCTCACAATCATATCTAAGTGAGCCACATGGCTAACTCATAACTACCATGCACAACTGACACAAATTCCATCGGACAAAGGCACCTTTATATAAACATCATTAACTATGCCCATATATACACAAGCCGATAGGGCTATCAAAATGATATATAAAATACGAACCAACAAGGCTGAGGAATGTCCAACTAGACACATCTGTCTATGAGCCTCCACGAAAAGTACATAAAATCATAAAGACGGGACAGGACCCCGTCATGCCCATATATCTACACAAAAAGAATAACACCAACTATTGTAGCTCCAGGTCAAATGGAGCACCTCTATGCAATCACTGAGGAAGCAGCCTAAAGGTCTGGTCTGTCTCCCTATCTGCCTGTAGGCATGAATGCAGCGTCCACAAACAAAAGGACGTCGGTATGAATAATGTATTGAGTATGTAAGGCATGAATAGTAACATGATAAAAGCATGAAGAATAACACAAGATAAATGGATCATTTATACCTAATAATTCCTCTTAAGACATTCATCATGCTTACTCAACCTTTCTATAAAGAAAACATTCCATACATACACATATAATGATACCATGCCCGACCATGTAGGTTCGGTGTCAGCCATACCCGGCCATAGCAAGGCTCGGTGTTGTCCATACCCAACTGCAGTGGTGCGCGCGCAATAGATATCATATCCGTCCATATAAGCTCGGTGTCACAAAATAGCTACATACATATAAGACATATATGAGTATCTAAAGGAAACATTACAACTTTATCGGGGAGACATAAAGTCGGTAACCCCTGATTCCCTATTGTGGAATCACCATCATCATCTTCATCATTATCATCATCACTATGGAGAGCTTCTATCCATAATACCTTAAGAATCTTGAAAGTCATGAACTTCTAGCATTTCTAGGAATATGACATTATGGATATCATATATGGGTTCAGAATAAGGAAATCATGCCTTTAGAAAGAAATGATTATCCTTACATACCTTTACGCCTTCTTAACTATTTAACGTTCTCCTCCAAAGTCCGCAAAATCTACATTCAAGACGATTCACACTAAGGTTAAGTATTGAAAACACTTCTAAGTGCAATTAACGAACTGACGAAATTTGGGCAGCATTTCCCCTATTTTATCAACTTCCACCAAACTACAAATCAACTCCCAAGCAACAATAATAATTCTCACAATACCATATTCAAGAAGTTACATTCAATTCAATCTCAAATATGTCCAAAATCCCTTTTTCAAGTTCATCTCATAGTTATCTTCTTCACTTCAACACTTTATAACTTCTCCACTTTAATTCTTTTCCTTTCCAAGGATTACTAAACCTTTACATCGAAGTAATTGATAAGTAATCTTCTATTAAATGTCCAAGTGTTTGTAGAAGAATTATGGTAAAGACTTGGCGGTCAAGTATGAAAGATTCCTTTCCATGTTTGTTGAGATTAGAAAGCCTTTTACATGTAATAAAAGCTGACTCAACTGGGCAATAATCTAAGTACAACACAAAACCTTATTGCGTGTTATAGTCCAAAAAGGAAAGGTTTTGTCACTGACTTGTGGACCTTCGATTGTTATAAATGGCCGGTCTTGCCAAGAAGAAGTTTACGCTTCCACAAAGAGAGAATTCAGAATATAGAGCGAGGAAAAGACATATCTAAAATATTCAAGAATCTAGGATTGTGTCCCTAGAGCAAGAAGAAGTACTGAAGCAACGATTTTATTGTAAAATGTTCTCCAGTTCACAAGTCTAGATATCTTTTATTAGGTTGTGGTTATTGAGTTTTATCTTTATCATCTTAGTTAGAAGCACTAAAGTAGATTCAAACATTGTAACTTCAAGTAGGAGTTTACTACTTGGAGATAGCTTGCTAGTCAGAGTTTGTGTAGCACGGCTGAGGTAGGAATTCAGTTGCAGAGTTTAAAACTTAATTTGCAGTTGGCTCAAAGTTGTAGTGGAGTTTGTGGAAAATTTTACAGGTTAGTAGGTCGGGGTTTTTATCTCCATAGTGATCTCGGTGGTTTACATGTAAATATCGTGTGTACTTCACTTACCTATTGATTAAATTTTGCAAGACGTTAGCATAGAACAGGTAGAGCACCGTGTTCCATCCTATAAGCAAAGATAGGATACGACATAGGATAGGAAGTAGGTCGTGCAACAAAACAACTTCCAACTTAAAGTTGTATTAAAAACATTTTGTATCAAACTTTAATGCTTCTAAATAAGCTGATAAAGATATAACTCGATGACTAACCTAATACAAGTTTTCTAGACTCAAGAACTGTAAAACATAAACTATGTTTTACAGATTCTTCAATCGTATTCTCGTACTAGGGGTACACACCTAGATTTTGAATTTTCTTTATATTTTCTGTGATCACTCAATATTTGCAATCTCTCTTTGTGGGTGCGCAAACCTTCTTCTTGGTAAGTTTGGATATATATACTATTGAGTGCACAACAAGTTTGCGAACACAAAACCTTCTTCGAGTAGGCCCGTGAGATATAATAGGGTTTTTGTTGAGTTTTGATTCTTGCATTTTTGGATCAACTTCATTATCCTTGCAGGAGTCTGAAGAACCTTGTTTAATTAAAGCAAGGAATCCTATAATATTAATTACTAAGTCTTTACCACAAAACTGCAAATTCTAGTTGCTGTAGGACTTGCGCTGGAACATGATCACGAACCTGTTTCATCCACCTGGCTCGTCCGCCTCTGAATCTCTGCACCGTCTCAGATGGAACATGTTCACGAACCTGTTTCATTATCCCCTTCTTGTTCATTTTTCTAACTCTATCTTGAGCCTATTTTTGTGATGGATGATGAAACATGTTGAAAGACCTCTTTCATAGCATCACGGTCTTTGCTTTGTATCTGTATTTATTCACTTAGATTTATTCATTACTGGAATAAATCATGTCTTCAGCATTGTCTAGCTCTTTGTTGAAACATGTTTGCTAACTTGGTTCATACGTTATGTCTGCAACTCTCTTTACTTGAGAAAAATACTTCAGAGTCATCTTCACCTTTTCTCCTCATGATATCTTTTCTCCTGATTCATTTATCAACTGCACCTGATGAATCTTTTTTATAGAACAAGTATGTGGATGATTCGTTTTCCCTCTGATATGATCATTGTACTTGTCTTTTCATTGACACACATGCTTGCAACGTGGGACATATGTATGCTGTTTTTTGTTGCTCTTTTGAAATGGTACATGTCTATGGACCTGTTCTAATCCACCCTGTGATGCTTACGTTTTCAGGCCTTTTACATTATGTAGAACCTCTGCTTCATCTCAACCAACTGTGTAGAATTGTTCAATTACTTTGTGAATTATCACTTGCATCTAGACGGAGTTTCTTTTCATTGTATGTTCACATTGTCAATCATCAAAACGTCACACATGGCTTTATGCCAACAAATTCCTCCTTTTTGATGATGAAAAACCCTATGCTCTTTATGCCATGTACAACCTATGCCAAAGAACTCGTATCTTCAAATTTGAACTAAGATTAAACCATGATAGTGTATGAGTCATAAAGCAAGTAAACATAGTGATCATTTTCCCCCTTTTGGCATCATTAAAAAGTTAACTAAGATTACTGTCAGTAAATTTTAATCAATATTGAACTCATGGCCACTGGGGCTATCGCATATACACAAGATAAAAACATTTACTAATTTAAGTAAAAAACACATTCATGTCACACAAATAAGGCACTGATTTGTAAGATATGCAATAGCTTTTTTCGTTAACTTCAACAAGTACAATTCAAGCCTCTTGGGTACAACCATACACAGCAGATCATTGGAACTAGACTCTAAGATTTATACATGGATAAAATTAGAGAAAACCTAGTCACTTGAAAGTGAATGTGATCAATGTGGAGGTTACAATCTATGTCTTAGGGCATTATTGTTGGGAGGTGTAGAATGACTTTTGTTGGAAGGGGAGGATATCTCTTCATCATCTGTTTCCCTGTGATCTCTAGTTGAGTCAGCCCTTTCTCTTGGATAGATCTCCATCTTTATCCACCCTTTTCCCCCCAAAAGACCCACCATCTCTTTGCACCGATTTTGCCCATGAGGACCAAGATCCGGACTGCTCTTCTTTCCTAGATGATAGAGGGTTCTTCTTTGTTTCAACCTTCAATACTTCTCCTCGAACCCTTATGTCTCCGTAGCTTATTATATCATTTTGAGATGAGCTAACAGTTTCAAATAACTCATTTTCTAGAGGAGTTGTTGTACCACTGATCTTCTCCATATTCTCCCATGTTTAGGGTTTTTAATGTATTCCCTCTTTCTATGAGCTCCAACCCATTTTATTTATCCTTTCGCCTTTCCAGTTAGTGTATTATCCCTATAATACGAAAAGGTGGGTTAATAAGGGTGAAATTATAAGTATACTCTGATTTTGAGAAATCAAGGGAGTTTGTGGAAGAGCGAGGCTGGTCGGAACCTTTTGAGGAATCAAACTTTTTTTTTTCAATTTGGTTGTATGCTGAGAGATTGTAGTGAATGAGACTTAGATGAGTTATAGTCGGTTTATATAGTGATGAAGCGGGTAGCTGAATAGTCTTTTTTGGAAGAGACCGACTTGATCCACAGTTTTTCCAGGTTATCAGCATGACTCACTTTTTGTCTTCTCAATACACTTTTAATGACAACTAGACTAGACTAGGATAGGGAGAATAGGTTGTCCAAGTTGTTCCATGATCTGAGTATGTAATTGACTGCAGTGAAAAGATTACATACCTGAAGCATTGGCTAACCATATGCTATCTCTGGTTTAGGCCTGCTTCTGTGACAGTCATAATGTTAGACATTTAAAAGATCATGAACCTATTGCGGTGTCGGACATACAACTAAATGTACAAGATTGAGTAAAATATTTTGATTCCTTGAAGAACCACACAGTCTGAGACGACCTTTCTAGCCAAACTTTAAGGAACCTATGTGCAACTTCAATCATTCCCAACATCAACATAATTCTTTCAATTATAAGCCATTTGGGAAGACTTCTTCAATTTAGTCAGCCACTTGGATTAATCTGCCCCTTTTTGGTGTATCATGCTACCTTGAGCTAAGCTAGAAATCTAGTAGTATTGGCATTTATTTATATTTCCCAAGGAATGAATATGCTAGACTCTTTAGTTTTGGCCGTAATAAATGCTAAGCATAGTACAGAATCTGACCACATGTTTTTGCCTTTACCAAGAATGTGCCCTCCGATTTTACTTCCTTTGTGATCCTGAATTTTAGCCCTTATTATGAGGAGTAGACAATACCTATTCAAGTTGACCATGTTCTTTTATTTTGAGGAACAGGTTCCTGAACCTATTTGATGGACGTATGGATAGTCGCAATTCTGTTGATCCTTCATTTTGCTCTTGTGGACAATTGCTTTCTCCCTTATTCCAGCTTTTGCCTTTCACATAAACTCATCTTTTGAAGCTTGTTCCTTGTTGGTATGACTCCTCCTAAGACTTTTGTTCTTGAACATTCATCTTTCCTTGTAAGTGTTGTGACCTTGATTGGTTCCATAGTGGCTACATCAAACATTCCTCCTATCTTTGTGCAATGTTCTTTCTTCATTGGTGGTGTTTTCTTTATCTTTGATTTTCACTTGATGTCCTGCTTAAAGTGTTTTACTGGTCTTTCAGTGGTTAACCGGGTTCATCTACTTGTTTCATCAAAGGTTCCCCCCTTCAAATTTCCTTCTTGTTTAAGTGGATTGAATGAACTTCTTTTGCAGCATTCTTCTTTTCTCTATTCTGAGAGTAAGCAGAATTAATCTTTTGATTCGTTTTCTGACTTGAGCAAGAACTATTCATATATCATTATAGCTTGTTCTTCTGCTCCTCTTACCTGCAAAGCAATCAAGGGTTAGTTTTAGGCACCCAAGAAAGTTGGGTCCTTTTCCTTTGACCATCGGTTAGATCAGTTATTTCTTTGTCCATTTAGGCAGGGCCCAAGTGAACCTGTTTCCAACACCAGTTGCACCCTTCTTCATTAGCTTATGCTTCTAGTTGCAATCTTCCGATTTCTCACCCTGTAGCTTATGTCTACTGGACATTCAATCTTGCAATGTCCCATCTTACCACAAAGTGTGCAGAGTTTCTCTTCTGACACTTCATGTTCAACAGTCCTATCAAATTCCAATCCTATAGTTATATTGTGTGTTTGACTGGTGAGATTTTAGGGTAGTTGACAGGCCTGAGTCCACAAATTAGATCTTTCAAGATCATGCGCCGTTCTATGCATTTTTGAGCTAATTTCTTTGGATTTTTCCCGTTCCAGGTACAACTCTCTTTTTACTCTTTTTAGTTCAGACTCAACCCCTAGTTGTACATTATTCAAGTCACACTTACCTGATTTAAGTGTCAGTTTCAGAACTTCGTGTTGATATTACACCCCGTACGTTTGTACGCAGAGTTTCACCAATAGTTGGTCGACGTAGATTTAGAAAGTGAGGTTATCGTTGAGGTCATAAGAGATTATACATTTTAATTCTACATACATGAGAGTTTGAAATCATGTTTAGTAAGAATCGGGAAGGTTGGACGTTAAGTGAATCGAAGAAATTAAGTTTAGTGAAACTTTTGGAAAAAATAGGAAGAATTCTGGACAGGATTTTTGGTCCAACTTGATGGAGGTGTATCTCCCAGAATATGAGGAGTTATGGAACGCATAACCTATGTAAATTCATGTTCCGAGAGTTTTCGTTCCAATACAACTGACAGTTCGCAAATTCGAGAAGTAAGGAGTTTTTACGGCCCGTACAAAAATGTACGATCCGTAGAAGTTGGGCGTGAAACCCATGGCGGTGGCTGACCTTCTTGTATTTTAAATACGTTTTAAAGGCCATTTTAAGCCATTTTCAATTGAAAATTCGTCCATAAACTCCTAACACCCTCCCAAGAAAGTTCATAAGGACCCTAAGTCAAAACTAAGTGATTTCACGTAAGTTCGACGGGGAACAAGGAAATGTACTTGTATGGTCTGGTTGATGGATGAAGGCTTGTGGTGAGCTAGGAAAAGTTAGGTTTTCATCTTGAAGTCGTTGTTTGAGTTAAGTACTTCACCTTCTTGGTTATGTTTAAGATTATTTTGGTATTGGTTGTGTGAATTAAGCGAGCAAAGGTAAGACAAACTTGAAAGAAAGATAAGATGTTGTTCTTGCACTGTTGGGCTGTTTTGAATGGTATGTACTTGTTGTTGTGGCTGGAAATCATGGTAAGTAATATGAATATGATGTAATTGCTTCTTTGATTCATGCTTATATGTTTATATGAGGATTTAATGAAAAGATTGGGAGTAAAATTGAAATAGAATATGAAGAAACAAGATGTTGTGCATATGTGCTATTTTGGATGAATCTATGAGATGGCTTTTGATTTAACTTAGTATGGACAAATTGAATATGCATTATGATTGATGTTGTATTGTCTTATGGGATTGAGGTGAGTTGAATTGAAGTGAATGTTACAGAGGAGATGCTGTCCGAATTCATGTAGACAAGCTACTAGCTTAATATGCGAGTTAAACTTACTTAGCTTTGATTAGAAGCTTCTCTATGTTGTGTAGATTGGATTGAATGGTTTGATGGATTGTTCGAGAAGTATTATGGACACAGCAAGGTTAAGGCATGTTAAGGCTAACTCTTCTTTCTCTTGGACTATTTTATAAACAATTTGAAATGTAAACGAATGTTGTTTTCAAAACGCTCTACTCTTAGCAATCGAGAGTATCCATGTTGTTTGTTTCTTAGTAAAGTTCTTTAAACATGATATGAATCCGGCTCTAAGTTTCATTGAGATTCATAATAATGATATTGGTTCTTCATAATGTAATTGGAGGTACAAGTATAAGTTCGGAATGGTGCTTTTGAGAAATGTATTGTGGAACCGGTATAGTATGGGGTTCCTAATCCCCTAAATATATACATGATGTTAGCATTGAAGTTATAGTGTAATCAAAAGATAAATAAGAACAGGTCACTTCGAATGAAGTTGAAGAGACAGGAAAGAGGTTCCCTAATCCTTATGTAAGTGAGAATAAGATGTGAGACAATATTGATATATGGATTGGGTTGCATGTTCCGCAACATATGTATTGATATATGGATCAGGTTTCACGTTTCGCAACATATGTATTGATATATGGATCGGGTTGCATGTTCCGCAACATATGTATTGATATATGGATTTGGTTGCACGTTCCGCACTATATGTAATTATATATGGATCGGGTTGCACATTCCGCAACATATGTATTGATATATGGATCGGGTTGCACGTTTTGCAACATATGTATAGATATTTGGATCGGGCTGCACGCTGCAACATAGATTATAAGTTACTCAGAACCATAGTATTGTACATAGATGTAGGTAGGCATGCGGGAATGTAGATAGATAAATATGCTAGATCCTCATCAGTACAGTAACGTTATAGAAACATAGAGATATATACGGTGGTATGTAAGAGGTTATAGTATAACACGGGTATGGCTTCAGCGGTAAGTCAGCAGGTTTCAAGTTGCTTCTTATCCTTCTCCTTTGTAGTATGTTATCATAATGTTTCATTTCCGCCTTACACACTCGGTATATTATTTTGTACTGACGTCCCTTTTCTTGTGGACACTGCGTTCATGCCTGATGGTTAAGAAAGGTTGCCAGGAGTATCGCACCTATAGGATTTACCGAGTATCAGCTTGGGTTGGTGAGCTCCACTTTCTCCTGGAGCATGGCCGAGTCAGTAGTTGTATATGTACTTCAGACTATGGGTATGTCGGGGCCCTGTCCCGATTTGTATACTAAAGATTGTATTCCTAGAGACTTTGCAAACAGAATCATGTAGAAAGTTTTAGTCTTGTTATGTCAGGTTGTATGTCAGGCTCATGGGCCCTTGCATATTGATGTTATGTAAGTTGTTACCCTGATATGATGTTATGTTTACAGGATGGCCTCTTGGGCCTTATTCGTCTTCTGAGACATAGATGATGCATGCTTTAGCTTGGTTTGCTCGGGCCTAGTAAGGCTCCGGTGCCAATCACACCCTACCAAGGCTATGGCCTGACAAAGAGGTATCAGAGCAGTTCTGTCCTAGGGTTGTCTGCAAGCCGTGTCTAGTAGCGTCTTGTTTATAAGTATGTTGTGCACCACATTATATAAACTGGAAGCTACTGGGCATTTAGGAGTCTGTTACCTTTCTTTCAAATATAAGTCGTGCCATAGAGCTAAGTTATAATAGTCGAGATTTATATTTGTTATTAACACCGAGATAATTGCAATGGGAAGGACCATAGCTAGCCAGAGGCCTAACACATCAGCAGGTAAGAACATTAGTACAAAGGATACTAGATGACGTAATGTGCATCCCGGATGTGTGAGTTTTATGTTTAAAAATATATAGATTAATCAAAGGATTAGTGATGCAGTTTGGGAATGGGGAAGGTGATCTACAAAGGAAGGGATGCATAGAATATCAAGAGTAAAGTTGAGATTAAGTGAGTCAAATATGGAAGAGGATGGTTTGGACACGAATTCTACAGATGTCATTAATACTGCGGATAGTTGTTGCGCTGTAAGGCATTTATATCATATGTTCTGGTTGTGCAGCAGGTTGGTAGTAATATCATTATAGAGAAGACTTTGATCTAACGATTTTGAAATGCTCATGTTATGTAACGGCTATAAGTCAAAGTCAAGTGATGAAGATATGTTGTGTTAGTAAACAAACGATACGATTGATCAGGGTATGCAAATAGGAATAGTGTGTATAGGACATGATTCAATAAGGGAATGTATTAAGGAATGGAATCAAGGACATAATTCAAGACAAGTTTAACATTCAAGGACGAATGTTCCTAAGGGTAGGAAGGATGTTACACCCCGTACTTTTGTACGTAGAATTTCACCGTGAGTTGGTCGACGTAGAATTAGAAAGTGAGTTTATCATTGAGCTCATAAGATATTATACATGTTCATTCTACATACGTAAGAGTTTGAAATCATGTTTAGTAAGTATCGAGAAGGTTGAACGTTAAGTGAATCGAAGAAATCAAGTTTGTCGAAACTTTAGAAAACATTTGGCCGAATTCTGGACATGATTTTGGTCCAACGTGAGAGAGGTGTATCTCCCAAAATATGAGAAGTTATGGAATGCATAACCTATGTAAATTCATGTTCCGAGAGTTTTCGTTCAAATGCAACTGAAAATTCACAAATCTGAGAAGTACGGTGCCTTTTACGGCCCGTACAAAAATGAATGATCCGTAGAAGTTGGGGGGTGAAACCCATGGCGGTGGCCGACGTTCTTGTATTTTAAATACGTTTTAATGGCCATTTTAAGTCATTTTCACTTGAAATTTCGTCAATAAGCTCCTAGGACCCTCCCAAGTAAGTTCATAAGGACCCTAAGTCAAAACTAAGTAGTTTCATCTAAGTTCCACACCAAAAGCTCAAGGGGGATAAGGAAATGAACTTGCATGGTGTTGTTGATGGATGAAGGCTTGTGGTGAGCTAGGAAAAGTTAGGGTTTCGTCTTGAAGTTGTTGTTTGAGTTAAGTACTTCACCTTCTTGGTTATGTTTAAGATTAGTTTGGTATTTGTTCTGTGAATTAAGTGAACAAATGTAAGACAATCTTGAAAGAACGATAAGTTGTTGTTCTTATGTTAATGGGCTGTTTTGAATGGTATGTACTTGTTGTTGTGGCAGTAAATCATGGTAAGTAATATGAATATTATGAATTTGCTACATTGATTCATGCTTATATGTTTATATGAGGATTTAATGAAAAGATTGGAAGTAAACTTGAAATAGAACATGAAGAAGATGTTGTGCATATGGGCTGTTTTGGAAGAATCTATGAGATGGATTTTGATTTAACATTGTATGGAAACTTGAATATGCATTATGATTGATGTTGTATTGTTGTATAGGATTGACCTGAGTTGGACGGAAGTGAATGTTACAGGGGAGATGTTGTCCGAATTCACGTAGAAAAGCTACTAGCTTAATATGCGAGTTAAACTTACTTAGCTTTAATTAGAAGCTTCTCGATGTTGTGTAAATTGGATTGCATGGTTTGATAGATTGCTCAAGAAGTATTAAGGACACATCAAGGCTAAGGTATGTTAAGGCTAACTCTTTTTTCTCTTGGCATGTTTTGTAAACTATTTGAAATGTAAACGAACGTTGTTTTCAAAAAGCTGTACTCTTAGCAATCGAGAGTATCCATGTTGTATGTTTCCTAACAAAGTTCTTTAAACATGATATGAATCAGGTTTTAAGCTTCATTGAGATTCATGATTATGATGTTAGTTCTTCATAATGTAATCAGAGGTACAACGACCTTACGTCACACCAATAAGTTCAGAAAGGTGCTCTTGAGAAATCTATTGTGGAACATGTTTAGTATAGAGTTCATAATCCCCTAATGAGATACATGATGTTAGCATTGAAGTTACAGTGTAATCAAAAGATAAATAAGAACAGGTCACTTCGAAGAAAGTTCAAGAGACAGGAAAGAGGTTCCCTAATCCTTTTGTAAGTGAGAATAAGATGTGAGACAGTATTGATATATGGATCGGGTTGCATGTTCCACAACATATGTATTGATATATGGATCAGGTTGCAGGTTCTGCAATATATGTATTGATATATGGATCGGGTTACACATTCGAAAACATATGTATTGATATATGGATCGGGTTGCACGTTTCGCAATATATGTATAGATATATTGATCGGGTTGCATGCCGCAACGTAGATGATAAGTTACTCCGAACCATAGTATTGTACATAGATGTAGATAGGCATATAGGAATGTAGAGAGACAAATACGCTATATCCTCATTTGTACATTAACGTTACAGTTACATAGAGATGTATACAGTGGTACGTAAGATGTTATAGTATCACACAGGTTATGGCTTTAGCAGTAAGTAAGCAGGTTGTAGGTTCCTTCTTATCCTTCTCCTTTATAGTATGTTATCGTAATGTTTCATTTCCGCCTTACATACTCGGTACATTATTCCATACTGACGTGCCTTTTCATGGGGATGTTGTGTTCATGTCTGCAAGTTTAGAAAGGTTGACAGGAGGATCGCACCGATAGGATTTGCCGAGTATCAGCTTGGGTTGGTGAGCTCCACTTTCACCTGGAGCATTATCGAGTCAATAGTTGTATATGTACTTCAGACTATGGGTATGTCGGGGCCCTGTCCCGACTTGTATACTACAAATTGTATTCCTAGAGGCTTAGTAGACAGAGTCATGCATACAGTTTTAGTCATGTTCTGTCTGGTTGTATGTCAGCCTCGTGGACCCTTATACATTGATGTTATGTGAGTTGTTACCCAGATACAAAGTTATGTTTATAGGATGGCCTCCTGGGCCTTATTCATTTTCTGTGACATAGATGATGCATGGTGAAAGAAACATATGAACTTTGATATTGAAATGGTAGTCGTGTGGGCTGTTTTATGGCACATATTGGTGTTGTAAATGATGTTATTGTCGTCGTCGTTGTTGTTGTTATTATTGTTAGTTGCTGAATTATAATTTCGGGCTAGGCATATAAACAGGAGAGATGCTGCCAAAATTTCGGCAGATTTTAGAAAGAGTTAGTTTGAGGGCTTAAGACAAGACTATGAAGATAAGTCTAACAATAGTATAAATTTTCTTGAATATAGATTTACAGGCCTGGGAGGCCAAGCGTCGAGTAGTTAAATTTAAGGTGACCACAAAGGTATGTTAAGGCTTTACCTTTCTTTCATTTTGGCATGATCCTATGATACGAGCGAACGAGTAATCGAGTCTTCATATTACTCTACTCTTAGAAGTATTAGGAGTATTTCAGTTACTGATGATCCTATACCCCTCTATTATGATTATTCCTTCTGTTCATGGGTCCTAAATGTTGTATCATGATAATGTTAGTTTATGTTTATGCATTACATTCATTTGCATACATGCATATTGACCCATGACCAGAAGGCATTATATACGTGTATTTTTTATACATATGTATGGGGGAAAAGGGCGAGGCGTTATATACGCATTACCACCTAATCAGCTGGTGCACAGTGATGATGATTATGCCCGAAGGGGCCATTATGCTAATATGCCCCAAGGGGCCTATATGGGATATGGATCGGGCCGTACGTTCCTCGGCGCTATGACCTACGCATATCATACGCCCGCAGAGGAAACTACAGTAAGCATACATATAGATGCATTCATACAGATATGTTCAAATAGTTAGACATATAGATGCATTCATATAGATATATATTCTGTCAGTCAGTTTAGTTTATGATTTTCAGATTTTCTTCATGACCCATGTGTATGTTACTCTTCTGCCTTACATACTCAGTACATTATCCGTACTGACTCCCCTATTGTTTGGGGGGTTGCGTTCATGCTCGCAGGTTCAGATAGCCAGGAAGACAGATCGCATCTTTAGGCTGCTTCTTCAGCTGGGTAGCGGAGCGCTCGTGTCTTGCCGGAGTTGCTGTCTAGATCGGGTATATGTTTTGTTGTATTTGGGTAGGGCAGGGGTCTTGTCCTGTCCATAGCATGTCCAATATGTCAGTAGAGGCTCATAGTCGCTTATATTCAATTAGATAGTGTGGCTCGCTCAACACATGTTTGGTTACATAGTTTTATCGGGTAGCCTTGTCGGGTCGTACACCGGTTTAGTTTAGTGATGCATGTATGTGTGTGTATATATATATATATATATATATATTTATGTATATATCGTTTTGAGGACTGTGACTCTCCAGTCTATGATATCTATCAGTCAGAAAATCATGCTGTGAGCGCCCTCAGGTGGCCTAGAATGAGCAGGAGTAGGTATGTTATGTATGTTTTGTGGCATCTTGGAGGTCAGCTTCTGGGTGTCCATCATAGCCCTCCGTTGTGCCTGTGACAAAAGTGGTATCATAACAGTTTGTCCTAGGGTTTTCTATGAGCCGTATCTAGCAGAATCTTGTCTATGGGTGTGTTGTCCACCACACTTATAGGCAGGAGGCTGTGGGATATTTAGGATGGTTAGCTTTATCTCTGATCATAGATCTTCCGGTAGAACCAATGATAGGAAAGCTCGTTCTTGGTACGATTTTTGTTAAATTGCAAGATTGTATTGATGAAGAGGACAAGTTCAGTTAATGGGAGCGTAAGTAAGGCTCCGAAGGTGGATATGAGACTCGTACCACCCGTCGACTCAGGATCGAGGATGTCAAGAGGTATAAGAAAGAGCAGCAACTATTCTATTGAGACGTACCCATCAGAGGATGTGGCTCCAGTAGGAGGAGACTCGACCAAGAAATCATATGACAAAGACTCCTTTAAGGGTTCACGAGACTCCTGTGGATGAAGACGCCATTGAGAAAGTACGGAGCTGGGCTCATCCAGATTTTTCCTATGTTTCAGCATTATGTTAGGCCAGCTTTTGATGTTAGTATCACAAAGGTACCTAGTTCTCTATCTTGGGATTTAGTTAACCAGGAGTTACCTGCAGATCGTGGGGAGTACGGGATAGAGAAGGAAGAGATTTAGTTAAGGAGCAGTGCTTATAATAAGGACAAAAGGGCTTTATTCCTAGATATATTTGACCTAAGTTCGCCAGTATCTTATTTATAGGTATGTGGCTCTTTCCGTCAGAACCAATTGTGTTTTATATGTATATGACCTAATCTCAGGACATCATCAACCATTTGTTACTCTGGGGATTCAGAAAGTTTGATAGTGTGTTGTTCTTACAAATAATTATAATCAGGACACCCTTATTAGGGACGTGGATTTTGAAGTCAGAATTGAGATTTTAAGTCATATAAGTTTATGTGCTCTCAGAGGGATTTCTCAGGGATGGACACAGAAGTTGTAGTAGAACTAAGTAGATGAGGTGATATTTCATCCCCTACACTTATTAGCAGTATTAGATTGAACCATCATAGGCTTATAGTATATTGGCCTTTAAGAGGAAAGAAACAGAAAAGAAGCCGAATAAAGGAATAAGACACAAATGATAGAAGGTGTAGTAGATATGAGTAGATGAGATTTGCAGATACCCATGGAAGAGGAGTGCGGTGTGTGTTCAAAGAAAAGGATACTGGATGATTTGTATTAATAGTGTAGGTAAATCAAGGCTTCATAGACCGGAAAGTGAGGAGTAGGATCAGAAAGTGAGTAAATTAGTGAATTTGAGGTCCTTGGCAAGGACTAGATTATAGAATATATATAATTTTGACTAAGGATTTCAAGATGGTTATAAGGTAGCTTCTGGGAGTAATGGTTAAGGTCAACGTCTTGAAATATTGTGAGTTTTGTGATATGTAAAGAACCAAGTCATTAAAGGTCAATGGGCACGACATGTGTTGTCTCAGAGGATATGTTCTAACACAAGATAACGAGTAAGATATTAAGCGGGACATTATATGAATATCTGTGAGTAGCTTATAAAGTATAGAGTATGCTTTCCAAGCTATACGGGCGGGAATGATATGGTCTATAGAAGAAATTAGGTGCAGACCTTCAAAGGCACTCAAGTCATGCAAAGTTGTATAAGTACGAAGGAATAAGTCTATCTCCTGTCCTAAGATCAAAAAGGTGAATCAGAAACAAGCATGCATATCATATGATTGGAGTTCATATTATGAAAGTCAAGTTACCAACCTCCCAGTTTACCTTTATGGTTCATAAGTTTTAGGGATGTCCGAGGGAAACCCCAAGACTTCCTCTAAGTAAATGATTAGTCGTGCTAAACAAAAGTATTGTCAATTCCGCAGTCAATATTTACTTTTCCTTACACAAATGATCCCTACGAAGTTGAAGAAAATAAAGATTATTTAAAGGAGCAGTTGAATCAATTCGGTCTATAAGGGAGTAGGATATCTCCTTGCATATGTACAAGTGATTTTAAGCAGCTAAATAGGATGATAGCTAAGGATGAGTGTCACGAACCGCCCAGGGGGCCGCGACGAGCACCCGGTGCTAGTCCACCCGGGCACCCTTTAACTTATACTTATTCTTGCATCTAGGTGAGCCACATCATTAATCATACATCTCTAAGCATCAATCATACTAGTCCCATTGGACGACAACATCATTAATCATCATAGGCAGCTATGCCACAACAATGTACATGGTCTGACGAGGCCAACAAAATGATATACAAAATATAGGCCGACAAGGCCAGACATAACTAACCACATACACGTGACTACGAGCCTCTAAGAGTATAGCATATCACATGAGCGGGACAGGACCCCGCTATGCCCATAACTATGTACACCAAAGAATAAGTACCCAAAAGATATGGCTCCGAATGAGATGGAGCTCTGCTATGCAATCTCTGAATAAGCAACTATGAGTCCAGTCTGTCTCCCTGTGCACCTGCGGGCATGACGCAACGTCCACAAACAAAAGGACGTCAGTACGAAGAATGTACTGAGTATGTAAAGCAT
This sequence comes from Lycium barbarum, assembly GCF_019175385.1. Taxonomy (NCBI): domain Eukaryota; kingdom Viridiplantae; phylum Streptophyta; class Magnoliopsida; order Solanales; family Solanaceae; genus Lycium; species Lycium barbarum. The sequence goes on along the minus strand of NC_083347.1, from coordinate 95,961,555 downwards.
GATCAACATCAATATAGAAGCATAATAGACAACTTAGGCAGTAACATATGATGGCAGACAACAATATCATCATCATGGCACTTACTTGCTTTCCATAGGGGCATTCCATTTCTACTGCGTATCCGTATACATACATCCACATCCGTACTTAATTACTCTCATAATCATTTACATCTCATACACATAACGTACTCACATATATACATACATATACATAACTTGCCAGACCATGAAGGTTCGGTGTTTCATACATACTTGGCCAACTAAGGCTCAAGGTCATACATACCTGGCCCTACCAAGGCATCAGGGTTATCCGTACCATCTGCAGAGGTGTGCGCGCGTTACGTAATCATATACATACTTTATACATATTCATATACATATATTCTACTCGACGTTATAAGCTCGGGATCTCATTATAGCCCTTCATAGGCAAACATACATATAATAGCCCATAGGCACCTTTAGCATCATTATTACTATCATTATCATTATCATTATCGTTACGTCTACATTATAGGCCTACTCGTCATGTGAGGAGCGTAGTACAATCATAGCACATATCAAGGATCGTGAGCTTATGAGCTCGGAATATCAACCATGTGAAGACAACATACTCATATAGAGGAATTAGGAATTTGGCCAAGAATCATGCCTTATGAAAGAAGGGTTAGCCTTACATACCTTCTCGTCGGACTATTCTACACTGGCGCGTTCCCTTCCAATGTTAGCATTTCTACCTTCATTAATATCATAACAATGGCCATTAGTCATCCACATTATCCTCATTGTCTAGGTTTCTCAATTTGCTTCTAATTTACCCATATTCAAGGTCATAACACCCAACTTCGTCCATTTGCCTAAAGTGTCTAGTTCATGATCTTAATACCCTTTATAACACATTCATATCACGACACAACAACATTCATGATTCAACTCAAACTATTCCTCAAAATGTCACTATTCATCATTCATGACCCATTTTACCATATTTTCTACAATCCATGTATTTTAACTCTCCAATACCTTAAACATCATGTAAATATCATGAATCCTACCTTAGAAGTGGTAGAAACTAGCCTTAGTTGATAATACTCCTCCTTGAGCAAAACCCTAGTTTTCCTCCATTTGGCTTTCTTGACTTTAGATGATCTTTGATGGGTTGTTACTCTTGATTCCCTTATTTGATGTTGTTGATGGCTAATAATCCTTGAAATCTTGTATAATAAATGTAGAGAGATGTTTTAGAGAGAGGAAGGAAATGTTGAAATGATTTTATGAATTTGGTCCTTTATTTAATAACATTCCACTGATCTGTCGGGTTCCATTATACGGTCCATTATACGGTCCATTATACGGTCTGTATAATGGTTATACGGTCCGTATAATAGACCATGAAATGGGTATGCCTGCACCCCTTCACTGTGACCATTTGATGGTTCGTTATACAGTCCGTATAACTGACCGTAAAATTCCACCAGCAACCAACCTCCACTGTGATGGTTTTACGGTCCATATACGGTCCGTATAATGAGCCGTAAAACTCATCAGTTCACTGAACTTATTCTCGTCACTTTGTTTGATATCCGATCCTTATGGAACCTTTTTAACACTTGTTCAACACTTCATTATCGATCTAAGGGACATTATAACTCTTCTCCAAGGCATCATTAAGTCCTTGCTAACTCATTGCTCGTAATTCCTTCTCGATACTTATCAAATGCTTTTGCCTTCTCTTGGCAATCCTCTTCCCTCATCTCTAACATATTTAGAATCTCAACTAGGTTAATCAAATGCCATTCCTCACTAGTTCGTTTACTTGCGTGCCAACGAAAATTTTTCCGAGGTGTAACAATGAGCAAGTACGTTTAAGGGTTGACGATTTGTTCTGCTAGCACAGAATGCTTCCTTAAAGATTAACATGGGCTCCAATTATTCCCAGATAAAGGTCAGAGGAAAGGCATTCCAAAGACGACTTTCAGGATCAGGTAGGTTATCTCAGGTTTTGAGCAACGTCATTTGGACCGACTAAGGCCCCAGTAGTAGTATGGGCTTGATGAGTAGGTGTGTTTAGACTCCTTCGAAACCTATTCATAACAGTGTTCCTAGGCGATCTTGGGGTTACTCTCGCTCAAAGTCAGTGCATGTTGTTCGTTACGTGCATACCTATAATTCTTAGGATCAGGAATTGTCGGCTCAGAAGCTTTTCCAAATCAAATGGTATAGTACTTCTAAGGTTAGAATTAAGGAGAGTTGAAGCTTTACAAAATTGCCCAAGGGCCAGAAAAAATCATAGAAGTCAGTGATTTCTTGGACATAACAAGTTATTATTGGAATTTTGTGAAGGTTTTTCCCCACGTTTTGTGCCACTGATAAACTGGCCAAGGAAACGACCAGACTCTAGAGGACTGATAATTGTAAGCCTAAGTTTCCAAAAGATGAGTAGCAAGGGTAGTTTCAGCATCAAGTGTAACATTCCTAAAGGGACCGAATAGCCATATCACGCGTTATGATGATTCAAGCGTTGAGTTAAGTTATGGATTGATATAGCATGGTGAGATTATAGCTCATGCCTCAGGATAGCTGTAAAGCTACAAGAAGAATCATTCGACCCATGCTCTTAAGTTAGTTAAAGTTATGTGTACAGGAAATGATATATTGGGATAGCATCGATATTAATTATATAAGTACTCTATGAGATTTTAGCGCACCCTTACTAAAGATAGTTGAGTTTACAATAAGGTCAATAAATAGAATGATGAAAAGACTCCGATGATTGTGAAAGTCAATGGAAGCAAAGAAAGTCGCTAATGTTTGAGCCATAGATCTAGAGTAACTCAGTTTATGTTATGATAAAAAGGAAATGTTGAGGACTTGTGAGTTCAGCCGTTAGTCAGAATCTGAATTGATTAGTAAACTTAGATCATGGCATCTATCTGGGGCATAGCTTTATTAAGTCAAGAACAAATAGTTTGTTGGATTCGATGTCAGCTTATTATAGGATTACGGATCCTCAAGGGAGGAGCTATCTTTATACATCCTACGGACTGGAATTATACTGAAGCAACTTATCCAACGTGATTAGATTGACGATTGATGAAAGGAAAAGCTTATTGCCTCGTTCTGCTAGGCAGTTGAGAAAAACAAGGACATACATTAATACTACTAAGAAAGGAATGAGGAAAGACATACCAAACTTTATAGTGCAACGAAAGTTAGCTATCAGAAGTTCAGTAAGTTTTAGTAAGTCATTGAGACTCCAAACCATCAATATAGATGACCATGTTTACCGCGGAAGTTTACCTCAGTTATGAAAATTACCAATAGACCTATGGAATTAGCCTATTCGCTATTCATCAAGACTACTTGTACAGTAGGGGACTACGTAAATCATATGTCAGGAAGGGATAGTATGATGAGTCCATTCCTTATGTCTTTCATTCAGATAAGGGAAGCACAGATTATAGCTCACTCTAGAGGGATTTAGAGTACTCTAGATAAGTCTTGCTTAAGCTGAGCATACCATGAGATACTTAAGGGTACGCCACAAGTTTGCGTGAAAGATTTCAAAGGTAATCGAGAAGACCCCTAACGCTTATTGAGATCAATATTTCGGTATTCAGACGAATCTACACAAGGTTCAGAGCAAATTTATTTATTATTAATAGCAAGCAGTACAAGGATCTGGGATTCCCAGAACCGATAAGAGTTCCCTACCTATGTCAGACTATGTACTCTGGGAAGTACCATGTCAGAAGAATGCAATGAAATTTAGAAAGAAGAGCAAGCTCAGCCTTTGATATATTGAGCCTTACAGATTATAGGCAAGCCAAAGTTTAAAGCCCTAGAGTCAGTGCCCAAGATTTATATGTCAAACTAGAAATTCTTTTAGAATTATGCCAGTTAATGATAGTCAGATTATAGAGCAGCTATGTGAAGTTACTGCATGAGAAAACTTCAGCGCTATGCTTGATATCCAACTCCAAAGATTTAGATTAAGCATTAGAAAGTAAAGTTGAAGTCCTATAAAGAAGTCAAAAAGTAATGCATAAGGTTGAAGATTCCAGAATATAGACTGGAACAGTTGGACTATGTAAGGTTATTGAAGAGAAAATTCCATGTTATTCGTAGAGTCTGCGAATGGCCTACAGGTTACCGAGAGGCATGAAACACTCCAAGGGTTGTAAGATCTCTAATAAATCGACGAGGGACATAGGTGAGTTATAAGTCTTGTGTAAAGGTTAAAAGGTAAGACGAAGTGAATGATACATCTTGAAGGAATAACTTATAAAAGAAGAAGGAGTTGAATTATGACTAAGTGTTCTAATATGCAAGATATAAGAGAAAGAGGACAACTGAAAGGAATTGACGAAGGTGAGTTCGTTGAAAGTTCACATTAACATCACCTATAAGGTTTCTGATCAGGACTTGAGTTAAGTCAACATTCGAGGATGAATGTTCCTAAGAGGGGGAGGATGTTACACCTCGAAAAAATTTTCGCATCATGTGCGTTGTGAGTAAACTAACGCAAGATCGAAGAGGTCATGGAACCCTTATAAGATTCATGAATACTCTTACCAAGTGTTAAGAAAGCATCTAAAGGTTTCGGGATCAAGCAAATCGAAGAAAATAAGTTTGTCAAAAATTTGGAAAAAAGTTGACAGAATTTTGGATCAACTTTGGAGGGGTATATCCCCTACTATATTGGGAGTTTTAAGGTGTTTCAAAAACCTAAAGTGAATTTCGTCGAATCTAGTTTACAACGCAACAAACCGCTCATCTATACGACATCGGAGTAGAGAATTATGGACGTTACAAGTCAGGCTGACAGACCAAAAATGTGTGCTACAGTAACCGACGTGCAACAGTAACCGCTACAGCAACTCTTTGTGAACAGTAAAAATCAGAAAATTTAAAAACGAAAATCTGATTTTTTTTTTCTCATTTCCTACCACCTTTTCTCCCTAAGTTCTCTCTACACTTCCCAAAAACACTTTCTACCAAATTCATGGAGGTCTAAGATGAAATTCAAGTGAATATATCCAAATCAACCTCAAAAGTTAACCTTGGTAAGAAACAACACCTCTATAGCGTTGTGTTGCGTTTAAAGGTGATTGAAAGTTGAATCAGCAGCGGATTTCAAATAGTATTTACTGTTTAAGGTAATTTTTACATCCCCTTGGTTGTGCTTAAGCTTAATTCCATATTGGTGAGATTGTTTATAGCAAAATACTAAAAGATAGCATTGAAATAGCCTAAGATATGGCTACTGTTTCGTTGGGTTGTTTTGAGGTGATAAGTATGATTTGTGATGGCTGAAAATTATGGAATACAACATGATGTGATACGGTCTCTGTTGTTATTTGTATTTATATGTTTATCAAGTGAATTGGTGAAAGAAACATATGAAATTTGAGATTGAAATTGGAGATGGAAATGGTAGGTGTGTTGGCTGTTTTATGGCACATATTGGTGTTGTGAATGATGTTATTGTTGTTGTCGTTGTTGTTGTTGTTGTTGTTGTTGTTGGCTGCTGAATTATAATTTTGGGCTAGGCATATAAACAGGGGATATACTGCCAAGATGAGTCTAATAATAATAATATAAATTTTCTTGAATATAGATTTACGAGCCTAGGAGGCCAAGCGTTGAATAGTCAAAGTTAAGGTGACCAAAAAGGTATGTTAAGGCTTTCCCTCTTTCATTTTGGCATGATCCTATGATACGAGCGAACAACAAATAATCGAGTCTCCATATTACTCTACTCTTAGAAGTATTAGGAGTATTTCAGTTACTAATGATCCTGTACCCCTCGATTATGATTATTCCTTCTATTCATGGGTCCTAAATGTTGTATCATGACAATGTTAGTTTATGTTTATGCAATACATTCATTTGCATACATGCATATTGACCCATGACCAGAAGGCGTTATATACGCGTATATTATGTATATATATATATATATATATATATATATATATATATAAATGTATATACATACATGTATATATATACATATATGTATATATATATGTATATGTATATATATATATATATATATATATATATATATATATATATATATATATGTATGGGGTATGGGAAAAGGGCGAGGCGTTATATACACATTACCACCTGATCAGTTGGTGCACAGTGATGATGATTATGCCCGAAGGGGCAATTATGCTATTATGCCCGAAGGGGCCTATATGGGATATGGATCGGGCCGTACCTTCCTCAGCACTATGACCTATGCATATCATACGCCCGTAGAGGCAATTTCAGTAAGCAGACATATTGATGCATTCATACAGCTATGTTCAGATAGTTAGACATATAGATGCATTCATACCGATTTTCTTCATGACTCCTGTGTATGTTACTCTTCTGCCTTACATACTCAGTACATTATTCGTACTGACTACTCTATTGTTAGGGGGGGCTGTGTTCATGCCCGCAGGTTTAGATAGACAGGAAGACAGATCGCATCCTTAGGCTACTTCTTCAGCTGGGTAGCGGAGCACTCCTCTCTTGCCAGATTTGCCGTCTAGATCAGTTATATGTTTTGATGTATTTGGGTAGGGCAGGGGCCCTGTCCTATCCATAGCATGTCCAGTATGTCTGTAGAGGCTCATAGACGCTTATATTCAGTCAGACAGCGCAGCCCGCTCAGCAAATGTTTGGTTACATAGTTTTATGGGGTAGACTTGTCGGCTCGTACCCCGGTTCAGTTTAGTGATGCATGTATGTATATGTATACACACATATATATATATATATATATATATATATATCCTTTTGAGGACTGTGGCTCTCCAGTCTATGATATCTATTAGTCAGAAAATCATGTTGTGAGCGCCCTCAGGTGGCCCAGAATGAGCAGGAGCAGGAATGTTATGTATGTTTTGTGGGATCTTGGAGGTCAGCTTATGGGTGTCCGTCATAGCCCTCCAGTGGGGCTGTGACATCCCCTATGGGTTGTGCTACCGAGACATCAATACTTTCTTCTGGAGTACATGTGTACATAGCATTGCATTGCATTCACATTCATACATTATTACATTGCATTGCATTATGGCTTATATCGTGATGATCTGGTGATTTACTTGTCGTATTTGGATTCGAATTGGATATATTGAGACTTGGCACGGTTGGGTTTAGATGGTCCAACCTAGGTGATGAGGTGTACTTGGTTCTGACATGTGTTGGACTTATACTTGTTGATTTATTTGCTTATCTTGCTATATTGTCTGGATTATGTTAGCTAAACTTAGTCGGCCTATGATACCTACCAGTGCTGTGATTTTGTACTGACCTGCACTTGCTGCATTCTTGTATGAATGTAGAATTTCAGGTTGGATCTACTTCTGTTTCTCGTGACTGATAGTCGCTCCGAGATCTGCTTAGAGTCTACAGGGTGAGCACGAGATGTCCGCTGCCTTGAAGCTTCTTCCTTATTTATGTCTTATTTTCCATTCTGAGACATATTGTGAATTGATGTATTATTGATATTCCAGACTTGTATATTTTTAGTTAGATGCCCTTGTACGGATTAGATAACACTTTGGGGTGTATTTCCTCATTTTTGCACTATTTCTATATTATTATTGTCAGACTTACGTGATTTATTATCTTCCGCCTATTGAATTATTTATTTACATTTTTGCTATCGCTGGGTTGAGGGTTCGGTTAATGAGGTTGAAAAGGTAAGTGCCCTCACGAGCTAGCTAAATTAGGTTGTGACAGATGCACCGAAGCGATGAACTGGAGGGTCCGACATGGTTTATTGTACGGGAGTAAGATCCACCATATGATTGCCCAGCTCCATAGCCACTGGGCTTAGTAGGACCACCCAAAGAAGCCTGTAGTGCTGACTGGATCAGGCGGCTAGGGGCTAACTGATAGGGCCTGGATGACTGTCCCTTACCCTTGTAACTTGATCCACTAAAACTACCATAATGACGCATCTTCTTCTCATTAACCTCTCCCAAAGATCGAGCCTTAGCCGACTCGACACCAATGGCATGATCAATAATAGCCTGCAACGAAGAACCCATTGTAACCAACTGAAGGCAAGCAATATGAATCAGGTACACAAGTCCATTCACAAATTGACGGACTCTCTCCTCCTTTGAGGGAATCATCTGGGCAGCATATCGGGCCAAGAATAGAAATCTGGCCATATACTCGGAAACAGACAACCCATGCTATCGCAAACCAAGAAACTCATCCCTGTGCTCATCTCTCAAAGTATGCGGCACGTACTTCTCCAAGAAGGCCTGATGGAACTGAGTCCAAGAAAGAGGGGGCGCGCCCACTAGCCTGCTTTGAATAAATGCTCTCCACCAAGTCTTCCCGTCGCCGCGAAACTGGAATGACGTGTAGTCCACGCCGGGAGTCTCAACTACACCTAATTTGTAATGACGCTTTTGCATCTCCATAAGGAACTCATAAGCATCCTCGGTATGTAAGCCATAAAACTTGGGCGGTTTCATCTTCAGAAACCTCCCAAATAGACCCTGATCATCAACAGTCATAGTCTGCGCAATAACGTGCCTCGGAGCACCTTCAGGAATATAAATAGCAGCAAAACGCAGGGCCATGGCTGCAGCAGGTTGCATACCCGCGGTCTATACCTGCTCAGGAGCCGATACCCCCACTCAAGTATAAGAACCGCCACATGGAGTAGTGGTACCCCCTATTGTATGCTGACTGTCCAAATGAAGAAGTACCCAGGATATGACATCTTGAAACATGAGGTCAGACACAGTGTCGGGGTCGGTCTGAGTTGGTCCTGCACAAACCCCCAACTGTCGCTGCTTCCTCTGGCCGCTGCTCTGCAGAGGCTCAACGTGATCACCTGTATCCAGCTATAGGGGCTACACCCCTAGCTGGTGCGGCTTCACGACCCTTGGCTCAATCGCGGGCTCTCGTTGATCTTCGCCCTCTAGTGCCTGCCCCAGGAGCGGGCTTTGGCACCTCATCCCTTGCTATCGTAGCTTGATTCCTTACCATCTATTAGAGAATAGAATTTCAATCAGATACCAATTTGAATAAAGTAGCACGAAGGATTGAAAGAAGGGAAATTTCCTAAAATCCGACAATCTCTCGCATATAAGTATGTAGCTCTCATACCAGTTAGCAAGACTCTACCTATATATATGTGTGTACATATAAGAATGCATAAGTAAAAGCAACATCATCATCATCATCATCATCATTACATATTTTCGGAGAGGTCTATTATCATAAGACGAGATCAACGACGATGAACAAGATCAACAAAATCATGAGCTTCTAGCGTTTCTAGGAAATAGAACATTATGAATTTCATAGATGGATTCATGATGAGGAAATCATGCCTTTAGAAAGTAAGGTTAGCCTTAAAATACCTTTATTTCTTCTTAACTACTTAACGTTCTCCTTCACAGCCCACAAAATCTACATTAAAGAGGAGTTACACTAACGTCAAGTCTTAGAAATACTCATAAGTTCAAACTAGAATAATTAATAAGCTAGCAGGAATTGGGAAGCACTTCCCATATTTCATGTACTTCCACCATGTTCCAAATCATCTCCCAACAACAATGACAACTTCAAAAATATCATGATTAAGATATTTTTATTAAATTTATATCCAATACAATCCTGAAACTCATTCTCATAATCAATTTATATCAACAACTTCAGAACAATCCCTTATACACTTGTATGCAATACTTCCCCGTCATCATTATTACCATTCATAAGAAGATTATACTCAAAACACTTTAATAATTATAACTCAAGTTACTTTACTAAAAATATTCTCAAATTCATATTTGAACTTCCTTTTTCTCTTTCTCTCCTCAATCAAGTTGTATAACAATCAAACATCCTCAACAACATGCAATTGATATGAAAACTTACCTTAATCAAACGAGAACAAGTTTTGGATCAAATTATTCCACTTGACTGAAACCCCCAACTTTAACACCAAAGGAATTCTTGAACTCTACAAACCCTAGTGAGCCTCCCAACAGTTGAATCTCTTGATTTTTGCCTCTTGATATTTGATTTCACTTTGCTTTGGTTGGGTATGTTTAGGAGAAGGTTCTAGAGCTTTAATGGACTTTGGAAAATGTTAAAAATGAGCAAAAATGAACAATGGTCGAGATTATATATAAAAACAAATCTAGTACTGACCCGGAATTACGGTCCACTTATGGAACGTAAAATCCAACTAGTGACTCACCCATTATGGAATCAATTTACGGTGGAAGTCCGCCAGATATACGGTCCGTAAAAATTATACGGTCAGTATATCTAACCGTAAAATCCCCTTATTCCCGAAACATATTCTCATTGATTTATTCAACCTTTAATTCTTCCAATACCTGCTAAACATGAAAGTAACCCCTTATAGCTATAAGATAAAATTGTCTAATCCCATTCAACCATGATAACCCCTGTATCTGAGAGTAGAACTGCTAGCACACAGCGAAATCTCAATGTACAAAACCACGAGGTGTAACACACCGGATGGCTTCTATATTGTTTGACTAGGGTTCTGCGTTTCCTTATGTGTATACATATTTCTTTACAGGTCTTTATATGGCCTGTGATTTACTTGATACCCCTACATATGTATCTACTCTAGTTGGAGATTCTGCGGTTGTATATAGAGTTTTTCGATCCTGTACTATCACACTTATGAGGTATGGCACCTGGGTTGACCTTGTGATTTTAGACATGATAGATTTTGATGTTATCTTAGGTATGAGTTGGCTAGCTTCTTATCATACAGTTCTAGACTGTCATGCCAAGACAATCACCTTAGCTATGCCCGGGTCTTAGTCCTTCCCCAAAGAAAATAATTTCCTTTATTCGTGCAAGGAAGCTAGTGGACAGGGGTGTTTGGCTTATTTGGCATTTATTCGTGACACCAGTGTTGACGGTCCATCTCTTGAGTCAGTTCCTGTGGTACGTGAGTTCACAGGGGTGCTTCCCGCGAACTTGCTAACATGCCACCGGACTATGACATTGATTTTTGGATTGACTTAGATCCAGGGACCCCCCCCCCCCCCCCTATTTCTATTCCGCCATATTGGATGGCACCAGCTGAGTTGAGTGAATTGGAAGAACAACTAGAGGATCTTCTTAGTATGGTTTTCATTCATCCGTGTGTCTTTCTGTGGTACACTCCTGTTCTGTTTGTGAAAAAGAAGGATGGGACTATGCGAATGTGCATTGATTGCTGCTTGTTAAATAAAGTCACCAACTGAAATAAATGCACCATCCTTTGTATTGATGATTTGTTTGACCACCTACAAAGGGCTTCTATGTCTTCGAAAATGGACTTGAGGTCAGGGTATCATCAGTTGAAAATTGGGGCAAAGGAAATTCCTAAGGCTGCTTTCCGGACTAGTTATGGGCATTATGAATTTCTGGTTATTTCTTTGGGGCTTACTAATGCCCCGACTGCTTTTATGGATTTGATGAATGGCATTTTTAAGCCATACCTAGTCTTTTTTTTATAGTGTTTCTTGACGACATCCTGGTTTATTCGAAGAGTAGAAAAGATCATGAAAAACACTTAAGGGTTGTTCTTAGGTTGCTGAGAGACAACGAGTGGTACGCCAAGTTCTCTAAGTGTGAGTTTTGTCTTGTATCCTTGAGGAATGTGGTTTCGAAGACGGGGGTTATGGTCGATCCGAAGAAAATTGAGGCAGTGAGGGATTGGGCCAGGCCCACTTCCGTGATAGAGATCCGTAGTTTTGTTGGTTTGGCTAGTTACTATCGTCGGTTCATGAAGGTGTTTGCCTATATTACTTCACATTTGACCCGTTTGACTCAGAAAGAGGTGCCTTTTCAGTGGTCCGACGAGTGTGAGGAGTGCTTTGCAAAAGCTTAAAACTTTATTGACTGTAGCTTCTATTCTATCCTTGCTCGTGGAGGGCAAGGACTTTGTGGTTTACTGTTGCACTTCTCATTCAGGTTTGGGTGCTGTTTTAATGCAGGAAAAGAAGGTGATTGCTTATGCTTCTAGACAACTGAAGGTTCATGAGAAGAACTATCATACTCATTATTTAAAGTTGGAAGCTATGGTGTTTGCGCTGACGATTTGGAGGCACTACCTCAATGTTGCCCGTTGCGAGGTATTTACTGATCATCGCAGTCTTCAGCATGTGTTTATTAAGAGGGATCTTAATTCTAGGTAGCGAAGATGGATGGAGTTCCTTAAGGATTACGACATTACTATCGTCTATCATCCTGGCAAGGCAAATATGGTGGCCGATGCCTTGAGCAGAAAATTAGCTAGAATGGGCAGTTTGGCTTGGTTGATTGCTTCGAAGCATCTGTTGGACAGGGAGGTTCAGACTCTGCTAATAGTTTCATGAGGCTTGAAGTGTCTAATTTAGGCAAGCCGAGATCATCGTTTCTAGAGCCGATTAAGGCCAGACAGCTCATGGATGCGGGTCTATATAAGATTCGCAACAAGGTCTTATGTGGTGAAGCCAAAGAGGTCATGATTGATGATGAAGGTGTTTTGAGAATCAAGGGGCATGTTTGTGTTCCCCGTGTTGATGATTTGATTAAGATAATTTTAGCGGAGGCTTATAGTTCTAGATATTCCATTCATCCTTGTGCTACCAAGATGTACCGTGACTTGAAGCAACACCACTGGTGGGCTAGGATAAAGCTAGATATTATTGAATTCGTTGCTTAGTGTTTGAATTTCCAGCAGGTGAAGTACAAGCACCAGACACTCGGAGTACACTTCAGAAGTTGGCCATTCCAGAGCGGAAGTGGGAAGGATAGCAAGGGACTTTTTGGTTAGTCTTCGGAAGACCTTAGGTAAGTTTGATTCGATTTAGGTCATTGTTGGTAGATTGACCAACTTTGCCCATTTCATACCGGTTCAGATTACCCATACCACTCAAAAGTTGGCCCAGATTTCCACCCTCAGACAAATGGTTAGTCTAAAATGGCTATCCAAGTCATAGAGGATGTGCTCCGAGCTTGTGTGATTGACTTCAATGGCTATTGGGATCAGTTCTTACCCTTGGTTGAGTTTGCTTATAACAATAGTTACCACTAGATCATTGACATTTCCGCGTTTGAGACTCTTCATGTGAGGAGATATAAGTCTCCTATCGAGTGGTTTGATTCCTTCGAGTTAAGGCCATGGGTATAGATCTTTTGAAGGATTCATTAGATAAAGTCAAGGAGATTCAAGAAAAACTCTTAGCTGCTCAGAGTAGACAGAATGAGTATGCGGATCGAAAGGTCCGAGATCTCAAATTCATGGTTAGAGAACAAGTCTTGTTGAAGGTCTCACCCATGAAGGGTGTGATGATGTTTGGGGAATAAAGGTAAGCTTAGTCCTAGATTCATTGGTCCGTTTGAGATTCTCAATCGTGTGGGGAATGTAGCCTATGATTTAGCTTTGCCCCCAACTTTGTCAAGCATTCATCCAGTGTTCCATGTCTCTATGTTAAAGAGATATCATGGTGATGTTTCGTTTATCGTTCGTTGGGATTCTATCTTGTTGGACAAGAATCTGTCCTATGAGGAAGAGCCTATTACTATACTAGATAGAGAGGTTCGCAAGTTGAGGTCGAAGAAAATAGCCTTAATAAAGTTTCAGTGGAAGAACTGTCCAGTTGAGGAAGCTACTTGGGAGACAGAATTCAATATGTGAAAGAATTATCCCCAGCTTTTCACTGAGTCAGTTACCTTTCCGTTGTTCCTTCTTTTGTCCGTTCGGGCATGCAATATCATAAGGACGAGACAAGACCCTGCCATGCCTATATATAAACAAAAGAATAGTACTAGCTGAACTGCTACTCCATAACAAGTGGAGCGCTGCTGCACAATAGCTGATGAAGCAGCCTAGGGGTCTGGTCCATCTCCCTGTCTACCTGCGGACATGAACGCAACATCCACAAGCAAAAAGGACGTCAGTATGAATCATGTACCGAGTATGTAAGGAATGAGTAGCAACGTAATGAAAGTATAAGATAATTTAAGATAAAGGAAATCAACTTGTACCTCCGGACGCCCCTTAAGGTAGATGTCATGCATGCTTGTCTTTTAAAAAAAAACATTTTCATACATACATATATAATATAGTACCCGGCTGTACAGGCTCAGTGTCATCTGTATCATTCTACGTCCGGGGTAACATCATGACATACCCACTATAGTGGTGTGCACATCTACGTGCCTGCCCGGCCGACTATAGCGCGTCTTGGTGTGAGAAAATACATGCATATATATAAAGCATGCATGAGATAACAAATAAAATGTTACAACTTTATCGGAGTGACATAAGGTCGGTAACACTCCGATTACCATTATAGAACCATCATCATCGTTATATCTCACCTCGAAGGAACAATAATCATAAGGTGAGATACACAACAACAAACAAGATCAATAATATCAAGAGATAATAAAAAACCATAAGATTTTAGTAATTCTAGGAATTGAGTCATTATGGAGGACATTTGTATATTTATATATTCGTATCAAGGTGGTCATGCCATAAGAAGGAAAGGGTTAGCCTTAACATAGCCTGTCACCTCCTTAACTATTTAACGCTTATCCTCCCAAGCTTGTAAATCTACATTCAAGATAATTCATACTAGAGTTAAGCCTTGAAAACTCTCATAAGGTCAAACTAGATTAATTAGTAAGCCACCAAAAATTGGGCAGCATTTCCCCTATTTCATCTACTTCCACCAAATTCCAAAACAACTCACAGCAATAATAACAACACCAACAATTCCATAATAAAGAAATTATATTCAAATTAGACTTAAATCAATCCAAAATCCCCTTTCAAAATCAACCCATAGCCATCAACTTCAACTTAATACCTTGTGACTTCTCTATTGTGGTTCTTTTCCTTTTTAAAACTTGTTAAACCTTCAAGTCGAATTAATCATAAGAAATAAGATGAATAACATACCTTGTGCTATAGGAACTTCACCTCACTCAATTTCTTTCAAGACCAAATTCACCACAATCTCAAATAGAAGCAAGAGCAATCCTTTTCCATGAGTTAGCTTGAAGTTTTGGAGTTTGATCTTCTCTTGTGCTGGTGTGGAATGTTTTGGAAGAATCGAGAACCTTCAATAACACTCTTTTATGGTGGAGAGAAAAGTATGGAAAGTGGATATATGAAATGGGACATTTTAGAACTTAAAAAACTTTGAACTGCCTCACCGCCCCAACTTGCTGTGGAGATGCAACCCAGAAAGTTGGAACTTGTGGCCGCATCCCTACACAAAAACTTGGGACGGTTTTGGGTAGTGAGGCCCTCAATAATGGGAGTTTTCGGCCAGTATGCTGCACAGCAAACTCAGTATGCAGCCGCAAACTGCCCACAATCCCCACTTTTCGCGAAAATGCGTTCTTTTCAATTCGTTTGACCTCTAATCCTTATGGTGCCTCTTTAACACTTATATAACCTTTAATAATCCATCTAAGAAGCCCTATAACTCCCTATCAAGCTAATTCTAAGCCTTGTATAGCACAAACGATGCAAAATATTCCAAAAACAAGACACCAATTCTAACCTTCAATGAACTTGCTTCCTCCAATTCATTTAACTCTGAAACTTAAGGTACATACTTAGAATTGTTAGTTATCTTCCTTAAATTTGTAAGGGCTTCATGTCGACTTTGGGCTTACATTAGTTTACTTATAACGCAAATTTTTCCAAGGTGTAACATCCTTCCCCCCTTAGGAACATTCATCCTCGAATGTTAAACTCTTAGGGGTCTTACAAAAATTTCGGCAGAGTTTCCCCTGTAACTAAACCACTACCATCCTGTCACAACAACCCAAAATATATAACGCCTCATAAGGCCATAACAACAATAACCAAAATGGCCCCACACGACCAATAAACTATAAACATGAAGCATTACACACCTGAAAACAATGCTATCTCTTTCTGAACCTCCTCTGGGAATGGAAACAAGTGTGGATAACTGGACCTTATATCTTCTTCCGCTTCCCAAGTCATTTCTTTATTATTACTGTGTCTCCAGAGAACTTTGGCTGAAGCTACATCTTAGTCCTCAATCTCCGAACCTTCTTATCTAGGATAGAAATGGGAACCTCTTCGTAAGATAATTTCTCGATAACCGAACATCATCTATGGTTACAACTCTTGAAGGATCTCCAATACACTTGTGAAGCATTGACACATGGAAAAGCAGGTGGACTGATTCCAAGTCTGAATGTAGATCTAACTCATAGTCCACGTGGCCAACTCTGCGTACAATCCTTTATGGTCCAATGTATCGAAGACTAAGTTTACCCTTCTTATCAAATATCATAACGCCTTTCATAGGCGACACCTTCAGGAATACCAGTCATTGACTTGGAACTCTAAGTCTCGACGACAATTTACTGCATAAGACTTCTGACGACTCTGGGCTGCCAATAATCGATCCTGAATAAGCTTGACCTTCTCCATTGCTTGCTGAATCAAATCTGGCCCTACTAATTTAGTCTCCCCTACTTTGAATCATCCAATAGGTGATCTATATTTCCACCCATATAAACCCTCGTACGGGGTCATCTGGATACTGGAATGATAACTATTATTATAGGCGAACTCAATAAGCTGCAAGTGATTATCCCAACTACCTCTAGAGTCCAATATACATTCCCGTAGCATATCCTCGAGGGTCTAAATGGTGCCCTTAGCCTGTCCAACAGTCTGGGGGTGAAATGCGGTGTTAAGACTCACCTGAGTCCCGAAACCCTTTTGGAAAGACTTCCAGAAATTAGCTATAAGCTGTGCACCCCTGTCAGAGATGATAGACACCAGAACACCATGAAGCCGGACTATCTCCTTAATGTATAATTTTGCATAATCCTCAACTGAATAAATAGTCCTAACAGGTATCAACAATCACCCATATCGAATCAAACTTACGCTGGGTACGAGGCAAGCCTATAATTAAATCCATATTAGTTACATCCCATTTCCAAGTCGGAATCTCAATAGCTTGCAGCAATCCACTTGGCTTCTGATGCTCAATTTTTACCTGTTGACAGTTAGGACATTAGTCTACAAACTCTGCTATGTCTTTCTTCATTCCATCCCACCAATAAACTTCCTTAATATCATGGTACATCTTTGTCGTTCCCGAATGAATAGAATAATGGAAACAATGGGCCTCTCCAAAAATCTGGCGACGTAACCCTACAACATCAGGAACACATAGTCTGCCTCGGTATCTAAGAACTCCATCTGTAGAAATCTCAAATGGTGACTTTTTCTTCTAAGGATATGTATCTCTATAATGAACTAATCTGGAATCCTCATACTGGCGTTCTTTCACCTCAATCACTAGAGACGAGACTGCTGAATCCTGAATAGCAACTCCTGTATTGCCCAAGTCAAATAATCGGACTCTTAGGTTAGCTAACTGCTGAAGCTCACGAGCTAACTCCCTTTGCTCAGGCTGAACATCACATAAGCTGCCCATGGATCTACTGCTAAGGGCATCGGCTACTACGTTCGCCTTCCCGGGATGATACAAGATAATAACATCATAATCTTTCAATAGCTCCAACCATCGCGTTTGATGCAAATTCAACTCTTTCTGCTTAAAAATATACTGGAGACTCTTATGGTCTGTATAGATGTCAAAATGAACCCCATATAAATAGTACCTCCACATCTTCAATGCATGAATCACCGTGGCTCACTCCAGATCATGAGTTGGGTAATTCTTCTCATGCTTCCTCAACTGCCTGGAAGTATAAGCAATAACTTTACCGTGCTGCATCAACACACAACCTAACCCAACACTTGAAGCATCACAATAAATAACATAACCTTCCGATCCCTCCAGAATTGTCAGAACCAGAGCCGAAGTCAATCTGTTCTTCAACTCCAGAAAACTATACTCGCAAGCTTCTGTCCACTGGAACTTAGCTGATTTCTAAGTCAGCTTCGTCAATGGTGCCGAGATGGAAGAAACACCCTCTAAAAATCTCCTATAATAAACTGGCAAAGCCCAAAAAACTACGAACGTCCGTTGGCATTGTAGGTCTAGGAAAATTTTTCACGGCTTCAATCTTCTGCGTATCCACCCGGATACCATCAGCTGAAATAATATGCCCAGAAAAGTCACAGAGTTCAACCAGAACTCATATTTAGACAACTTTGCATAAAACTCCCAGGCCAGAAAAACCTTAAGGACAGCACGGAATTGATCTGCATGCTCTGCCTCATATCGAGAATGTACCAGAATATCATCAATAAACATAATCACGAACAGATTTAAGAAAGGTCTGAACATGCTGTTCATTAAATCCATGAATACCGCCGATGCATTTGTTAACCCAAACAATATTACACAAAATTCAAAATGCCCATATCTAGTTCTGAAGGCCCTCTTTGAAATGTGTCTCTCTCTAAATCTCACTTGGTGATACCCGGATCTTAAATCTATCTTCAAGAACCATCTAGCACCCTGCAACTGATCAAATAAATCATCAATTCTTAAAATTTATTGTAACCTTATTTAGCTGCCAATAATCAATGAACATCCGCAAGGAGCCATCTTTCTTTCTTACAAACAACACATGTGCTCCCCACGGTGACGAACTAGGCCTGATAAAGCATTGCTCAAGCAAATCCTTCAGTTGTTCCTTTAATTCCCTCAATTCAGCAGGTGCCATTCTATAAGGAGGAATGTATATTGGCTTAGTATCCGGTAGTATGTTGATGAAAAAGTCAATCTCCCGCTTTGGTGTAAGACCTGGAAGCTCGTTGGGGAATACATCCGGAAACTCATTAACTACTTGACCAGACTGAAGAGTCGGTGGCTTTGCTTCTGTATCTTGAACCCGGACTAAATGATAAATACAACCTTTGGCAATCACCTTTCTTGCTTTGATATAGGAAATAAACCTACCTCTCGAAGATGATGTATTACCCTTCCACTCTAGAACTGGTTCTCCTGGAAACAGGAATTGAACTATTTTCATTTTACAATCAACATTAGCATAACAAGAAGCCAACCAATCCATACCCATGATAACATCAAAATCTTTCATATTTAGCTCAATCAAATCTGCCATAGTATAACGGGCACAGACTATAACCACGAAATTTCTATATACCTCTCTAGCTATCACTGGGTCATCAACGGGTGTAGACACTTCAAAATATTTAATTGACTCAGGTTTAATCCCAAATTGACCAGCAATGTAAGAAGTAACATACGACAATGTGGAACCTGGATTAATCAATGCTTACACATCATAAGAAGATACTAATAATATACCTATAACAACATCAGGCGAAGACTCAAGATCTTGTCTTCTAGCCAGAGCATAGATGTTGTTCTGAGGACCGCTCAAGCTGGACACTCCCCCTCTACCACTACCGCGGCATGTTGATGTCTGTGAGCTTTGCCCGAGAGGGCGTACAGATGATCACTAACATGTTGCTGATCGTATGGGATGAACTATACCTCTACAACCTCTCGATAGACACTCGCGAATAATATAGCCTGGCTGACTGCAGACATAACGAGCTTCTGAACCCTAGCAGCACTGTCCCGAATGTAGCTTACCACACTTGGTACATCATAGTAAATGTGGCCTCATCTGGCCAGAATCACCCCTATACTGAGAACCCGAGGCTCTAGAAATCTGTCATAGTTCAAAATGAATAGGTCGATCAAATCTCTGGCCTGCAAAACGCGAAGGTGCACTAGCCGCCGCATGGCCTGAGTGCCTAGAATACTGCTACCTCTGACCCCCTCTGAACTCACTAACAACACCTGAGGATCTAGCTCTTTTACTATAACCCCTATTGTGCTCACGCTCAACCCTCCACTGTTGTTGTTGCTCCTCAAGATTCTCCGCGTGTGCCTGAATGCGGGAAATATCCATACCTGCCTGAAGTGAGGCCGTCAAGTATTCATCAATCAGATGCGGTCCCAATCCACTCACAAAATAGTAAACACAATCTCCCATATCAGATACCATAGCTGGAACATACCTAGCCAGTGAATTAAAATGAAAGCTATACTCCTGAGCACTCATGTTCCCTTGTCTAAGGTTCAGGAATCTATCAGCTCTGGCCCGTCAAATTTCTGGCGGCAAATAATGTCAAAGGAAAGTGTTACACCTCTCCCTCCAGGAGCTAAGGACATTCTGTACATATGGCACATTTTTGGAGAAGGAGCTTATGGAGGGTTAACATCGTGAGAATACACTGGATTTAAGTCATGACAAACGGGTGTTACACCTTGGAAAAATTTCGTATCGTTAGTACCGTAACTAAACGAACGTGAGCTCGAAGAGGCCATGGAACTCTTATAAGGCTAAGAGAGACTTCTAACAAGTAATAAGATAGTAGCTAAAGGTTCCGAGGTCAAGCGGGTTGGAGAAAGTAAGTTGTCAAAGCTTTGGGAAAAAACTGGGCAAATTTCATACAGTATTATTGGTCCAACTTAAGCGAGGTATATCACCCAACATATTAGGAGTTATGGAGTGAATAAGCTATCCACATTGAAGTTCATGGAGTATAGTTTCTAACGCAACAAACCGTTCATCGACATGACATTGGAGTAGGGAGTTATGGGCATTTTAAAACCGACTGCTAGAAGCCCGCGAACCAGCGCTAAAATCCTAGAAGCCCACTTAAAAGCCCATTAAGAGACCTGACCCACAGCCCTATAAATAGGCCAAAACTCATTTTGTTTTACTCATTTTTCACCCATTCTCATCACCTACAAATCTCTAGAAACCTCTCCAACACTACTTCAAGCCTCCACACCAACCTTGGGCAAAAGAAAGATACCAAAGCAATGTTGTATTAGGCTACCTGTCTTTTTATAGTTGGATCTCCAAGTTTTGGAATGTGCCAAATTCTACCAATTTTGGTGGGTTCTAATTTCAACTTAAGCTCGGAAAGTACGTATTGCTTTGTAGTTTTCGATTTTGTTGTCGTATCATCTTAGATAAGAGTGGGAACCTCGAACCTAAGTGGTTTCTCATGTCTGTGTCACGACCCCAATTACCTATCGTGGGGGCACCTACCTTGTTATCACTAGTAGGCGAACCCTTACCCATTTATCCATTAATCATTAGCCAATTTCAACTTATTTAATCAATTACTAAACAATATATAAGGGAACGAATGAATAAATAAAACAATTCATAATTAATAGATAATATAAGTGTGGAAGTCATAACTATTACACCCCCAAGATCTAAAAGTCATCGTACAATGACTTCAACGAACAATGTATAAAGAATGAAATATATATCAACTATAAAAATAAATAATGTCCAGAATAAAAATAGTCATCTGGAAAGGGAGATCTTCAGGTGGCATGGCATGGATAGAAGCTCACCCTCGAATCTGATCAAGAAAACTAGCTTCAAGCTAGAGATATAATCTGGATGAAATCTCTGGAACACAATCTGCACTCAAAAAGGGCGCAACAAGGAAGTATAAGTACAAACACTATGTACTGGTAAGCATCATCGGCCGACTAAGATTAGTTCACGCATGTAAGTATAAAATCAACAAGATAAACATATAGGCACTTAACACTTAAATCCAAGTCATAGAATATCCCATAGCAGAGTCATAACCTACGATGAAGCTTCTAAACCACAAGTCTGTCAAATTTCAATAACCTCACCTAATAATCACAAGTCCAAGTTCCTTCCCTAGGTAGAGTCACTAATCAACAATTTAACTCAGTCAATGATCATATCAATACCACACAGCCGTTTCAGCAAACACACCAGAATCAGAAGTAAACGAGTCATATAATAATGCAAAATAAATTGTAATGATATGCAATGCAAAATCTGATGATGTGTAATGCAATGCACTGGCCAGATACACACTATACACACATGCTATTGATGTCATAGCTCAGTAGTCATGACCTGCAGGGGACCCATGGTGTCTATGTACCCTCGTTCCGGACCCACTCCGAGGACCCGAGCCATGAATCCTCTGCCTCGGAAAGAACCTCGGTCGCGGCCATATCAATATACCTCTCATCTAAGGAAAACACCTCGGACCACGAGCCCGTGATCTTGGTCACATCACTCCCAATGATCAATTCATCAAGTACCATATATCAAAGAGCATCACAAGTGCAACAAGAAGATTATATTAACTTCTTCACTAATTTCACATCACAATGTATGTCTCAACGTATTCCAGTGCATTTGTATGAATGGACTATGAACAATTAGCAATATCAATGTCAAACACAAGGCATCATGCCACAAGTCTTCCAAACCATTTCCATAATGCATGAGTGTATAAATGCATAAATGAGTGTAAATGTGGTGAATCAATGCAAGCCAATAAAGCAACAGTGAAGGTACAAGTCACAAAGCCACAAGTCATATCAAGACTTCGATCAACTCAGCCATGGAATGAATCCTACAATCGTCTCAACCAACATAATAGTCTATGTCCCTCTTGACTGCCACCTGTAGCAAGTACGCCTCACAACTAAGCTTGTATTACTAAGAAGCTCCACTTTTATATATATTATCATCAACAGTAAATCATACCTCAAGGGTTCATCTATGTATTATCATCAATATATAAATCACAATTCAGGTCTACACCCAGTATTCCTTCCTTTCTCCGATGATATGTGTCGATAATTTAGGTAATAAGTCTAATCACAATAACGGGGCAACGAGCCACCATCAACAACAATCAACCTAATAGAAATCCATCCTGAATCGCCAGAGTATGAATACAACTACACCTCATATTTCAGTACATAAAGTAATGGTGACGAGCCCATAAAATCAGAAGTCATACCATCCTAGCTATTATCCAATCAAAACACCTTGTCTGAAGATATAATCATGCTTTCACCCGTCAATTCTACACAATACATACGTTTCGCAAATCAAAGTCTAACTAAAATAAGCCGTAACCCACCCGGAATGCCGAGCAATAGTCTCGGATGGCCAAACCTTAGCCTTGCCTTCCTCTTTGGAGAACCTCAAATGATTAACGTCTATCAAATATAAATTCTATGTCAAAATACGAATATAAGGATACCCATATTGCCATAGTTTTACTCAAAACCCAAAAATGGACCTAAAATAGCCAAACCTGAGCCATAAGGGCAAAACTGTAATTTCATTGAAAATTCAGATACAATATAGTAAAAATAGTACTCTACAGGTCTAAACGAGTCCAACGATACCTATATTGCTATACTTTTATAAAAATGTCCAAAATACCCTTACAATGTGAAATCGGGTTCATCAAGGTAAAACGAGAAATTTAGTGCATAATTATGTTACCCATCATCTGGTTAACCTTCAATCTTAATTTCATGAAATTTTATTCATCATAAGATATTTGAATTCATCTTTCCTATTTTTAGCCCTAGGCTCTAAACCCATTAGTTCATCACAATTAGTGTATAGGATGACTATGAGATGATGATAATCGACAAATAAATAATGAATACTAGGTTAGAATCTTACCCCAAAGTGCTTGTGAATGCTTTTCGATTGCTCTCTCCCCAACCCTCCAACTATTGAAGGTTTCATCAATTCTTGGGTTTTAATCTTGCACCCACCATTAATGGAGCTTAAGCTTTTCATGGGATTTGAAGTAGGAGAAATAATGAATCACGTAAGGGTTTGCACTTAACTTCAAGGAGGAACTTCACCCTAGCCCTAGGAAAATAGCCTCTCACATTCTAAGGAAAAGTTTTTGGGTTTAGGATGGGAAAAACCTAAACAAAGACATTAAAAAAGGACCTACTGCCCAGTTGGGACGCTACGGTGGTCACCAAACTGCTGTGGCGGTCCTCTGGTCGCTGCCAGCGGCCAACTAGAACAACTCGAACGAAAACGGGCATAACTCCCTCATCCGGAGGCGAAACGCGACGATTCTTTTTCCTATAGCTTCGTAATTTCGATACGGATCTAATGGTGCAATCACCCAAATCAAAGGTTGGATGATCAATCTGGAGCCGTTTCTATCCATAGACCTCCAGCGAAAACACTAAATAATAGCGCGACAAAACCCTAAACCCATCTGAAACTCTTTGGAACCTCAACAAAACTTGTGGACAAGTTCAAAATCATCATAATAACATAATGGAACTTCAAAAACATAGACATGGGGTCATCCTAACCCGATGTTGACCATGGTCAACTCTAGCTCGTGAACTTAACTAGTTTCTCCATGAATGACTCAATTTACACTCGAACCTTGCGGAACCTAACCCAATGACTTTATTAAGTCATATATCATACTAACACGACATGGGGAAGGGTAAACAAGGGTAATTAGGTCAAAATCACTATAACTACCAGGCGGGTCGTTACATCAAATACCAATTTACCAATCGTTCGTCCTCGAACGAAGAAGGGGTGTATGAAGGCTGACGATAACCTAAGGGCATGCATCATAACCACACGGAAGCATCCATGACAATAAGTGTGCCCTAATCACTATCCAGTCATCTTATCAGTCAAAGCTTATTTCAAACATTAACTCAAAGACCCAATTTCCATATTTATGTACTCAAACCTACCACAAAAATTTGTATAACACATATGCGTCATCTAATATATCAAAATTGATCATACTAATACCAACTTATTCCTCTAATGATTACAACTTCTCTAGACCCTTATAATCACCAAGACGATCAGTAAATCATTCTTAGATCAGTAAACGGTTACACCACGAAAAATTTTCCGTTGATGCATGGTGAATAGACTAAAGAAGATCACGAGTATACGGTATTTCAATAAGTAAGGAATGACATTTGATGACCCTAATTAAGATTTCAAAGACGTTCGAGGTAAGGGAAGAAAGTTTGCCAAGAGAAGGCAAAGCATACGATAGGTATCAAAAAGGAATTACGAGTAACGAGTTAATAATGATTTAATGATGCTTTGGAGAAGAGTTATAACGTCCCTTAGATTGTTAATGAGGTGATAAACAAGTGCTAAAAAGGTTCCTTAAGGATTGGAGATCAAACGAAGTGACAAGAAAAAGATTAGAGAAAAGATAGGTTCCGCGGACGATTATACGGTCCATATAATGTTATACAGTCTGTATATAGGTCCGCAGAATTTTCACAGTGAAGTCCCTCACTGGTGAGATTATACTGACCGTATAAAGTTATACGACACGCATAATGGTCACAGAGGCGAGATGTTGAAGAGGTGATTTTACGGTCACTTATACGGACCGTATAAAATTATACGGCCCGCATAAAGTACCATTAAATGGTCACAGAATCGAGTGGTTAAAGGGGGGATTTCACGGTCACTTATACGGACCGTATAAGTGTCCGTATAATTTCCCGACGGATTAGATTTGGGTATTAATAAGGGACCAAGTCTCATTTCATTTCATTTCACTTTCACACCCCTTCTCTCTAAAACATCTCTCTACACTTCTCCCACAAGAATTCAAGAGATATTAGTGATCAAACACATTAAACTACGTGAATCAAGTGTAAGAAACCCATTAAAGTTCATCCAAGGCAAGGAATCCAAGTGAAGGTGAAACTAGGTTTATGCTCAAGTGAGGAGTTTTCACCCAAGGTTCACTCCTACCCCATCTAATGTATTATTTATGGTATTTCCATATTATTTAAGGTATTTGAAAGTTGAAACACTTGGATTGTAGAAGGATATAGGAAAATGGGTCATGAATGTGGGAATAGTGTCATTTTGAGTAATAGCTTGAGTTAAGTCATGATTCTTGATGTGTTGTGATATGGTTATGTTATGAATGATGTTAAGAACATGGGATAGACATTTTATATGAATGAATGTAATCGTGTGTTATGACCATGGATAAGGATGATTGGAAGTGAATTGAGAAATATGGATAATGTGGATGAACAAAAGACTATTGTTATGATATTGTGAATGTATTATTGACGTTTGGGAGTTGATGTATGATATGGAGGAAGTCGTATAAATAAAGGAGATGCTATCTGTTATGTCCCGTATTTTTATACATTGGGACAACCCGGATTAACTATGATAAGTTAGGGCCAAGACCATTCTGGGACTTGAAGTCGGGATTGTTATAGCCCGTACTTCGTACGTTCGGAAAATTCAAGACAATGGAAAGAGGTTAAGAACAAGGCTATGTTTCAAAAATTATTTTAATACACGAGTTGTTGGAAATATTATTTATGGTCATTACTAGTATGGGAATATTGAGAGAGGTTAAGGGCGAAAAGAGAAATGCGCAAAAAGACCAATGGAAATGATGTGGAAGCTTAAGGGCAAAATGGTAATTTTTCAAAGTGCATGAAATGGCCATGTTGGTCGTGCATTGTAAGTAATGAAGGGGGGGGTTATTTGTAAATTTTTAAAACTATGTGGACCAAGCATGTTAAGGAAGCCATTAGTCCCCTTTATTCATTTTCAAGAAATATGTGGAAAATGAAGGAATATTCTAGAGAGGGGCATGTGCCCCTCACATGCCTACACTATATACATATATATATATAGACATGGGGTGGTCATTTGAAGAAGGAGTGGAAAGAAAGAAAGCAAGAAGAAAGAAAAAGAGAGAGAAACAAATGGAGGGGTTCGGCCAAGGAGGGGCTGGCCGAACCTTGCCCCTCAAAGTTGATTAAGAAAAATTTGTCTCTTCAAGTTTCTCTACTAATTAGAAGGCCCTCGTCAACGTGAAGTAGTTGTTGGAGCAAGAGAGGCATCCGTTTTCACAATTACAAGTTAGCCGTAGGAGAGGTTGGTTGGAAGAGGTAAGATTTAATCTTGAATTTTCATGTATGATGTGTGACTTGTGGATGTTGTGGAATGTAGAAATGAATGATGTTCGTAAAAATATGGTGTTATGTATGTTTGGCCGTGTATATGTGTGACTAACAATGTGTATGTAGAGTTGTGTTGGGGTGATGAATTAGTTGCATTCAACATGTTTGTGTGTTGTAGTAACGTGTAGGGAATGCATGAAAATTATGGAATGTGTGTGTTGTGGTGTTGACCGATGATGGGCTGGTTTGTGTAGGTATGATGGGCTAATGTGATATAGTAGCTTGATTGTTGTGTTGTGAATCTCATAATGAAAAATGAACGGAAGGTATGAAATCATGCATGTTGAAGTTGTAGTTGTAAATGCATGGTATGGCCGAGTATATGTAGTATGTTGGCCGTGTGTGTGAGTTGTGTTATATGGAAAAGGATGAATGAATTTTATGTAGCATGTTGTTGTTGTGACATATAGAGATGGATGAAATTGTATGAAAATATGTAAGAAGTCATTGTGGTCGAAAATGGTGTTGTTTGGTAAGTTAAGGTAAATTTATGTAATTTGATATTCTAGTTGTCGCCGTTATGAATTATGCGATATTGAGTGAAGGGTGTCGTTGAAGTTAATATATACGAAGGATAAGCAAATGTATGGTTGGGGTTGAAGTTGAAGGTTTCGGATGAAATAGTATGTTGATTAAGTTGTTGGAATATTGGGTGAACTAAATTGAATTGAATTGAATGTTGGGAAAATTGCTAGAATAATTGTTAATATTGTTGATGATTTGGCCGGGTGAAATTCCCGGATTGTTGTTGTTATTGTTGATTTGGGCCGAGCCGTATTCTCGGGGTTGGTACGTTTACAGGGGAAGTGTTGCCGAAAATCCAGCAGAACACGAGTGAACATGTTTAAAAGGTTAAAGCAAGTATATGATAATGAAACTAATGAAGGGATGAACTTTCTTGCATGTACACAAACAAGTTGGATGCACAAGCGTAACTAGTTGGTCGCGGCACAGGTATGTAAGGCTTACCCTTCCTTTCTTTTGGCATGTCCTAGTTGTAATAGGCTATGATACGAGTCTCGAGGGAAACTCTATTGGACCCCTATTCATTCAGTGAAATTGAACTAAGAACCTTATGCTTTGATGGAAACATAGTTTGAACGTCCGTAACTTCTACAAATGAAACCGGATTGCCCTGAAACCTTCATGGATGACTCTATAAGGCTAACTGTTCATAGTTTATACACGCCACCTCGACTTAATCCGAGGTGGGCCCATAATTCCCGAACCCCACTTGTATTACTCTATTGGACTCATTTCTGCATAGTAATTAAGAGAAACTTGGGCTATTGTTCTGGATTTGTTATGAACTGTATGTACTCTCTGATATAAGTATCTGGAAATTCTGATATGAGTATTCCTATATAGGCATTTGGATACAAGTATTTTGGATATGGATATTTTGACAAAAGTATTTTGACGTAAGTACTCCGATACAAGAAATTTGACGTAAACATTTTGATAGAAGTATTCGGATATAAGTATTTTGGATACGAGAATCCTGACATACGTATTATGTTATAACTACTCTGATATAAGTATTTTGATATAAGTATTCTGACCTAAGCATTCTGACATAAGAGTTCTGATATGAGTACCCCGACATAAGTATTTTAATATAAGCATTCTGATATGGGTAGCCTGCTATGATTATTCGGATGGCACGTTCGATCATTCTATCGAGTCTCGATTTATGTGCATTTAGTTGCTCACTACTCTGCTCGTGCATGTGCTATGATCCCTTTCACCGGATCTGTTATGTCCCGTATTTTCATACGTCGGGACGTTTTAGAATAAGCGCGACAAGTTAAAGGCAAGACTATCTTAAGATATGAAGTAGAGATTTTAACTTCCGGTTTCGTGTCGAGTCACAATTTATCCACAATTTTCGTGTGGCATTAAACTATTAATGGAAAATTGGGATTAAACTAACCATAATTGGATTAATAAGTGGGATTGGAAAGACCAACAATCAGTCCACGTTTGGACCATGTTTGGCCGTGCCTTTCAAGGTTGTGGTCAAGGAATCTTGACTCAATTTAGTGTGATCCACATGTCCAAGTCAAGGAGGGGGGACATATAGACACAAAATTCTGATTCACTCCACTTTAGCAATTCATTTCAACACCCAAAGTTAGAGAAAGAAGAGTGTAGAGAGAGGTGCTCTCGGCTAAGAGCTAGCCGAGAGAGTGAGGTGAAATTGTGCCCAAAAATTCCAGTTTTTCTCCATCAAATTTACTCCTCATCTAGTGTATAAGAAGGTGTGTTAGTTGTTGAAGAGAAACAAGAAAGTGAAGCACCCAAATAGATTGAAGTTTCGGCCAAGTGAAGCACAAGATTGAAAGGTAAGAATGTTTGTTGTTTCTTGTGTTGCATGATGATTTGAATGTATAGTTCATGCAAGTTGTTGTTGGATTGTGATTGTAGTTGAAGTAGGGAGTGAGCCGTGTGTGAGGTGAGTTCATGACTGATTTCATTGTGCATGTATTGTTGGTGAATTGAATATGTATCAACATATGTAAATGAACAAAGATTGTAGGAGTTTGGTTGTGATGTTGCATGTTGGATATTGGACTGTTTTTGCTCGAATTTAAAATGAATCATGTGTTGAAGATTCTAATGAAGTCATGCTTAATCTTGTTGAACATGTATTGGAAATGGATTGAATGCATTGTAGTTGGATAAACGGATGAAAATCATGAAATGGTGGAAGGGTGTTGTAGCTGTGTAGTTGGGACTGTTTTAGGGAGAATTAGGGACTGTTTTGGGTCACATTTCGATTGTTGTTGTTATGGACATTGTGGTGTATTGTATGCATGTTGAATATGTGAATTGGGGTGTTAAATAAATGAATTATATTGAGGTGTAAAGGCAGTCCAAAACCGTGGACAGTTTTTGGAAGTTAGAAGTAAAAACATTTTGTGTGTTGAATGTTGATTCTTGTTGCAAACGTTTAGCGAATGTAAAATGCCATGATTCAAGTTAAAACTTAAATGCTTGTGGGCTGTTGTAAGAATGAAAATGATGCTAAAACAGTTCCAAGATTCATGAAAGTAAAGTCATTAAAAGTGTTGTGTTGTTGCAAGTTAAAACTGGAAATTTGCTAAGTAAGAATGGAAATGCGATGTGTGTTGATTAGCCGTGTGCATGAAACTGTTTTGGATGGTGTATGGACTGCCCAACTTCCCTAAGTCATGCTTAAACATGTTTTGATCAATATATGAAAGAACGATTAGCAATGGTAGCTTGTAACGCTAGTTGGTTCGAATGCGAACGAAACGTCGTTTACTTGTTAGAAAGGAAGTGTGAATGTCACAAGACGTATTGAATGCCCTTGTAGACTAATTGTAGTTCTTCACATATTGATGTAGGATAAGTGTTTTTGGGCAGCAAGTACAAGTTAGAATACAACTAAACGCAAAAGGTATGTAAAGCCTATTCCTTCTTTCTTTGGCATGTCCTAGACGTAAGTATGAAATGATATGAACCTTGGGGTAAATTCTATTCTCTAGTTCCATGCATTACTTATGATTCTATATTTCCTTAATGCTATTGTCACGAGCCTACCATATGATTGACTAATGAATGATGTATAGAAGTTCCTACTCTTAAAAGATTGGCATGCATAGAAGCATACTTGACTTCCAAAAACTACATCATGGAAATTGATACATGTACATGAAAGCTGAAACGTTCCTTGCTATGGCTTGTAATGAGAGTTGAAAAGAATTGAATACGATTATTATCCCAATACTTTAGAGCTGGTTAGTTGCTTATCTATTGAGTCTCAAAAGATGAATGGCTTATATGTGGTTGCTTATTATTCTGCTCGTGCTTATCACTATATCCTTCACTGAGTCCCGGGCCAGGACACGTTTTCGTGCGCATGTTTATTATATTATTCACCGAGTCCCTCACTAGAGGGTCGGGACACGTTATATATATATGATGATGATATGATGATATGATGATATGATGACATGATGACATGATGATATGATGATATGATGATATGGAGATGGTGGCCAAGAGGGCATATATATATTCCTTATTACCGAGTCCCTCATTAAAGGGCCGGGACACGTATATGTTTATGTTTTATGATGCTATGATTATAAATACTGAGCCCCTGATTAAAGGGCCGAGACACGTTATATATGTTATATACAGAATAATTATGCAGCTTTGATTACGAAACGCTATAATGACATTGATATGAGAATGACACAGATGAAATATGTTCAAAGGCAAGTTTTATGAAATTCTAGTTGTTGCATTGAGTCCTACACACCTTGTCTCAACATAAGTCTATTACTATGTTTCAAGCTTTACATGCTCAGTACATATTCCGTACTGACCCCCTTTCTTCGGGGGGCTGCGTTCATGCCCGCAGGTACAGACGCTCGTTTCGGAGATCCGCCAACTTAGGTCATCATTCAGCTATTTTGGACTGCTCCTTTGTTCCGGAGCTAGCTTGTGGTATAATCTCCTTATGTTGTGCTCGTATGTGTTTGTTTGGGTACGGAGGGGCCCTGTCCCGCCACATAATACGGTCATTACTCTTAGAGGTCTGTGGACATCTGTGTGGGTCTGTTTACAGTTGTTGATGCGTTTTATGTTTTGACTTTAGTTTGGGGCGTACCCATTCGTAATGGCAGCCTTGTCGGCCTGCATATGTGTGTATGTTTGGTATTTTGTATATCGTGGCAGCCTTGTCGGCTTGCTTAGGATTATATATATATATATATATATGTTGTTGTTTGAAAAGTGCAACTCCTCGGGAGACAGTTGACTAAGACATACAAAACTTGACGAATTTAAAATAAATCCCTATCTTTTTATATACAAATGAGATCATGACATGCTAATTGTAAATGACTATAGTTAACATATAATATGAGTGTCCAATTCGGGCACGAGTCACGGCCTACGGGGTTGCGTCGTGACAGAAGTGGTATCAGAGCGGTTCAATCCTCGGAGTGTCCACAGACCGTGTCTAGTAGAGTCTTGTTTATCGATGTGTTGTGCACCACGTTTATAAACAGGAAGCTACAGGACATTTAGGATGTTATTTTTCTTTCATATCTAAGATCGTACGATAGAGCCTGAACCTAGGAAAGTTTGTTTCTGACCTCTTTTCCCGTCGGTAGGTGCAGAACTGCGAGAGATGAAGAGGCCAGCTGCAGATAGTGGGGGTGCTAAGAAGGCCCCTAGGGTAAATTCGGGACCCCAATCTCCAGGACCGAATAGGAGGAGCCTCAGCTATTCTATCGAGACTGACCCCTCGGAGGATCCAGCGACAATTCCTCCAGAGTTTTTGATATCCAGGGAGGCGGCCCCTGAACCCATACCAGTTTCTCCCATGGAAGGGCACAACGTCAGACCGGCTACCCCGGTAAGTGTTACAGATTATTCCAGCCCCCTGTCCTGGTCATCGGTAAACCAGGAGTTGCCCGATTATCTGCACTTTCCGGATTATGATGAAGAAGACGATGAAGGTCAGACGAGTAGATGGTGGGCAGACGATGACGAAGAGCAAACTTCACTTTCTAGATCACCGGGTCACACTAGAGACTGATCGGCTACAGGTATATGAGATCTTATCAAAATTTCCTATGTATGTGTAATTGTTATAGATTGTTACCTAATAGCGGCAAGCGGAAGTCAAAAGCATCAGTAACTGTAAGCGGAATATATGTTAGACATAGTATGAATGCTGCAGGTATGTTTGAAACCTGCAGTTAAAGATGGAAAGGAAAAATAAACAGGAAATAGTAACAGGTACAGTTTGGGTTGGATACACGAGGCAAGCTCGTCATTTTCATCTTGTGACTGATATAGGAAGCCCTGTACGGCTACGATACGATATAATATATATGTGTGTATGTTGGCCATGTGAGGCGTTGTTGGTATTTCCTGCGTGCAGGGTTTGGGATAGTAAGAAATACAGAGGAAACTCTGCCAAAATTTTCTGAGAAGTAACAAGGAAATGACGTATAAGTTCGTAATATTTTTGGAAAGTCGCGCCAACAGTGACGATAAGGTTTGACTAAGTCGCAAGTGCGTCATACTTTGAGAGATGAAGATTAACCGATGAATTGATGGTAATAGTAATTATGAGGTCGGTATCAGTATGGTAAAAAGAAATGCTAGGATAATTTGAAAGGGTTTGTGATACTAAGGGATGATTTAAAAGGGATCGACAAAATCTTAAAAAAATGTTATATTGAGGTATCGACGGAACTGATAAGCAGGGGTAAATTACGACGAATTTATAGTTAAAAGAAGAAATAGGATGATTGAGACAAGAGTGCAAGGGAGGAAGAATTATGAAAAACACGAATGTATTGATAGGACAGCTTGTGAGATATTATGGGTAAGATTGACCAAAGGTTAAGTACGCCTACTCCACCGGGTGTAATTAAACTATAGTAAGAGTCGTGAATAAGGCCAAGAAGTGTTACACTATAGGATTGGTTACGGACAAGTTATTACGTGAATATAAGAAGTGTTGTGATAAAAATGAGTAAAGCCTAGTGAGGAGGCGACTAAAGAATATGACGTGATTTATGTGACTAAGGTATAAAGGCAAAGTGGTTCGATTTCGGTTCCCAGGGGAACCAATTATAGAAGGGAGGGGGAATACAGCATCGCCGAGAGGTAAGTTTATTTAATACCTCAAGGCAAGGAAAATGGTTAGGAAGGGCTATATTTATCATCTGGTTCGTGTGCATGACTTAAAAGAAGAAGCACCGACTCTTCAATCTGTCCCAGTAGTTAATGAATTTCCAGGTGTTTTCCCAGATGAACTTCCAGGCCATCCTCCTGAACGTGAGATAGAGTTCACTATAGATGTATTGCCAGACACTCGGCCCATATCTATTCCTTCTTACCGAATGGCACCCGCAGAATTAAAAGAATTGAAGGAGCAACTGAGAGACTTGCTAGAAAAAGGCTTTATTAGGCCCAGTACGTCACCATGGGGCGCACCGGTATTATTTGTACGAAAGAAGGATGGGTCGCTGCGGATGTGCATTGATTATAGGCAACTGAACAAAGTCACCATAAAGAACAGATATCCCCTCCCCAGGATTGATGATTTATTTGACCAGTTGCACGGTGCTAAATGTTTTTCAAAGATAGACTTGCGGTCAGGCTATCACCAGGTGCGGGTAAGGGAAGCAGATATTCCGAAGACTGCATTCAGGACCCGATACGGGCATTACAAGTTTAAAGTGATGTCCTTTGGACTGACCAATGCTCCAGCAGTATTTATGGATTTGATGAACAGGGTGTTTAAGCCATTCCTTGACTTGTTCGTGATTGTATTCATTGATGATATTCTGGTCTATTCACGATCGGAGGAAGAGCATGCAGATCACTTGAGGACAGTACTCAGGATAGTCCAACACCAGAAATTATATGCTAAGTTTTCGAAATGTGAATTCTGGTTGACTTCAGTAGCATTTCTGGGGCATATTGTTGGAGCAGATGGTATTCGGGTAGACTCGCAGAAAATTGAGGCCGTCAAAACTTTGCCTAGACCGACGACGCCTACTGAGGTACGTAGCTTTCTGGGGCTGGCAGGGTATTACAGGAGATTTGTAGAAAAGTTTGCTTCTATTTCAGCGCCTTTAACAAGGCTAACACAGAAAGCAGCTAAATTCCAGTGGACCGATGCTTGTGAACGGAGTTTCCAATTATTGAAAGATAAGTTGACTACAGCTCCAGTCCTAACTCTTCCTGAAGGGCCAAATGGCTATGTTGTTTATTGTGATGCTTCCGGTGTTGGGTTGGGTTGCGTGTTGATGCAGCACGGCATAGTTATAGCCTATGCCTCCCGACAACTTAGGAAACATGAGAGAAATTATCCTACACATGACCTGGAGTTGGCAGCAGTGATACATGCTTTGAAGATATGGAGACATTATCTGTATGGCGTGCATGTTGATATTTATACAGATTATAAAAGTCTCCAGTATATCTTTAAGCAGAAGGAGCTGAATTTGCGACAGAGGAGATGGTTAGAGTTGCTGAAAGATTATGATGTTGATATTCTATATCACCCAGGAAAGGCTAATGTGGTAGCAGATGCACTCAGCCGTAAATCTATGGCTTGTTTGGCAGGCGTACAACCAGAAAATAAAGAGATAGTCCGTGAGATTCATCAGCTAGCTAGTCTTGGAGTTCGTTTGGCTGATTCTGATAATGGTAGCATTATTGTACGAGGTGTTGCTGAGTCCTCTATTGTAGAAGTGGTAAAGAGGCGGCAATATGAGGATCCTGTTCTGGTACATTATAGAGATACATCACTTCAGAAGGACGAGACCCCATTTAAGATGTCAGCCGATGGAGTACTACGATACAGAGACAGATTATGTGTACCTGAGGTTGCAGGGTTGCGGCAACAGGTAATGGGGGAAGCACATTATGCTCGTTATTCTATTCACCCGGGATAGACAAAAATGTATCATGATCTTAGGTGTTTGTACTGGTGGGATGGTATGAAAAAGGACATAGCCAAATTTGTGGCCCAGTGCCCAAATTGTTAGCAGGTTAAGATAGAGCACCAGAAGCCCGGAGGGCTATTGCAGGAGATGGAAATTCCAACCTGGAAATGGGATGTAATTAATATGGACTTCGTCACAGGTTTCCCTCGCACTCCACGGAAAAATGACTCTATCTGGGTTATTGTTGATAGACTGACAAAATCAGCCCACTTTCTTCCAGTCAGGACTTCGTACTCAGCTGAGGATTATGCCCGATTGTATCTTAAGGAGATAGTGAGACTTCATGGAGTTCCCACAGCTATTATCTCAGATAGAGGGGCCCAGTTTACAGCTAACTTCTGGAGATCTTTCCAGGAGGGATTAGGGACACAGGTGAGTCTCAGCACCGCATTTCATCCTCAGACTGACGGGCAAGCTGAGCGCACCATCCAGACGCTACAAGATATGTTGAGAGCCTGTGTTATTGACTTCAAAGGCAGCTGGGAGGATCACTTGCCGCTTATCGAGTTTGCTTACAATAACAGTTACCATTCTAGCATTCAGATGGCGCCGTACGAAGCCTTGTATGGCAGGAAATGCAGATCCCCTATAGGCTGGTTTGATGTTGGCGAGGCTAAGCTGATAGGCCCAGATATGGTTCAGCAGGCTGTCGATAAGGTGAAACTTATTCAGGAAAGATTACTGGCAGCTCAGAGTCGGCAGAAGGCGTAAGCGGATAATCGACGTCGACACTTGGAATTTTAGGTTGGCGATTGGGTGTTCTTGAGAGTGTCACCCATGAAGGGGGTTATGAGATTCGGCAAGAAAGGGAAGTTGAGCCCAAGGTACATTGGACCTTAGCAAGTCATCCATAAAGTAGGCCAAGTTGCTTACGAATTAGACCTACCAGCGGACTTAGCAGCTGTACATCCGGTCTTCCATGTGTCAATGCTTCGGAAGTATATAGGCGATCCTTCCAGGGTGTTCCCTACAGGTGATATTCAGGTAACAGAGGAGCTATCATATGAAGAGCAACCTATTGCCATACTTGATCGACAAATCAGGAGGTTACGAACAAAAGATGTGGCGTCGGTTAAAGTGTTGTGGCAGAACAATAATAGGGAGGAGATGACTTGGGAGGCTGAAGAGGAGATGAAAAAGAAATATCCTCACTTGTTTGCCACATCTACAGGTAATTTAAACTCCTTTACTTGATTGTGTTAAATTGTCTGCTCAATTTATATGTTACCAATAAGGAAAACCCTTCCCAAAACCCTTATAGAACCTAACGGGAAAAATAAATCGACATTCGAGGACGAATGTTCTAAAGGGGGGGGAGGATGTTATGTCCCGTATTTTCATACGTCGGGACGTTTTAGAATAAGCGCGACAAGTTAAAGGCAAGACTATCTTAAGATATGAAGTAGAGATTTTAACTTCCGGTTTCGTGTCGAGTCACAATTTATCCACAATTTTCGTGTGGCATTAAACTATTAATGGAAAATTGGGATTAAACTAACCATAATTGGATTAATAAGTGGGATTGGAAAGACCAAAAATCAGTCCACTTTTGGACCATGTTTGGCCGTGCCTTTCAAGGTTGTGGTCAAGGAATCTTGACTCAATTTAGTGTTATCCACATGTCCAAGTCAAGGAGGGGGGACATATAGACACAAAATTCTGATTCACTCCACTTTAGCAATTCATTTCAACACCCAAAGTTAGAGAAAGAAGAATGTAGAGAGAGGTGCTCTCGGCTAAGAGCTAGCCGAGAGAGTGAGGTGAAATTGTGCCCAAAAATTCCAGTTTTTCTCCATCAAATTTACTCCTCATCTAGTGTATAAGAAGGAGTGTTAGTTGTTGAAGAGAAACAAGAAAGTGAAGCACCCAAATAGATTGAAGTTTCGGCCAAGTGAAGCACAAGATTGAAAGGTAAGAATGTTTGTTGTTTCTTGTGTTGCATGATGATTTGAATGTATAGTTCATGCAAGTTGTTGTTGGATTGTGATTGTAGTTGAAGTAGGGAGTGAGCCGTGTGTGAGGTGAGTTCATGACTGATTTCATTGTGCATGTATTGTTGGTGAATTGAATATGTATCAACATATGTAAATGAACAAAGATTGTAGGAGTTTGGTTGTGATGTTGCATGTTGGATATTGGACTGTTTTTGCTCGAATTTAAA
The DNA here is from genome assembly GCF_019175385.1 of Lycium barbarum. Classification (NCBI taxonomy): domain Eukaryota; kingdom Viridiplantae; phylum Streptophyta; class Magnoliopsida; order Solanales; family Solanaceae; genus Lycium; species Lycium barbarum. Next base: position 95,924,029 of record NC_083347.1, on the reverse strand, counting down.
ATGAATCATGTGTTGAAGATTCTAATGAAGTCATGCTTAATCTTGTTGAACATGTATTGGAAATGGATTGAATGCATTGTAGTTGGATAAACGGATGAAAATCATGAAATGGTGGAAGGGTGTTGTAGCTGTGTAGTAGGGACTGTTTTAGGGAGAATTAGGGACTGTTTTGGGTCACATTTCGATTGTTGTTGTTATGGACATTGTGGTGTATTGTATGCATGTTGAATATGTGAATTGGGGTGTTAAAGAAATGAATTATATTGAGGTGTAAAGGCAGTCCAAAACCGTGGACAGTTTTTGGAAGTAAGAAGTAAAAAAATTGTGTGTGTTGAATGTTGATTCTTGTTGCAAACGTTTAGCGAATGTAAAATGCCATGATTCAAGTTAAAACTGAAATGATTGTGGGCTGTTGTAAGAATGAAAATGATGCTAAAACAGTTCCAAGATTCATGAAAGTAAAGTCATTAAAAGTGTTGTGTTGTTGCAAGTTAAAACTGGAAATTTGCTAAGTAAGAATGGAAATGCGATGTGTGTTGATTAGCCGTGTGTATGAAACTGTTTTGGTTGGTGTATGGACTGCCCAAGTTCCCTAAGTCATGCTTAAACAAGTTTTGATCAATATATGAAAGAACGATTAGCAATGGTAGCTTGTAACGCTAGTTGGTTCGAATGCGAACGAAACGTCGTTTAATTGTTAGAAAGGAAGTGTGAATGTCACAAGACGTATTGAATGCCCTTGTAGACTAATTGTAGTTCTTCACATATTGATGTAGGATAAGTGTTTTTGGGCAGCAAGTACAAGTTAGAATACAACTAAACGCAAAAGGTATGTAAAGCCTATTCCTTCTTTCTTTGGCATGTCCTAGACGTAAGTATGAAATGATATGAACCTTGGGGTAAATTCTATTCTCTAGTTCCATGCATGACTTATGATTCTATATTTCCTTAATGCTATTGTCACGAGCCTACCATATGATTGACTAATGAATGATGTATAGAAGTTCCTACTCTTAAAAGATTGGCATGCATAGAAGCATACTTGACTTCCAAAAACTACATCATGGAAATTGATACATGTACATGAAAGCTGAAACGTTCCTTGCTATGGCTTGTAATGAGAGTTGAAAAGAATTGAATACGATTATTATCCCAATACTTTAGAGCTGGTTAGTTGCTTATCTATTGAGTCTCAAAAGATGAATGGCTTATATGTGGTTGCTTATTATTCTGCTCGTGCTTATCACTATATCCTTCACTGAGTCCCGGGCCAGGACACGTTTTCGTGCGCATGTTTATTATATTATTCACCGAGTCCCTCACTAGAGGGTCGGGACACGTTATATATATATAATGATGATATGATGATATGATGATATGATTATATGATGACATGATGACATGATGATATGATGATATGATGATATAGAGATGGTGGCCAAGAGCGCATATATATATTCCTTATTACCGAGTCCCTCATTAAAGGGCCGGGACACGTACATGTTTATGTTTTATGATGCTATGATTATAAATACTGAGCGCCTGATTAAAGGGACGGGACACGTTATATATGTTATATACAGAATAATTATGCAGCTTTGATTACGAAACGCTATAATGACACTGATATGAGAATGACACAGATGAAATATGTTCAAAGGCAAGTTTTATGAAATTCTAGTTGTTGCATTGAGTCCTACACACCTTGTCTCAACATAAGTCTATTACTATGTTTCAAGCTTTACATGCTCAGTACATATTCCGTACTGACCCCCTTTCTTCGGGGGGCTGCGTTCATGCCCGCAGTTACAGACGCTCGTTTCGGAGATCCGCCAACTTAGGTCATCATTCAGCTATTTTGGACTGCTCCTTTGTTCCGGAGCTAGCTTGTGGTATAATCTCCTTATGTTGTGGTCGTATGTGTTTGTTTGGGTACGGCGGGGCCCTGTCCCGCCACATAATACGGTCATTACTCTTAGAGGTCTGTGGACATCTGTGTGGGTCTGTTTACAATTGTTGATGCGTTTTATGTTTTGACTTAAGTTTGGGGCGTACCCATTCGTAATGGCAGCCTTGTCGGCCTGCATATGTGTGTATGTTTGGTATTTTGTATATCGTGGCAGCCTTGTCGGCTTGCTTAGGATTATATATATATATATATATATATATATATATGTTGTTGTTTGAAAAGTGCAACTCCTCGGGACACAGGTGACTAAGACATACAAAACTTGACGAATTTAAAATAACTCCCTATATTTTTATATACAAATGAGATCATGACATGCTAATTGTAAATGACTATAGTTAACATATAATATGAGTGTCCAATTCGGGCACGAGTCACGGCCTACGGGGTTGGGTCGTGACAGAAGTGGTATCAGAGCGGTTCAATCCTCGGAGTGTCCACAGACCGTGTCTAGTAGAGTCTTGTTTATCGATGTGTTGTGCACCACGTTTATAAACAGGAAGCTACAGGACATTTAGGATGTTATTTTTCTTTCATATCTAAGATCGTACGATAGAGCCTGAACCTAGGAAAGTTTGTTTCTGACCTCTTTTCCCGTCGGTAGGTGCAGAACTGCGAGAGATGAAGAGGCCAGCTGCAGATAGTGGGGGTGCTAAGAAGGCCCCTAGGGTAAATTCGGGACCCCAGTCTCCAGGACCGAATAGGAGGAGCCTCAGTTATTCTATCGAGACTGACCCCTCGAAGGATCCAGCGACAATTCCTCCAGAGTTTTTGATATCCAGGGAGGCGGCCCCTGAACCCATACCAGTTGCTCCCATGGCAGGGCACAACGTCAGACCGGCTACCCCGGTAAGTGTTACAGATTATTCCAGCCCCCTGTCCTGGTCATCGGTAAACCAGGAGTTCCCCGATTATCTGCATTTTCCGGATTCAGATGAAGAAGACGATGAAGGTCAGAAGAGTAGATGGCAGGCAGACGATGACGAAGAGCACACTTCACTTTCTAGATCACCGGGTCACACTAGAGACTGATCGGCTACAGGTATATGAGATCTTATCAAAATTTCCTATGTATGTGTAATTGTTATAGATTGTTACCTAATAGCGGCAAGCGGAAGTCAAAAGCATCAGTAACTGTAAGCGGAATATATGTTAGACATAGTATGAATGCTGCAGGTATGTTTGAAACCTGCAGTTAAAGATGGAAAGGAAAAATAAACAGGAAATAGTAACAGGTACAGTTTGGGTTGGATACACGAGGCAAGCTCGTCATTTGCATCTTGTGACTGATATAGGAAGCCCTGTGCGGCTACGATATGATATAATATATATGTGTGTATGTTGGCCCTGTGAGGCGTTGTTGGTATTTCCTGCGTGCAGGTTTTGGGATAGTAAGAAATACAGAGGAAACTCTGCCAAAATTTTCTGAGAAGTAACAAGGAAATGACGTATAAGTTCGTAATATTTTTGGAAAGTCGCGCCAACAGTGACGATAAGGTTTGACTAAGTCGCAAGTGCGTCATACTTTGAGAGATGAAGATTAACCGATGAATTGATGGTAATAGTAATTATGAGGTCGGTATCAGTATGGTAAAAAGAAATGCTAGGATAATTTGGAAGGGTTTGTGATACTAAGGGATGATTTAAAAGGGATCGACAAAATCTTAAAAAAATGTTATATTGAGGTATCGACGGAACTGATAAGCAGGGGTAAATTACGACGAATTTATAGTTAAAAGAAGAAATAGGATGATTGAGACAAGAGTGCAAGGGAGGAAGAATTATGAAAAACACGAATGTATTGATAGGACAACTTGTGAGATATTATGGGTAAGATTGACCAAAGGTTAAGTACGGCTACTCCACCGGGTGTAATTAAACTATAGTAAGAGTTGTGAATAAGGCCAAGAAGTGTTACACTATAGGATTGGTTACGGACAAGATATTACGTGAATATAAGAAGTGTTATGATAAAAATGAGTAAAGCCTAGTGAGGAGGCGACTAAAGAATATGACGTGATTTATGTGACTAAGGTATAAAGGCAAAGTTGTCCGATTTCGGTTCCCAGGGGAACCAATTTTAGAAGGGAGGGGGAATACAGCATCGCCGAGAGGTAAGTTTATTTAATACCTCAAGGCAAGGAAAATGGTTAGGAAGGGCTATATTTATCATCTGGTTCGTGTGCATGACTTAAAAGAAGAAGCACCGACTCTTCAATCTGTCCCAGTAGTTAATGAATTTCCAGGTGTTTTCCCAGATAAACTTCCAGGCCTTCCTCCTGAACGTGAGATAGAGTTCACTATAGATGTATTGCCAGACACTCGGCCCATATCTATTCCTTCTTACCGAATGGCACCCGCAGAATTAAAAGAATTGAAGGAGCAACTGAGAGACTTGCTAGAAAAAGGCTTTATTAGGCCCAGTACGTCACCATGGGGCGCACTGGTATTATTTGTACTAAAGAAGGATGGGTCGCTGCGGATGTGCATTGATTATAGGCAGCTGAACAAAGTCACCATAAAGAACAGATATCCCCTCCCCAGGATTGATGATTTATTTGACCAGTTGCAGGGTGCTAAATGTTTTTCAAAGATAGACTTGCGGTCAGGCTATCACCAGGTGCGGGTAAGGGAAGCAGATATTCCGAAGACTACATTCAGGACCCGATACGGGCATTACGAGTTTAAAGTGATGTCCTTTGGACTGACCAATGCTCCAGCAGTATTTATGGATTTGATGAACAGGGTGTTTAAGCCATTCCTTGACTTGTTCGTGATTGTATTCATTGATGATATTCTGGTCTATTCACGATCGGAGGAAGAGCATGCAGATCACTTGAGGACAGTACTCAGGATAGTCCAACACCAGAAATTATATGCTAAGTTTTCTAAATGTGAATTCTGGTTGACTTCAGTAGCATTTCTGGGGCATATTGTTGGAGCAGATGGTATTCGGGTAGACTCGCAGAAAATTGAGGCCGTCAAAACTTGGCCTAGACCGACGACGCCTACTGAGGTACGTAGCTTTCTGGGGCTGGCAGGGTATTACAGGAGATTTGTAGAAAAGTTTGCTTCTATTTCAGCGCCTTTAACAAGGCTAACACAGAAAGCAGCTAAATTCCAGTGGAACGATGCTTGTGAACGGAGTTTCCAATTATTGAAAGATAAGTTGACTACAGCTCCAGTCCTAACTCTTCCTGAAGGGCCAAATGGCTATGTTGTTTATTGTGATGCTTCCGGTGTTGGGTTGGGTTGCGTGTTGATGCAGCACGGCATAGTTATAGCCTATGCCTCCCGACAACTTAGGAAACTTGAGAGAAATTATCCTACACATGACCTGGAGTTGGTAGCAGTGATATATGCTTTGAAGATATGGAGACATTATCTGTATGGCGTGCATGTTGATATTTATACAGATTATAAAAGTCTCCAGTATATCTTTAAGCAGAAGGAGCTGAATTTGCGACAGAGGAGATGGTTAGAGTTGCTGAAAGATTATGATGTCGATATTCTATATCACCCAGGAAAGGCTAATGTGGTAGCAGATGCACTCAGCCGTAAATATATGGCTTGTTTGGCAGGCGTACAACCAGAAAAGAAAGAGATAGTCCGTGAGATTCATCAGCTAGCTAGTCTTGGAGTTCGTTTGGCTGATTCTGATAATGGTAGCATTATTGTACGAGGTGTTGCTGAGTCCTCTATTGTAGAAGTGGTAAAGAGGCGGCAATATGAGGACCCTGTTCTGGTACATTATAGAGATACAGCACTTCAGAAGGACGAGACCCCATTTAAGATGTCAGCCGATGGAGTACTACGATACAGAGACAGATTATGTGTACCTGAGGTTGCAGGGTTGCGGCAGCAGGTAATGGGGGAAGCACATTGTGCTCGTTATTCTATTCACCCGGGATCGACAAAAATGTATCATGATCTTAGGTGTTTGTACTGGTGGGATGGTATGAAAAAGGACATAGCCAAATTTGTGGCCCAGTGTCCAAATTGTCAGCAGGTTAAGATAGAGCACCGGAAGCCCGGAGGGCTATTGCAGGAGATGGAAATTCCAACCTGGAAATGGGAGGTAATTAATATGGACTTCGTCACAGGTTTCCCTCGCACTCCACGGAAAAATGACTCTGTCTGGGTTATTATTGATAGACTGACAAAATCAGCCCACTTTCTTCCAGTCAGGACTTCGTACTCAGCTGAGGATTATGCCCGATTGTATCTTAAGGAGATAGTGAGACTTCATGGAGTTCCCACAGCTATTATCTCAGATAGAGGGGCCCAGTTTACAGCTAACTTCTGGAGATCTTTCCAGGAGCGATTAGGGACACAGGTGAGTCTCAGCACCGCATTTCATCCACAGACTGAAGGGCAGGCTGAGCGCACCATCCAGACGCTACAAGATATGTTGAGAGCCTGTGTTATTGACTTCAAAGGCAGCTGGGAGGATCACTTGCCGCTTATCGAGTTTGCTTACAATAACAGTTACCACTCTAGCATTCAGATGGCGCCGTACGAAGCCTTGTATGGTAGGAAATGCAGATCCCCTATAGGCTGGTTTGATGTTGGCGAGGCTAAGCTGATAGGCCCAGATATGGTTCAGCAGGCTGTCGATAAGGTGAAACTTATTCAGGAAAGATTACTGGCAGCTCAGAGTCGGCAGAAGGCGTAATCGGAAAATCGACGTCGACACTTGGAATTTCAGGTTGGCGATTGGGTGTTCTTGAGAGTGTCACCCATGAAGGGTGTTATGAGATTCGGCAAGAAAGGGAAGTTGAGCCCAAGGTACATTGGACCTTATCAGGTCATCCATAAAGTAGGCCAAGTTGCTTACGAGTTAGACCTACCAGCGGACTTAGCAGCTGTACATCCGGTCTTCCATGTGTCAATGCTTCGGAAGTATATAGGCGATCCTTCCAGGGTGTTCCCTACAGGTGATATTCAGGTAACAGAGGAGCTATCATATGAAGAACAACCTATTGCCATACTTGATCGACAAATCAGGAGGTTACGAACAAAAGATGTGGCGTCGGTTAAAGTGTTGTGGCAGAACAATAATAGGGAGGAGATGACTTGGGAGGCTGAAGAGGAGATGAAAAAGAAATATCCTCACTTGTTTTCCACATCTACAGGTAATTTAAACTCCTTTACTTGATTGTGTTAAATTGTCTGCTCAATTTATATGTTAGCAATAAGGAAAACCCTTCCCAAAACCCTTATAGAACCTAACGGGAAAAAAAAATCGACATTCGAGGACGAATGTTCTAAAGGGGGGGAGGATGTTATGTCCCGTATTTTCATACGTCGGGACGTTTTAGAATAAGCGCGACAAGTTAAAGGCAAGACTATCTTAAGATATGAAGTAGAGATTTTAACTTCCGGTTTCGTGTCGAGTCACAATTTATCCACAATTTTCGTGTGGCATTAAACTATTAATGGAAAATTGGGATTAAACTAACCATAATTGGATTAATAAGTGGGATTGGAAAGACCAAAAATCAGTCCACGTTTGGACCATGTTTGGCCGTGCCTTTCAAGGTTGTGGTCAAGGAATCTTGACTCAATTTAGTGTGATCCACATGTCCAAGTCAAGGAGGGGGGACATATAGACACAAAATTCTGATTCACTCCACTTTAGCAATTCATTTCAACACCCAAAGTTAGAGAAAGAAGAGTGTAGAGAGAGGTACTCTCGGCTAAGAGCTAGCCGAGAGAGTGAGGTGAAATTGTGCCCAAAATTTCCAGTTTTTCTCCATCAAATTTACTCCTCATCTAGTGTATAAGAAGGAGTGTTAGTTGTTGAAGAGAAACAAGAAAGTGAAGCACCCAAATAGATTGAAGTTTCGGCCAAGTGAAGCACAAGATTGAAAGGTAAGAATGTTTGTTGTTTCTTGTGTTGCATGATGATTTGAATGTATAGTTCATGCAAGTTGTTGTTGGATTGTGATTGTAGTTGAAGTAGGGAGTGAGCCGTGTGTGAGGTGAGTTCATGACTGATTTCATTGTGCATGTATTGTTGGTGAATTGAATATGTATCAACATATGTAAATGAACAAAGATTGTAGGAGTTTGGTTGTGATGTTGCATGTTGGATATTGGACTGTTTTTGCTCGAATTTAAAATGAATCATGTGTTGAAGATTCTAATGAAGTCATGCTTAATCTTGTTGAACATGTATTGGAAATGGATTGAATTCATTGTAGTTGGATAAACGGATGAAAATCATGAAATGGTGGAAGGGTGTTGTAGCTGTGTAGTAGGGACTGTTTTAGGGAGAATTAGGGACTGTTTTGGGTCACATTTCGATTGTTGTTGTTATGGACATTGTGGTGTATTGTATGCATGTTGAATATGTGAATTGGGGTGTTAAAGAAATGAATTATATTGAGGTGTAAAGGCAGTCCAAAACCGTGGACAGTTTTTGGAAGTTAGAAGTAAAAATATTGTGTGTGTTGAATGTTGATTCTTGTTGCAAACGTTTAGCGAATGTAAAATGCCATGATTCAAGTTAAAACTGAAATGATTGTGGGCCGTTGTAAGAATGAAAATGATGCTAAAACAGTTCCAAGATTCATGAAAGTAAAGTCATTAAAAGTGTTGTGTTGTTGCAAGTTAAAACTGGAAATTTGCTAAGTAAGAATGGAAATGTGATGTGTGTTGATTAGCCGTGTGTATGAAACTGTTTTGGATGGTGTATGGACTGCCCAAGTTCCCTAAGTCATGCTTAAACAAGTTTTGATCAATATATGAAAGAACGATTAGCAATGGTAGCTTGTAACGCTAGTTAGTTCGAATGCGAACGAAACGTCGTTTAATTGTTAGAAAGGAAGTGTGAATGTCACAAGACGTATTGAATGCCCTTGTAGACTAATTGTAGTTCTTCACATCTTGATATAGGATAAGTGTTTTTGGGCAGCAAGTACAAGTTAGAATACAACTAAACGCAAAAGGTATGTAAAGCCTATTCCTTCTTTCTTTGGCATGTCCTAGACGTAAGTATGAAATGATATGAACCTTGGGGTAAATTCTATTCTCTAGTTCCATGCATGACTTATGATTCTATATTTCCTTAATGCTATTGTCACGAGCCTACCATATGATTGACTAATGAATGATTTATAGAGGTTCCTACTCTTAAAAGATTGGCATGAATAGAAGCATACTTGACTTCCAAAAACTACATCATGGAAATTGATACATGTACATGAAAGCTGAAACGTTCCTTGCTATGGCTTGTAATGAGAGTTGAAAAGAATTGAATACGATTATTATCCCAATACTTTAGAGCTGGTTAGTTGCTTATCTATTGAGTCTCAAAAGATGAATGGCTTATATGTGGTAGCTTATTATTCTGCTCGTGCTTATCACTATATCCTTCACTGAGTCCCGGGCCAGGACACGTTTTCGTGCGCATGTTTATTATATTATTCACCGAGTCCCTCACTAGAGGGCCGGGACACGTTATATATATATGATGATGATATGATGATATGATGATATGATGACATGATGACATGATGATATGATGATATGATGATATGATGATATGGAGATGGTGGCCAGGAGGGCATATATATATTCCTTATTACCGAGTCCCTCATTAAAGGGCCGGGACACGTACATGTTTATGTTTTATGATGCTATGATTATAAATACCGAGCCTCTGATTAAAGGGTCGGGACACGTTATATATGTTATATACAGAATAATTATGCAGCTTTGATTACGAAACGCTATAATGACACTGATATGAGAATGACACAGATGAAATATGTTCAAAGGCAAGTTTTATGAAATTTTGGTTGTTGCATTGAGTCCTACACACCTTGTCTCAACATAAGTCTATTACTATGTTTCAAGCTTTACATGCTCAGTACATATTCCGTACTGACCCCCTTTCTTCGGGGGGCTGCGTTCATGCCCGCAGGTACAGACGCTCGTTTCGGAGATCCGCCAACTTAGGTCATCATTCAGCTATTTTGGACTGCTCCTTTGTTCCGGAGCTAGCTTGTGGTATAATCTCCTTATGTTGTGCTCGTATGTGTTTGTTTGGGTACGACGGGGCCCTGTCCCGCCACATAATACGGTCATTACTCTTAGAGGTCTGTGGACATCTGTGTGGGTCTGTTTACAGTTGTTGATGCGTTTTATGTTTTGACTTAAGTTTGGGGCGTACCCATTCGTAATGGCAGCCTTGTCGGCCTGCATATGTGTGTATGTTTGGTATTTTGCATATCGTGGCAGCCTTGTCGGCTTGCTTAGCATTATCTATATATATATATGTTGTTGTTTGAAAAGTGCAACTCCTCGGGAGACAGGTGACTAAGACATACAAAACTTGACGAATTTAAAATAACTCCCTATCCTTTTATATACAAATGAGATCATAACATGCTAATTTTAAATGACTATAGTTAACATATAATATGAGTGTCCAATTCGGGCACGAGTCACGGCCTACGGGGTTGGGTCGTGACAGGATCCCGGGCTGGTATATATATATCGTGCGGATGGTTCGCCGAGTCTTCTGTTACGGGCCGGGTTCCATAAATGAATTCTGAAGTATGATGTGTCCGGTTCCGGGGTACTGTGTTATATGTCCGTCCCCGGTTACCGAGGATATATTATGAAGTATGATGTGTCCGGACTCGGGCTGCCGTGTTATCTGTCCGCCCCCGGGTACCGTGGTTATGTTATGATGTGTGACGGAGGTCGGAGCAAATTTTCTGAAATATGATGTGTTGTGGCGCCAAAGGTAGGAGTGGCGACCACGTTCCTACGTTATCGTGCGCATCCCTTGGTATTGTTCACCGGTTCCTCGGCGTGTTATCTGTCCCCAAGGTTATCATGTATATGATAGGATGTGACCGGTCCCTCGGCGTGATATTTGTCCCCGAGGTTACCGTATGTATGATATGGTATTTATCCCGGCGTGGTATATGTCCCCGGGGTTACCGCGTATGTGATATGATATCCGATTCCGATATGCATGACTTGTGTTGGAGAGTAAGCATTCTGACCTTCCGTATATTCTGTATCCCGTTTGCTATATGACATCATTTGAGTAATTTGTATGTTCTGTAATCCGTCTGGCATACGCGATGAGTAAGTATGATTCGTGTCTGGAAAAAAAATAATAAGTGTTAGGTATTCTGGATAGGCTATTTGTATGTTGTTCTATCTGTCTCAGTCATGGCTTCGTTTTCTGTACTCATGCCTTACATACTCATTACATATTCCGTACTGACCCCCTCTTCTTCGGGGGCTGCGTTTCATGCCGCGCAGGTACCCACAAATGGATAGACGAGATTAGCTGAAGATGATCCAGTGGATTGGCGGGCTCCATTTCCTCCAGGAGTGCTGCCGAGTCAGAGTATGTATGATGTGATGTCTGATCAGTATTAGAGACTTTGCAGATAGCGTCGTGGGTAATGATAGTCAGTCTGTAAGCGGCTCCATCAGCCGATATGTCATTTTGTGTTATGTAGTAAATTTGATATAATTACAGATTTGCTAAATTCTGGAAATAGTAAGCAGAAAATTTCGAAAGCTCAACATGTATTTTATTTGTAATTGACTTTCAGAATTCAAAAAAAAAAAAAATAGGTGTGTAATCAAGGTCTACGGGTTCGCTCGGCTCTGTATGTGGGGTCGAGTGCCCATCACACCCTAATAAGGTTAGGGTGTGACAGGGATTCTTGACCCTCGATTCTATTTGGAGAAATAAGATGTACATGAAATTGTTGGCATGGAACAATTAGGAAAAGTTGGGACCAAAAGTCACAAATTTGGAAGTTGAAAATCATGCAAGAAGTCCCACACTTTGTGGCTAATTTTAAATGGTCCAACACTTGTGTGGGCCATGGACACTTGGAGAGCTAGTATGGAAACTTAAAAGATGACTTCTAAGTCAACTTCTCTCATTCCATACTTAGCAAGAAAATCAAGAAGTTGAAGAACTTCAACACCAAACTTTCGGCCAAGCCAAGAGAAAACCAAATCCAATTTGAGCCATTCCAAAAATATTTCTTTGGTGAAAATCCACTAATTGAAGGTCCCTAAGTAACGTGGAAGTGTTGTTGGAGCGATCAATCCATCCGTTTAGTAGATCGCAAACCCTAGGCAAAGTGTGGAGTTGAAGAAGAAAGGTAAGATTTGGTCTTGTTTATGTGTTGTGAATGTTGTATGCATGTTGTAGTATGCTAAAATGAATGAAAATCATGAGATAGGGTATGTTGGAAGTGGGTTGTGTGCTTGGTGTGTTAGCCGTATGAGGTGTGTGTATGTTGTGTGGTGCTGAGGTGATGAATTAATTCTATGTAGCATGTTTGATTGTTGTAGGGTGAAGAAATAAATGAGAACCATTTAAATGTGTATGTGGGTATGTGGCCGTGTGTAGCCTCCCATGTGTGGCAAAGGATGAATTAATATCACTTAGTGTTTTAGTTGTTGTCGTTATGAATTCTAGTTTGGAAATGAGCGTTTAATGACTCAAGATTGATGTTGAAATTGTATGGGCTGGTTTGAGGGTTATTGTGCATTTGATGTAAGTTGTACATTTGTGAGAATGCTATCGTTATAGTGTGGATTGTTGATACAAATCATGATTTGAAAATGAGGAGTGTGTTATAGTGAGGTTCTCGGGTTTGGGGACTGTTTTCGGGTAAATTGTAACAATTGTTGGGTTGTTGGAAATATTATGTAAATTGTTTAACATGTCCTTGAATATCGTTGGTAAGGGTTCGGGTTGGAAATTGAATGGATGAGCGATAATATGGCTTGAATGTAAGCCGTCGAATTGGATATTATGAATGTTGTCGAATGATGTGAAAGAAAGTTGTTAATGTTATATTATCCTTCGGATTGGTCATTGGGGTTGCTAGGTTGGTTATTGTTGTTGTTGTTGTTGTTGTTGATTCTGGCCGAGTTAAATTCTCGGGGTTGGCCTATTTAGAGGGGAAATGCTGCCCAAATTACTGTAGAATTAAGTGTTAGTTTGGAATAAATTGCCTAGTGCCGATGGCTAATGTGTAATACTCGTTGACGTATTTGTAGACCTTGGGGAGCCCGAGGCGTAGGTTGGATTAGCTTGTGTTGAGTTAGCTTGGAGTGCGTACGAGGTATGTAAAGCTCAACCTTCTTTCTTTTGGCATGTCTTAGTTATAAATAGGCTATGTCACGAGCCTCGAGGAAATTCTAAATCCGCAATCCGAGTATGTTATGATCTCTATATATATTCCTTGGCATTTGTATGTTTGATGTGATGAAATATGAACCCTTATGTTTTCGAAATAATTGATTTCCAATGTTGCACTAAAAGTTTTGTTTTAAAGAATTCCGTAACTATGAACGCCGTAACTTTCACAGAAAGGCTCGGATTGCTTCGATATCTTCGTAGGATTGCATGGCGTATGATAAGTATGTTTTCCATAGGCGGGCCCGGCTCGGGTCGATACCCGTCCGTGGGTCCCGCGACTTTCCTTTATGTAATTCGGAGGACTTTTGAAAGAATGTAGTATGACCATTATCTCGATTTTCAAAGCACGGTCATTTTACTTATAATTGAGTCCATGATAATGATTTTATGCATATGGTTACTCATGACTCTGCTCGTGCGTTTTGTTATATCTTTCGCCGGTTCCCGGGCCGGTTCTGTTGTCGTGCGCACTTTGATATACTCCGGAGTTATGCTGTGCTTATGGTTCATCGAGCTACTCGCCAAAGAGGGTCGGGTTCCACTTATATATGATGTTATGGTGTGTATGGCGTTATCCTGTGTTATGATGTGTGACGGGGATACGGAGATTTGAACCTTCTGGTGTTATGCTGTGTTATGGCGCCATCGACGGGCGGGCGACCATATTCTCTGTGCCCTATGCATGACTTATATTTTGAGAGTAAACATTTTGATATTTTGGGTTTGCACTTATGTTCTGTACTTCTATTTCATTTATGCCTCAGATTTGTTTTTTGTATCGTCTGCTTTGCATACCCAGTACATATTTCGTACTGACCCCCTTTCTTCGGGGGGTTGCGTTTCATGCCCGCAGGTGCAGACGCACAGTTTGGTGATCCAGCCGTTTAGGATACCCTCTTCTGCTGTTTGGAGTGCTCCTCTTATTCCGGAGCCTACATTTTGGTATATATCTTCGTTCGTTGCATATGTACGTATTTGTTCAGGGGTACGGCGGGGCCCTGTCCCGCCATATGATTTGGTCTGTCTGTTTAGAAGTCTGTAGACGTATATGTGGGTTTTGTGCCTACTTCTGGACGGGTGTGTTTGTATGATCCCACTTGCCATGGCAGCCTTGTCGGCGTGCGTTTGTATATGTTTTGGGCCGTTGCGCCATTTGATAGCCTTGTCGGCTTCTGATATATATGTACATATATGGTTGTGTTTGAAATGTGTCTGAGACAGTTTGATATAATTTGAGGCAGCGTGTGATATTTGTGCCCGTATACGCTATCTGTATGTGATTCGGATTTGATGAGTGTGTTCGGGTGCCCAGTTCGGGCACTAGTCACGGCCTACGGGGTTGGGTCGTGACACTATCCAAAGTTTCTCTAGCTTTAGTCATGTATGCTAGCTATCGATTTTCTAATGATAGTATAACTCTAATGAAGGTAGAAACGTGAGCATTGAAGGAGAACGTGCAACTGATAGAATAGTTGAACGGAAAGGTATGTAAGGCTAACCCTGCTTTCATAAGGCATGGTTCTTTGGCCAAATACCTAATCTTTTATAAGCCTATGATGTCCTCCAAATGATGCTAACTTCAAAATCTACTAAGCTCATGATTCTCGATATGTTACGATTGTACTAAATTCCTCATATGACGAATAATCCTATAAGGATAGTTGTAACGAACGACGATAATAATGATAACGATGATTATGACGACGATAATGGTAATGACGATAATAATGATGACGATGAAAATAGTAGTGATGCTAAAGATGCTTATGAGCTTTTATGTACATGTGCCTACGTGTGGCTATTATGAAACCCCGAGCTTATATGGCCGGGTAGAATTAATATATATATATATATATATATATATATATATATAATGCGCGCGCACCACTGCAGTTGGGTACGGACAAACCTAAAGCCTTGGTAGGGCCAGGTATGTGTAACCCTGAGCCTTGGTAGGGCTAGGTATGTATGATAACCGAACCTAGCCATGGTCAGGTACGCGAAACACCAAACCTTCGTGGTCGGGTATGATATGTAAGTGCTATGTATATGATATGAGTATGAATACGAATATGATATGAATGTGAATATGAATATGTATAAGAATATGACTATGAATACGAAAGGTAAATGAGCATGGATACGAATACGGATACGGATGTATGTACGAAATCTCGCATTAGAAATGGAAAGTCCCTATGAAAAGCAAGTAAGTGGTTATGCCGTTGATACTACTATCTCCCATCTTATGCTATTTCTTATGTTGCTTATTATGATTCTATAATGATGTTGATCATTCTTTACATACTCAGTACATTCTTCGTACTGACGTCCTTTTGTTTGTGGACGCTGCGTCATGCCCGCAGGTGGTCAGGGAGACAGACTTCATCCATAGCTATATTACTCAGGGACTACTTAGCGGAGCTCTAGCTTTTGGTATTGATTCTTTTGTGTATGTTTATTTATCGGCATAGCGGGCTCCTGTCCCGCCTATATGTTATGACATACTCTTCTTAGAGGCTTGTAGACATGTGTATATGCTTAGATGTTTTTGGCCTCGTCGGCCTATATTTTGGATATCATTTTGTTAGCCTCGTTGGCCTATGTACATTGACATGGGCATAGTTTCAAATGATGATATAAATGTATTGTTGTTCAATGGAATTAGCATGAATAATGGATAGAAAGTATGATTTAGCTATGTGGCTCACCTAGAGGCAAATGTGAAAGTATGTTAAGAGGTGCTTGGGTGGGTTAGCACCGGGTGCTCGTCGCGGCCCTCCGGCTGGGTCGTGACAAAAGTGGTATTAGAGCAGTTCAGTCCTAGGGTGTGTCTACGAGCCGTGTCCAGTAGAGTCTTGGTTATGGGTGTGTTGCGCGCCACACTTATAAACCAGAGGCTGCGGGCATTTTTAGGAAAGAATGACCTTCTTTCTTCATAAGATCGTGCGATAAGCTATAATATAAGAACTTCCTTCTCCTTAACCATGTGTTATGTATTTCGGAGATGCCTGTAAAGAGAAAGGCTACGACAGCCCAAAAGGGCAAGACAATGGCAGAAAAGCGGGCTGAAAGGGCACCGCCAATAGTTGTAGAAGAAAGTGAGTCCCAGAGCTCCAGCACTTCCGGCTCCTCCACCGGATGCTACAGGCCAAGATGTAAAAGAGGCCATTCATTTGCCTACTCAATTGGTTGTTGCCCAGACTCCGCGGCAAAGTATAGGGAAAAGTGATAGGGCTGTTAGTGCAAGGGCCCGTGATTTCATTAGTTTGAGCCCTCCGAAATTCTATGGATCAAAGTCGGATGAAGACCCTCAGAATGTTATTGATGGAATGTTGAGGACGCTTCGCTTGATACATGCTTCGGACACTGAATCGGTGGAGTTATCGTCCTATAGATTGAGGGATGTCGCGATCCATTGGTACACAGTTTGGATGGCTTCACGGGGAGCCAATTTGCCTCCCCTGGTATGGCAAGAATTTGTAGATGCTTTCGTCCGACATTATTTGCCTCCAGAGGTTCGGCGCGCTAGAGCCGATAAGTTCTTGAATTTGAGGCAAGGAAACATGAGTGACATAGAGTATAGTCTCCGCTTCAATTCTTTTGCTAGGTATGCTTCGGCCATGGTAACGGATATGGATGACCGAGTGCACCGATTTGTGAAAGGTCTAGGGCCACATATGATGGATAGGTGCTTGACTGCGTCCCTCCAGGACAATATGGATATTGCACGCTTTCAGGCCCATGCTCAAAACTTAGAAGAGAGCCTACAGCAGCAAAGGAGTGAGCGTGAGCATGATAGGGGACATAGCAAAAGGGCTAGATCTTCGGGTCCGATGAGTGAGTATAGAGGCGGGCACAGGTAGCAGTTTTCGAGGCATTCAAGCCATTCTATGACTAGTGCACATCCACAGTTTTCAGGCCAGAGATTCGATAGATCTACTAGTTTCGGGCCGAGTCAGAGTTTTTTGGGATCTCAGTTCAGAGGTGATTCGGGTCAGGCGAGGCCACCCGTACCACGATGTTCCCAGTGTGAGAAGTTACATTAGGGTCAGTGCCGATTGGGTTCAGAAGTTTGCTATTCATGTGGTCGATCAGGCAATATTATACGTGATTGCCCCTCAGCTGGTGGTAGAGGTAGGACCCAGATTTCAGGGTCGGTAGCCGGATCTTTATCATCTGTACACCCTATGGGGCCAGGTTCATATGCGCCAGTCGGCCATGGTAGAGGCAGAGCGAGAGTCTCTAGTTCTAGCGGTCCTCAGCACCGTATTTATGCTTTGGCTGGATGCCAAGATCTTGAGTCTTCTCCTGATGTGGTCACAGGTATACTATCGGTATTTTCTCATGATGTATATGCTTTGATAGATCCGGGCTCCATATTTTCGTATGTTACTCCGTATATTAGGGTCGGTTTTGAGTCAAATCGGAGTCGATCAAACCTTTTGTGGTGTCCACACCCGTTGGTGAATCGGTAATAGCTAGCCGAGTATATAGAAACTGCATCGTTGTGGTTTGTGATCGTCGTACTATGATTGACTTGCATGAGTTAAAAATGGTAGATTTTGATGTTATTATGGGCTTGGATTGGTTGGCTTCTTGCTATGCCATTGTTGATTATAGAACGAAAATAGTTCGTTTCTAATTTCCGGGAGAACCAGTTTTAGAGTGGAAAGGGAATACTGCGTCACCAAAAGGTAGGTTTATTGCCTATCTAAAGGCAAGGAAAATGATCACAAAAGGAGGCATTTATCATCTAGTGCGGGTTCAAGATGTAGAAGCTGAACCGCCAACTCTTCAGTCAGTTCCTGTAGTAAATGAATTTTCGGATGTGTTTTTGGAAGAGCTTTCAGGCCTCCCTCCTGAGCGGGAGATTAATTTTGCTATCGATGTGTTGCCAGACACCAAGCCTATATATATTCCTCTTTATAGAATGACTCATGTAGAATTGAAAGAGTTGAAGGAGCAATTGAAAGACTTGCTTGAGAAAGGCTTTATTAAGCCTAGTTCATCCCCGTGGGGAGCACCCGTATTGTTCGTCCGAAAGAAAGACGGCTCCTTGCGAATGTGCATTGACTATCGGCAATTGAATAAGGTGACGATTAAGAATAAATATCCTCTTCCGAAGATTGATGACTTATTTGACCAATTACAAGGTGCCAAATGGTTTTACAAGATAGATTTGAGGTCCGGGTATCATTAAGTGAGAGTTAGGGAGAAAGATATCCCTAAGACAGCCTTCAGAACAAGATATGGCCATTTCGAGTTTCGGGTGATGTCGTTTGGACCAACTAATGCACCGATAATATTTATGGATTTGATGATCAATGTGTTCAGGCCCTTCCTAGATCTATTTTGACTGTATTCATCGACGATATCTTTGTGTATTCTAGATCCGAGGCAGAGCACGCAGATCATTTGCGTACAGTCCTTAGAGTTCTTCAAACTCGAGAGCTATTCGCCAAGTTTTTTAAGTGTGAGTTCTAGTTTAACTCAGTGACATTTCTGGGGCACATTGTTGCAGCCGATGGTATTCGGGTAGATAGCCAAAAGATTGAGACCGTGAAGACTTGGCCAAGGCCCACAACTCCTACGGAGGTTCGTAGCTTTCTGGGTTTAGCAGGTTATTACAGGAGATTTGTTGAAGGTTTTTCTTCCATTTCTGCACCACTCACAAAGCTGACCCAGAAATCAGCAAAGTTTCAATAGACAGATGCTTGTGAACGTAGTTTCCAAGAGCTGAAAGATAGGTTGACTTCTGCCCCAGTCCTGACACTTCCAGAGGGATTGAAAGGTTATGTTGTTTATTGCAATGCTTCAGGTGTTGGGCTAGGTTGTGCGTTGATGCAACATGGTAAGGTATGCGTATGCTTCGAGGCAATTACGGAAACATGAGAAAAATTATCCAACGCATGATTTAGAATTGGCTGCAGTGATTCATGCATTAAAGATGTGGAGACATTATTTATATGGTGTCCATGTGGATATTTACACAGATCATAAGAGCTTTCGGTATATCTTCAAGCAGAAAGAGTTGAATGTGCGGCAACGACGATGGTTTGAATTGCTAAAAAATTATGATGTTAATATCCTATATCACCCTGGAAAGGAAAATGTTGTGGTTGATGCTCTTAGCCGTAGATCCATGGGAAGTTTGTGTGATGTACGACCCGGGAAAAGAGAAATGTCTCGTGAGCTCCAGCAGTTAACTAGTTTGGGGGTTCGAGTATTGGAGTCAGGTAGCAGGGGAACTACCATTCAGAATTCAGCAATCTCGTCACAAGTAGTGGAAGTGAAGGAGCGACAATACGAAGATCCCATGCTAATGCATTACAGAGATACACTCCCTCAGAAGGAGAAGTCGTCATTTGAGATTGCAGGAGACGGAGTTCTCCGATGCCGAGGCAGGTTACGTGTTCCTGATGTGGCAGGTTTACGCCACCAAATATTGGGGAAAGCCCATTGCTCCCGTTATTCTATCCACCCTGGAGCAACCAAAATGTACCATGAACTTAAATCTATATATTGGTGGAATGGAATGAAGAAAGATGTAGCGGAATTCGTATCTCAATGTCTCGACAGTCAACAAGTGAAAATCGAGTACCAAAAGCCAGGCGGATTGTTCCAAGCTATACAAATTCCAACTTTGAAGTGGGAAGTAATTTACGTGGATTTCATTACAGGCTTACCCCGTTTTCGACGTAAGTATAATTCTATATGGGTGATTGTGGATAGACTTACGAAGTCGGCTCATTTCTTACCAGTCAGAACGACATATGTTGTAGAAGATTACCCAAGGCTTTATGTTAAAGAGATAGTGCGACTTCATGGTGTCCCAGAATCTATTATCTCAGATAGCGGAACTCAATTTACAGCTAATTTTTGGAAGTCCTTCCAAGAGGGTTTGGGGACTCAAGTGAGCCTTAGCACATCATTTCACCCGCAGACTGATGGACAAGCTGAACGTACTATTCAGACTCATAAGGATATGTTACGGGCATGTATTATAGATTTTGGAGGTAATTGGGACGATCACTTACCACTCATTGAATTTGGTTATAATAATAGTTATCATTCTAGCATCCAAATGGCACCGTATGAGGCTTTATATGGGCCAAAGTGTAGATTCCCAATTGGGTGGTTCAAGCTAGGAGAGACTAAATTGATAAGACCAGACTTGGTCCAGCAAGCCATAGAGAAAGCTAAGCTCATACAAGATCGGTTATTAGCAGCCCAAAGTCGTCAAAAGTCCTATGCGGATAATCGGCGAATGGACTTAGAGTTTCAAGTGAAAGATTGGGTATTCTTAAAAGTTCACCAATGAAGGGTGTAATGAGGTTTGGCAAAAAGGGGAAGCGTAGTCCCCAGTACATTGGGCCTTATGAGATTGTGCGCAAGGTAGGCCAAGTGGCCTATGAATTAGATCTACCTCCTGATTTGGAGTCAGGTCACCTAGTTTTCCATGTCTCGATGCTTCGTAAATGTGTCGGAGATCCTACTAGGATCGTGCCAGTAAATGATGTTCAAGTGATAGAAAAGATGAATTATGAAGAGGTACCCATTGCAATATTAGATAGGCAAGTATGGAGGCATAGAAACAAAGAGGTGGCCTCAGTTAAGGTTTTGTGGAGAAAAAATAATCGAGAAGAGATGACGTGGGAAGTAGAAGAAATTATGAGATCCAAGTACCCACACTTATTTCAGACCCTAGAAGAAATCCAAGATGAGACATCAAGATCATAAGGTATGAATATTTTTGATTTATGCATTTGGGTCGTGTGTGGCCAAATTCTATTGCTATTGTGTTGTGGCCCTGTGAGGCATTGTTATTATGGGCTGTTGTGACAATATGGTAGTGCCATATTACAGGGGAAACTTTGGCGAAACTTTTATAGAATCCCTGAGAACTTAACATTCAAGGACGAATGTTCTTAAGGGGGGAAGAATGTTACACCTCGGAAAATTTTTCGTTGATGCATGGTGAGTAGACTAAAGAAGAGCATGAGTATACGGTATTTCAATAAGTAAGGAATGACATTGGATGACCCTAATTAGGATTTCAAAGATGTTCGAGGTAAGGGAAGAAAGTTTGCCAAGAGAAGGCAAGGCATACGATAGGTATCAAAAAGGAATTACGAGTAATGAGTTAATAATGATTTAGTGATTCTTTGGAGAAGAGTTATAAAATACCTTAGATTGTTAATGAGGTGATAAACAAGTGTTAAGAAGGTTCCTTAAGGATTGAAGATCAAACAAAGTGACAAGAAAAAAATCAGAGGAAAGATGGGTTCCACGGACGATTATACGGTCTCTATAATGTTATACGGTCTGTAAAATGGTCTGCAAAATTGTCACAGTGAAGTCCCTCACTGGTAATATTATATGGTCACTTATACGGACCGTATAAAGTTATACGGCCCGTATAATGTGCCGTATAATGGTCACAGAGGCGAGATGTTGAAGAGGTGATTTTACGGTCACTTATACGGACCGTATAAAATTATACGGCCCGTATAAAGTGCTGTCAAATGGTCACATAATTGAGTGGTTAAAAAGGAGATTTCACGGTCACTAATACGGACCGTATAAGTGACCGTATAATTTCCCGACGGATCAGATTTGGGTATTAATAAGGGACCAAGTCTCATTTCATTTCATTTCCCTTTCACATCACTTCTCTCTAAAACATCTCTCTACACTTCTCCCATAATAATTCAAGAGATATTGGTGATCAAACACATAAAACTAAGTGAATCAAGTGTAAGAAATCGATTAAAGTTCATCCAAGGGAAGGAATCCATGTGAAGTTAAACCTAGGGTTTTGCTCAAGTGAGGAGTTTCAACCCAAGGTTCACTCCTACCCCATCTAAGGTAAGATTTGTGGTATTTCCATGTTATTTAAGGTATTTGAAAGTTGAAACACTTGGATTGTAGAAGGATATAGGAAAATGGGCCATGAATGTGGGAATAGAGTCATTTTGAGTAATAGCTTGAGTCGAGTCATGATTCTTGATGTGTTCTGATATGGTTATGTTATGAATGATGTTAAGAACATGGGATAGACATTGTATATGAATGAATGTAATCGTGTGTTATGACCATGGATAAGGATGATTGGAAGTGAATTGAGAAATATGGATAATGTGGATGAATAAAGACTATTGTTATGATATTGTGAATGTATTATTGACGTTTGGGAGTTGATGTATGATATGGAGGAAGTCGTATAAATAAAGGAGATGGTATCCAAAGTTTCTCTAGCTTTAGTCATGTATGCTAGCTATCGATTTTCTAATGATAGTATAACTCTAATGAAGGTAGAAACGTGAGCATTGAAGGAGAATGTGCAAGTGATAGAATAGTTGAACGGAAAGGTATGTAAGGCTAACCCTTCTTTCATAAGGCATGGTTCTTTGGCCAAATACCTAATCTTCTATAAGCCTATGATGTCCTCCAAATGATGCTAACTTCAAAAGCTACTAAGCTCATGATTCTCGATATGTTACGATTGTACTAAATTCCTTATATGACGAATAATCCTTTAAGGATAGATGTAAGGAATGACGATAATAGTGATAACGATGATGATGACGACGATAATGGTAATGACGATAATAATGACGACGATAATGGTAATGATGACAATGATGACGATGAAAATATTAGTGATGCTAAAGATGCTTATGAGCTTTTATGTACATGTGCCTACGTGTGGCTTTTATGAAACCCTGAGCTTATATGGCCGGGTAGAATAAATACATATATATATAATGCGCGCGCACCACTGCAGTTGGCTACAGACAACCCTGAAGCCTTGGTAGGGCCAGGTATGTGTAACCCTGAGCCTTGGTAGGGCCAGGTATGTAAGATAACCGAACCTAGCCATGGTCGGGTACGCGAAACACCGAACCTTCGTGGTCGGGTATGTTATGTAAATGCCATGTATATGATATGAGTATGAATACGACTATGATATGAATGTGAATATGAATATGTATAATAATACGACTATGAATACGAAAGGTAAATGAGCATGGATACGAATACGGATGTATGTACGAAATCTCGCATTAGAAATGGAAAGTCCCTATGAAAAGCAAGTAAGTGCTTGTGACGCTGATACTACTATCTCCTATCTTATGCTATTTCTTATGTTGCTTATTATGCTTCTACAATGATGTTGATCATGCTTTACAAACTCCGTGCATTTTTCGTACTGACGTCCTTTTGTTTGTGGCCGCTGCGTCATGCCCGCAGGTGGTCAGGGCGACAGCCTTGATCCATAGCTATATTACTCAGGGACTACTTAGCAGAGCTCCATTTCTTTCGGAGCTGCAGCTTTTGGTATTGATTCTTTTGTGTATGTATATTTATGGCCATAGCGGGCTCCTGTCCCGCCTATATGTTATGACATACTCTT
The DNA here is from genome assembly GCF_019175385.1 of Lycium barbarum. Taxonomy (NCBI): domain Eukaryota; kingdom Viridiplantae; phylum Streptophyta; class Magnoliopsida; order Solanales; family Solanaceae; genus Lycium; species Lycium barbarum. The sequence continues at coordinate 95,900,440 of NC_083347.1, read as the reverse complement.
CTTAGAGGCTCGTAGAAATGTGTATATGGTTAGATGTGTTTGGCCTTGTAGGCCTATATTTTGGATATCATTTTGTTAGCCTCGTCGGCCTATGTACATTGATATGGGCATTGTTTCAAATGATGATATAAATGTATTGTTGTCCAATGGAATTAGCATGAATAATGGATAGAAAGTATGATTTAGCTATGTGGCTCACCTAGAGGTAAATGTGAAAGTATGTTAAGAGGTGTCTGGGTGGGTTAGCACCGGGTGCCCGTCACGGCCCTCCGGCTGGGTCGTGACATAAACTAAGATTTCCTATCTCAACATGCTTTGTTCAATACTAACTATGTCAACCATTTACCTATCAATCATTCAAGCCAAGTAATAGTTTATCACAGACTTAACCAAACCTCTCTGTTTCTATCACTTGTTTAATACTACAAAAGGACCACTTGAAACCCAACAACCTTAAATATTCCACCAACTCATTTAACCTTTTTCCTCGAGACTAATTCATTAGGACACTCTTCATGACATCTCGTCCTATCGGAACTATTTAACATCCCTATATTTCTCACATTATGACAAATTTACTATTTATCAAGAGGTCACAACAATATATCAACTCCTAGATGAATCTCGACTACCATCAATTTATCAATTATTCCTCATATCTATCTCAACAAACCGGCACTCAGACACCTGCTTCACAAAGTTCATACTTAACCCTTTTTTGACTGAGACAACTAAATTAACTACGATCACCATTACTTTAATACAACGGAATTTAACTCAGAGATCTCGAAATTAAGCTTTACCTTTGCAAGATGCCGTACAACTCAGGAACACAAACCAACAAACTTATATTCAAGGCTATTATTCAATTCTCAATGCTAAGGTAGAAACTCATCTCCTTCAGCTAGTCCCTATACATTTGTACCATTAATTCAAGCCTAAGATGATAGATCATCATAAGATAAGGCAAGGAAACTTAGCCTCAGAAGAAACAAATTCAAGTTAAAAACAAGGCTTACTATTTTCTGTCGACTGCTACAACGGTTATTACGCCGCTGCAGCGGTCTCGCCACAGCAGCCAAGTGCCCACTATAGTGGACCAAAAGATTCCCGACCATCGCTATAGCGGCCCATGTTTCGCTATAGCAATACTGCCATAGCGGGACATGGCACGCCACGGCAGACAAATGGACCATGGCTGACCGCTGGCGGCGAGGGGCTCACCGCTGTAGCGGTACCACGGTAGCAGTACAAGCCCCGCCGTAGCGGTCCTATTTGGGCAGTAAGCCCGATTTTTGCCTTGGTTTCCGCTCTATCACCGAACATTTCATCCGAGGCCTCACAAACATAAACAAAACATGTATATTAATATAAAAACACCATACGGAGTCACATGTGGCCTCAGAATCCCCAACAGAGGTCTAATTTTCTACGTCACCCCTCAAATGTACTCAATACAACCAAACTTCAAGTCACAACCGGAAAGTGAACTTGGATCATGCGTCTGAATCAGGAAGACGCATTTAGTACCATACCAGGCCATGCCATAACACAAGCTGGTCACATAAGAGTTTAAGCGAGGGGTTTCGACCATTTGTGGAAGAATAGGACAAAGAAGTGCAGATACCAATTAGAATCGTCTAGATACCAATTTGGATGAAATAGCATGAAAGAATGAAAGAAGTGAAAGTTTCCTAAATGTCCCATAGCCTCTTGCAGATACGTAGCTCTTCGTACCGATCCGCAAGACTCTACTAGACACGTCCTTGTACAACGAGATTCACGAACCTAGGCTCTGATACCAACTGTAATGACCCCAATTACCGATCGTGCGGGTATCTACCTTATTATTACTAGTAGGCGAACCCTTACCCATTTATCCATTAATCATTAGCCAATTTCAACTTCTTTAATCAATTACTAAACAATATATAAGTGAACGAATGAATAAATAGAATAATTCATAATTAATAGATAATATAAGTGGGAAAGTCTTAACTATTAAACCCCCAAGATCTGAAAGTGTACAAGGACTCTAACTAACAATGTCTAAAGAATGAAGTATATATCAACTATAAAAATAAATAATGTCCGGAATAAAAATATACATCTGGAAAGAGAGAACTTCAGGTGCCATGGCATGGATAGAACCTCACCCTCGGATCTTATCGAGCAAACTAGCTTCAACCTAGAGATGTAACCTGGATGAAATCTCTAGAACACAATCTCCACTTAAAAAGAGTGTAGCAAAGTAGTATCAGTAAAAACACTATGTACCGGTAAGCATCATAGGCCGACTAAGATTAGTTCACGCATGTAAGTATAAAATCAACAAGATAAATAGATAGACACTTAATACTTAAATCCAAGTCACAGAATATCCCATAACAAAGTCACAACCTACGATGAAGCTTCTAAGCCACAAGTATGTCAAATTTCAATAATCTCACCTGATAATCACAAGTCCAAGTTCCTTCCCTAGGTAGAGTCACTAATCCACAATTTAACTCAGTCGATGATTATATCAATACCACACAGCCATTTCAGCAAACACACCAAAATCAGAAGTAAACGAGCCATATAATAATGTAAAATAAAATGTAATGATGTGCAATGCAAAATATGTTGATGTGTAATGAAATGCACTGGCCAAATACACACTGTACACACATGCTACTGATGTCATAGCTCAGTAGTCATAACTTGCAGGGGACCCAAGGTGTCCATGTACCCTCGTTCCAGACCCACTCCTCGGACCCGAGCCATAAATCATCTGCCCCGGAAAGAACCTCAGTCGCGGCCATATCAATATACCTCTCATCTCCGAAAAGAATCTCAAACCACGACCCCATGATCCAGGTCGCATCACTACCAATGATCATTTCATCAACTACCACGTATCCAATAGTATCATAAGTGCAACAAGAAGATTATATTAACTTCTTCACTAATTTCACATCACAATATATGTCACGACCCAACCCCGTAGGCCGCGACTAGTGTCCGTGCTGGACACCCGAACGTACCCCATAACCCAAACCGGCATATTAACAGAATATATAGATATAAAAGTCAAATGGCGTCACTAACTATCACAGATGAACAGAATATAGCACGTAGAAGCCGATAAGGCTATCACAGATCATATCAACCCAAAGCATACACAGAACCCACATGTATGTCTACAGACCTCTACAGAACACATCAGAATCATAAGACGGGACAGGGCCCCGTTGTACCCCTGAATAGCACACATATGTACAATGGCAAAAGACTGTACCAAAACGTAGGCTCCGAACAATAGAGCACTCCAAGATAGCAGAATATAGTCCTAAGCAGGCGGATCAGCAAATCTGTCGTCTGTACCTGCGCGACATAAAAACACAGCCCCCGAAGAAAGGGGGTCAGTACGGAATATGTAAAGCCTGAAGTACGGAAACAAAATCATAGTTGAAACAGAACTTGCAGAAAATGAGTGTAATATCCAGATTATCAAATGCATATTTCCAGAACATAAAGAACGTATGCAGAAACATATGCCATATCATATCCGGCCCCCGTCAAGGGACACGGTGAACAAAACGTGGTCGCCACCCCGACATTGGCGCCACAACACATCATGCTCCAGAATAGGGAATAACCCCGTAACATAACATATCATATCAGATGGCCATATCAAATCATATCATGTCATATCAGAATGTGTGTACATGGCACAGCATACTCCACAACCCATGTACAAGTAAACCTGCCCCCTCACATCGAGGCACGGCGAACAATGCAGTGGAATACGCTTGACAACATATCCTGGCCCGGGCTCAGTAAGGGAAACATTGAGGCATCCACGAGTGGAGTAGTGAGAAACTAAATGCAATATAAAATACCATATATTTCCAGAGAATCGATAAGACATGTCGAATGACAAATCAAAATAATGAAATCGGACAGAATCATAGTAAGTGTATTTCGGATGTCACAATGGTTTATGTCAAAGTACGCTTTCTGAAATCATTTTCACGTTTCAAAATACATTATGGGACTTAACAAAATAATTCAAACAAATGTCATATAGTAGTTAGAAGAGTAGCCAAGAGTTTCCTTTAGATTCTACTCCAAAATAAGTCAAACGGAACAAATAAGAAAATCCGGGAATAGTGGGCCCACCTCGGGTCAAATGAGGTGGCGTATATAATTTACGTATGTTACACTTCATAACATCACTTGTGAGAGCTTTAAGGTAGTCGGGTCCTATTTGTGCAGTTCTAGGAGTTTAGGCAAATTTTTTCCAACTATTCATAACGTATTCAATTCAATTCTACTGAATGAAAAAGGGGTAAATTCAAACTCGAATTTCTAGAGATAGAGTCGTCCCCAAGGCTCGTATCCAAGCCTATCACATCTAAGACATGCCAAGAGAAGGAAAGGTAAAGCTTTACATACCTTATTCGCCTTTTACGCTTGTCCAAATTCAATTTCCGTTTCGTCCAAAATCTACAATTGGCCACATTTACCAATTATCAATTTCAAACCTTTAGAACTTGAATCTTAACTTACACTTTTCTACAAAAATTTGGACAGCATCTCCCCTATACATACAACATCCCCGAGATTTAACTCGGCCCCAAACATCAACAACCAAACCAACAACAATACCAACAACACCAACAATCATTATAAAACACAATATAACATAACTAGTCTTCTTTCCAACATAGTGCAATAGCTTTCATTCCAACTTCACATTTTCAATTCAATACCAACATTCACATATCCATTTACTAATCAAGATCACTCTAATACAATTCAAAAACATTTTCATATCATTTTACAAAATATACAAATTTTCCACCAAAACCATAATTCATCCGAAACTTCTAATCTTCGACATACATATTCATAACACATTTTCATCTTCCAATTTCATCAACAATAATCATAATTTGCACCTTAACAACTTCATTTCCATAAATTCATAAAATCATTCTAAAATGACATAACCTTCTACATTCCATTTCAATGCCAACTTAAACCATTTTCTTCCATTTCCATCACAAGGCCACAACAACACAATTACCATACTAAATAATTTAATTCATGTTCTTCCTCCAACTCAATGCACACGGCCATAAACACACACACCCACAACACAAAATTTTCATACTTTTCATTTGTTTCCACACACTACAACATATATATAATTCTTCCATAACAAAAAAGAGTAAAATCTTACCTTTTCTAAAATTCTCCACTTGCCACAAAAGGTATTTTCTTGCCCCAAAAATTATACCACGTTGAAGAGCGTCTTGAGCTTAGTAGGAATACAAGAAAATTAAGATTTTTGGACCAAAGTTGGAAGGCTTCCAAATTTTTGTTTTCCTTAGCCGTGAGCCCTCCTTGGCTCTCTCTCTCTCTCTCAAGTTTTTTTTTGAGTTTCTTGAATCTTCCAAAATAAAGATGACTAATGGCTCATCTTATTTATTTGATTTTAATTTTTTTTCATGGGCTTGGGCCCCTTTTAATGACCATGGCCGGCCACCCCATGAAAATTGGGCCTCATTTTTTTTTCTTCTTTTTTTTTTTTGGGCCAACCCGGTTGGTCACGAGTTGGGCCTAGCCCACTGACCGTTCGACCTTAAAACGTCCACATCTCCTTGTACCGACGTCACCTGGGAACCCACGACCTATGGTTGGAAAGCTAATTCAATTATCTACAACTTCTATTTTTTAGTATTTTTCCGAATTCCAAACTTATAATACCATTTTTGCCCCTCAAAGTCAGGTCACCCAAAAACGTTTTCTTAAAAATATTCGTTTGGAGGGCTTCCACTTTGATTTGGCCCAAGGGTCCTTCATGAGTTGTGTTTAACTTTACATATGTGATTCATATAACTTGTCACATGTTCCGAAAAAAAATCTTGACGTGTGGGCCCCACCTCACCTTACAAATAATCCGACGTTTAAAAATACGGGATATAACAATATATGTCTCAACGTATTCCAGTTCATCAGTATGTATGGACTATGAACAATTAACAATATCAATGTCAAACACAAGGCATCATGCCACAAGTCTTCCAAACCTTTTTCATCATGCATGAGTGTATGAATGCATAAATGAGTGTAAACGTAGTAAATCAATACAAGCCAATAAAGTAAGAGTGAAGGTAGAAGTCACAAAGCCACAAGTCATATCAATACTTCGATCAACTCATCCATGGAATGAATCCTACAATCGTCTCAACCAACATAATAGTCTATGTCCCTCTTGACTTCCATTTGTATACGCCTCACAACTAAGCTTGTATTACTAAGAAGCTCCAGTTTTATATATATTATCATCAACAGTAAATCATACCTCAAGGGTTCATCTATGTATTATCATCAATATATAAATCACAATTCAGGTCTACACCCAGTATTTCTTCCTTTGTCCGATGATATGTGTCACAATAAAAGAGAATTGAGTACAACACGACAATTTAGGCAATAAGTCTAATCACAATAACAGGGCAACGAGCCACCATCAACAATAATCAACCTAATAGAAATCCATCCCGAATCGCCACAGTATGAATATAACTACACCTCATATTTCAGTACATAAAGTAATGTCGACGAGCTCACAAAATAAGAAGTCACACCAACCTAGCTAATATCCAACCAAAACACAATGTCTAAAGACCTAATCATGCTTTCTCCTGTCAATTCTACACAATACATACGTTTCGCTAATCAAAGTCTAACTAAAGTAGGTCGTAACCTACCTTGAATGCCGAGCAATAGTCTCGGATTGCCAAACCTTAGCCTTGTCTTCCTCTTTGGAGAACCTCAAATGATTAACGTCTATCAAATATGAATTCTATGTCAGAATACAAATATAAGGATACCTATATTGCCATAGTTTTACCCAAAACCCAAAAATGGAGCTAAAATAGCCAAACCTAAGCCACAAGGGCAAAACTATAATTTCATTGAAAATTCAGATACAATATAGTCAAAATATTACTCTACAGGTCTAAATGAATCCAACGATACCCATATTGCTATACTTTTAGAAAACATGTCCAAAATACCCCTATAATTCGAAATCGGGTTCATTAGGGTAAAACGAGAAATTTAGTGCATAATTATGTTACCCATCATCTGGTTAACCTTCAATCTTAATTTCATGAAATCCTATTCATCACAAGATATTTGAATTCATCTTTCCTATTTTTAGCCCTAGGATTCTCAACCCATTAGTTCATCACAATTAGTGTATAGGATGACTATGAGATGATGCTAATCGACAAATAAATAATGAATACTAGGTTAGAATCTTACCCCAAAGTGCTTGTGAATGCTTTTCGATTGCTCTCTCCCCAACCCTCCAACTATTGAAGGTTTCATCAATTCTTGGGTTTTAATCTTGCACCCACCATTAATGGAGCTTAAGCTTGTCATGGGATTTGAAGAAGGATAAATAATGAATCACGTAAGGGTTTGCACTTACCTTCAAGGAGGAACTTCACCCTAGCCCTAGGAAAATAGCCTCCCACATTCTAAGGAAGAGTTTTTGGGTTTAGGATGGGAAAAACTTTTAAAAAAAAAGACATTAAAAACGGACCTACTGTCCAGTTGGGTCGCTACGGCGGTCACCGGACTTCTGTGGTGGTCCTCTGGTCACTGCCAGCTGCCAGCTAGAACAGCTCGAACGAAAACGGGCATAACTCCCTCACTTGGAGGCGAAATGCGACAATTCGTTTTCCTATAGCTTCGTAATTTCGATACGATCTAACGGTTCAAAACTCAGTCAAAACAAAGGTCGGATGATCAATATGGAGACATTTCTATCCACAGACCTCCGGCGAAAACACCGAATAAGAGCGCGACAAAACCCCAAACCCATCTGAAACTCTTTGGAACCTCAACAAAAATTGTGGACAAGTTCAAAATCATCATAATAACATAATCGCACTTTCAGAGCATGAGCATGTCACGTACTTCACCATATTAATGGGGTAAAGGAGACGTCCCACAAAATATTTGGAAGGTACAAGCTATGGGAAGTACGTAACAATGAAGTAAAAGATGAATTATGATCTGGTAAGTAGTAACCGGGAAGGCTAACCTTGGAACCAAAGGAAACGACTATTATCAAGTATGATCAATGATAAATATCATGTATGGAGAGTTTTAGAAGATTCGGGGACCAAGCAAAGCGGAGTAAATAAGTTTGTCGAAAATTTGGAAAAACGTTGGCAGAATTCTGGGCTGAATTTTGGGACAACTTTGGAGGGGTATATCTTCGGGTATATAAGGAGTTTTATGGTGTTTCAAAAGCCTAAAATGAATTTCTTCGAGTGTAGTTTCCAACACAACAAACCGTTCATCAATGTAACATCGGAGCAGGGAGTTCTGGACGTTACAAGTTCAGCGGACGGAGCAGAAAAAGGGTGCTGCAGTACCCGGGTGCTACAGTAACCCGACCAAAAACACACCTAAAAATACCCCTCTAACCCATTAATTTTCGTCATTTTCACCATCTTCTCATCCTTCATATTTCTAAAGAATTCTTGAGAACTCTTGAGGGTTCTATAACCTTACATAAATTTCCATAAACTTCCATAGTACTCCATAACCCTCCATAATCTTTCACAACCGTCCCATATCATCAAGAGAGAATATCAACATCAAAATCTCAAAGGAAATTCATGGAAGATGATTGTTCTTGTTTATCTTCAAGTGGTGATGAACTTAGTCATGGAGAGGGTGAATAAAGTGAAGTTCTTCCACTATAAGGCATGTTTTTCCTACTATTATTTACATGATTGAGATGATGTAAAGGTTTAGCAATTTTTAGAAAGGAAAGAATCATAGTTGAAAAGTCATAAAGAGTTGAATGGAAGTTGATGGCCATGAGGTGAGTTTGAAAGAGAATTTTGGATTAATTTGAGATTAAATTGAATATAATTCTTTGATTATGGTATTATGGATGTTGTTATGGTTTGTTTGGAAATTGGAGAAACATCGTGTGAGATGTTTTATAGAATATATTGGTATTGATATTGTTATTGATGTTGTTAGTATTTTCTGGGAGTTGTTTTGGTATTTGGAGGAGGCAAAGAATACAGGGGAGATGCTGCCCGAATTTCGGTAGATTTTAAAAGGAATTAATTCGAAGACTTAAGATATGTATATGGCGATAAGCCTAACAGTGGTATGAATTTTCTTGAATGTAGATTTACGAGCTTGGAAGGATAAGCGTTAAGTAATAGGATACCAAAAAGGTATGTTAAGGCTTTCCCTTTCTTTCATTTTTGCATGATCCTATGACATGAGTGAACAACGAGTAATCGAGTCTCCATATTACTCTATTCTTAGAAGTACTAGGAGTATCTCAGTTCTTGATGATCCTGTACCCCTTGTTATGACGGTCCCTTCTGTTCATGGGTCCTGAGTTTTGTATCATGATAATGTTAGTTTATGTTTATGCATTACATTCATTTGCATACATGCATATTGACCTGTGACCAGAAGGAGTTATATACGCGTATATTAAGTCTATTATATATATATGTATGGGGTATGGGAAAAGGGCGAGGTGTTATATACGCATTACCACCTGATCAGCTGGTGCACATTGATGATGATTATTATGCCCGACGGGGCTGCTCGAAGGGGCCATTATGTTATTATGCCCGAAGGGGCCATTATGTTATTATGCTCGAACGGGCCATTATGTTATTATGCGCAAAGGGGCCTATATGGGATATGGATCAGGCCGTACGTTCCTCGGTACTATGACATATGCATATCATACGCCCGCAAAGGCATTTTCAGTAAGCAGGCATATAGATGCTTTCACACAAACATGTTCAGATAATCAGACTTACAGATGCATTCAGTCAGTCAGTTTAGTTTACGAGTTTCAGATTTTCTTTATGACTCCTATGTATGTGTTACTCTTATGCCTTATATACTCGGTACATTTTTCGTACTGACTCCCCTATTGTTCAAGGGATCTGCATTCATGCCCGCAGGTTCAGATAGCCAGGAAGACAGATTGCATCCTTAGGCTGCTTCTTCAGCTTGACAGTGGAGCACTCCTCTCTTGCCGGAGTTGCCATCTAGACCTGGTATATGTTTTGATGTTTATGGGTAGGGCAGGGGCCCTGTCCGGTCCGCCGCATGTCCGGTATGTTAGAAGAGGCTCGTAGACACTTATATTCAGTCAGACAGTATGGCCCGCTCAGCACTTGTATGGTTATATAGTTTTATCGGGTAGCCTTTTCGGCTTGTACCCTAGCTCAGTTTAGTGAAACATGTATTTATGTACCTTTCGAGGATGGTGACCCTCAAGTTTATGATACCTATCAGACAGCAGATTATGTTGTGAGTGCCCTCAGGTGGCCCAGAATAAGCATGAGCAGGTATGTTATGTATGTATTGTGGCATCTAGGAGGTCAGCTTCTGGGTGTTCGTCATAGCCCTCCGGTTGGCTTGTGACAATCCTAACCCGACTTTGATCATGGTCAACTCTAACTCGTCAAATTACCTATTTTCTCCATGAATGACTCAATTTACACTCGAACCTTGCGGAACCCAACCCAATGACTCTATTAAGTCATATATCATACTAACACGACATGGGGAAAGGTCAACAAGGGTAATTAGGACAAAAGTACAATAACGACCAGGTGGGTCGTTACAGTCTGAAACCCATTTAAGGTAAGATTCTTCCTCCATTATAAAAAGTTTACATAAATTCGTAAATTGGTATTGCTAGATTTAGCTCGTGTTTAGTCGAATGGCTGGAAATACGAAGTAAATCTATGATGGGTATTGATGATGGATTATAATGGATATTTTGACAAATTAGTATGGGAATGAGTTTGGATTATGATTGGTTGTGTTGGGTTGTTGTTATAATCCTGGGATAGGAGTATAAACAGAGAAAATGCTGCCCGAATTTCCATAACTCCGAAAGAATTGGATATAACACCTAGAATACTTCGCATGCAAGCCAAGAGAAGACTATCCCAGGTCGTATATTTCCATTTTTGTGCGAGAGAAGGACCAACGTGGGAATAGGGAATTCCTCCAGGTCATGTTTTATAAGATAAAGGTATGTAAGGTTTTCTCCATCGTTTTCCTTGGCACGAATCAATAGAACTCCTAGCGCGCATTATCTATTTCAGATTTCCTACATTTTACGATATATATATATATATATATATATATATATATATATATATATATATATATATATATATATATATATATATATATATATGTACCTTACGAAAAATACGTATTTTATGAGAAGTACATATATTTTATGAAAGATACATATTTTTTTTCGAAAATCTCTATTTTTACGAAATTTCCGATATTTTACGAAATTAAGTAAATGTCCCCAGCTAAGTCATGCATTGACTCCAATTAAACCATCTGTGTACTTCATGAAAGATCCGTTTGATGTTAATGTGAGTGTTATCATTTGAGTCATTCCTTGTCCTTGATATGTGTCCTGTAATATAAATTCGGAGGTATAACGACCTTACGTCACTCCGAAAGGCCCAAATGTCACTTATTTGACCCCTCATGCATTTTTATATACGTGTATGCACTATTTTACTCCACTGAGCCGCGCTATAGTCGGCCGGATACGGCACGTGGATGTGCAACCACTGATCAGTTGGGTATTCACACCGAGTCCCATTAGGGCCGGGTACATTATGATATAATGATGTTTTCCCGGACGCAGGGAGGATGATGATATGACGATGATGATATACACACCGAGTCCTAAAAAGGCCGGGTACGTTTCACACCGAGTCCCGAAAGGGCCGGGTATGCTTCACACCGAGTCCCACTAGGGTCGGGTACGTTATATTTATGTATATATATATATATATATTTGTTAAAGCCACCATAAAGGTGGAGATTTATTCATAATCAAATAAGTTCTGTATAGAATCTGCAAAAATTGCAGCACAAAAAGAAAGAAAACAAAAAGAAGAAAATAAAGGAGCTATACAAGAGGAAATGTAAACTAGACAACTACCAAAACTTGACAAAAAATAGGCAGAAATCTATCAACTAATAAAGCTCCATAAGTCTCGATTTGTATCCATCTTTCACACCAACCAGTCTCACAAGTGGAATGGATCAAATCTGTTGAAGAACTCTCCAGATAAATATGGATGTAATTGATTCAATCTACTGAGAATGTCAATATCAGAAGCATCCAGTTTTTGACTTTGATCAGATTTAGCTGGAAACATGTTTGCAGTAGCTACTGCATGCATGAATATATCCAAACCAAGCTAACCTGCTTTGCATCCCCGAACCAATCATAAAAACATCTTTAGTAGAATGAATTAATAGATTAATACCACACACTAAAGATGATTTTGTGATCAGTTTGTTCCATTCCCTGAAAATTGTATTATGTCATTGCTGATCTTATTTTGAGGTTTGGAACTTGTGCTTTGTCCAGATTATTGAATTTTCTACCTTGAGTTGGAACTTCCTGAAAATGCCTGAATTGAATCACTTTTGTACCTACAATATCAAAAACTAAGTTAGCAAAATAATCAGCCAAGTAGTTCCCTTCTCTCAAACCATGCTCTGCTTGAACTGCTTGGTCTTTGTTTAAGTGATGTATCCTCTGAACCACCAAAGATATATTCCAAGGAACCTCCCATATCCCATCCAAGACTTTCTTCATGGTTAATTAATTAGTTTCCAATATTACTGGTAAGAGCTGCTGATCAATACAATATTGTAAACGTTCCTCTATGGCAATTGCCTCTGCCACCTGATTTGTTGTGTTTGTTAATCTCTTACCTTTAGCATATATCAGATCCCCTTCATTATTTCTGATACAAAAAGCTGCTAACCTAGGGCTTGGATTCCCCCTTGATGCTCCATCTGTATTGCATTTGTATCCTATGTTTTGCTTCTTCAAACTGACTTGCTTACACACCAATGGTACCTTATGACTTTCCATGAACTATATCATACCTGGCTAGATTTTTGGATGGTTCTGTATCCTTGGATATCTCATCTAAGCTAAAGAATATAAACTCCTTGTTGTTTCATGAATCACCTTACTATATGAGATAGATCCACCATGCCTCAATGTATTTCTGCTCTTCCATATTTGCCACACGATCATTGCTGGAGCTTCTTGGTATAATGTGTTATATCCCGTATTTTTATACGTAGAATTATTTTCAAGCTAATCGAAAGTTAAGGATGGGATTCTTTTTGGGATATGAAATAAGTGCCTTTAATTCTCGATTTTAATTAGTACACAAATTGCTTATAAATTTTATTTAGTGTAGAAATATTATTGGGATTGGGGACTAATTAATTATGATTAGATTATTAAAGTAGGGATTAGTGATTAATTAAAATTAATTAAGTTAATTATATCTTGTGGGCCCCACCCATTTTTAATAATAAAAAAAGCAACACATTTGGTGAGGCATAGGGGGTTAACACGTGTCCATTGGAGGGGCATCATATATATATAGCTTGGATGACGAACAATTGGATAATTCATTCTCATTTCACAAAGTTAAAGTTAAAGAAAAGGGAGAAAGAACATTGCCATGGCTGCTAAGCTCTCGGCCAGCCATGGCTGTTGAGAAAAAATTATTTTGTTGCTTGTTTTGATTAAGTTCCAAGTGATTTGCAAGTTCAAGGAGGTGATAGCAACATTGTGTATTGAATTGAGGAAGAAGAAATAGTGAAATTGGAGCAAATAAGTGTAGAATTTCCTCCGAATAAATTAAGGTAAGATTTCTTATTTTATGGTATAATTGTATTAATGGTGTTGTAATGGAAGGATTAAAATTGGATTGGATGAAATTGGAAGTAAGAAATTGCATGAAATAGTTGATATTAGGAGTTGTAGTTGTTATATGGAATTGTTGAGCTGAAAGGATTAAAAGTATGATTTATGTTCATATGTTGTTGTTCGTGTTGTGGTCGTGTTGTCATTGATGTGGATTCTAAATTTGGAAGGAAGAAGTGTATAACGTATCGTATACAAAGCGTATGTTGGTTTATTAGGCGTATAATCTTAAAACGTTAATGATTTGGATTGGGAAAGGATTAAGAAGGGTTGTCGGATTGTTTGAGTTGTTTATGGACTGAATTGTAAGGGTTTTATATGCACATCTCTATTACTGTCATTGTTGGTATTACTGTGATAACAGGAGGTTAATTGGAAGTTCGGGTTAGGCGAGTATATAGGGGAAATGCTGCCCGATTTCCGTTAAGTTCTTAATTAATAAAAGTCCTAATCAAGAAAGTATAAATTAAAGAATGATTCCTATAAGTGATTGGTTACAGATTTATAATCTAGAAAGTATAGTTTACTAACAATAGCGTTACTTTCATATTAAATAGGCTAAAAGGGGCGACGAAGCGAACTTGATTACGATTAACCTTTAACATGTATGTAAAGTTATCCTTTCTTTCTTTTTGGCATGATCTTTATGGAACGATCAGACGACGTGTATATAGTTCCAAAGAAAATCCCGATTCTTAGAGCCACTAGGATGGCTAATGTTCTTGACTCCCAGAACTTACTTTATTATGTTTTGATACGTATTTATGATTTCTGATGTTCTACTTGATATGTTCCCTAGTGACACTCGAAAGATACTTGATATGACTATTGTCCTGATTTTCAAATGATGGTTCATTTTGATTATTCTATTGAGTCTCAGATATAATTTAGTTTGCATATGGTTGCTCACTACTCTGCTCGTGCATGCCTCAATATTTCTTTCACTGAGTCCCGGGCTAGGATACGTTCTCGTGCACAGTTTCTTTGCATTGTTCACCGAGTCCCTCACTAGAGGGTCGGGATACGTTATATATATATATGATGTGATGATGTGATGGTGTGATGATGTGATTATGGAGCCAAGGATGGTATGTGGCGACCTTATTCACCGAGTATAATGGGCCGGATACGATATACGATATTGATATGCATGATTTTCATTTCATAAGGCAAGTGTATTGATATTTTAGAAGTCATACTTGTTCTGGTAATCTTTATTTCAGTTCTGATCCTCTTTATTGTATTCATGCTTTATATACTTAGTACCTATTCCGTACTGACCCCTTTTCTTCAGGGGGCTGCGTTTCATGCCCGCAGGTACAGATACTCGATTCGGTGATCCTCCAGCTTAGGATTTCCAGTCAGCTATCTTGGAGAGCTCCATTGTCCCGGAGCCTGGAATTTTGGTACAGATCTTCTAATATATATATGTTTGTCCAGGGATACGACGGGGCCCTGTCCCGTCATATTTCACTGCTGATACTCTTAGAGGTCTGTAGACATATGTGTGGGTTGTGTATAAGTTTTGTTCAGCTGTGTCTATACGATGTGCTATGGATATGTTCGTCTGCTGTGGCAGCCGTGTCGGCTTGCGTATGATATTGATATGTAGTGGCAGCCTTGTCAGCCTGCGTATCATATTATGTTTTGATTAGTTGTGACTCCTCAGGAGACAGGTTATCGGGATATATATATATATATATATATATATATATATATATATATATATATATATATATATATATATATATATATATATATGATGATGATGATGTTATGGACCTTTGGAGTTCTTTTACAAGTTTCCATATTATTCTTAGTTTCAGTTTGACTATATCTAACAGGTACGCATACGAGTGTCCAGCTCGGGCACTAGTCATGGCCCACGGGGTTGGGTCGTGACAAAAGTGGTATCAGAGCAGTTCATCGTCGGAGTGTCTACAGACCGTGTCTAGTAGAGTCTTGTTTATCGGTGTGTTGTGCACCACATCTATAAACAGGAAGCTACAGGACATTTAGGATATTATCTTTCTTTCTGTCTTAGATCGTGCGATAGAGCCAGAACCTAGGAAAGATTTTTTCTGACCCCTTTTCCTGTAGGTAGGTGCAGATTGGCAAGAAATGAAGAGGTCAGCTTCAGATAGTGGGGGTGCTAAGAAGGCCCCTAGAGTAAGTTCAGGACCCCAAGCTCCAGGACCGAGTAGGAGGAGCCTCAGTTATTCTATCAAGACTGAGCCCTCGGAGGACGCAGCGACAATTCCTCCAGAGGTTTTGATATCCGGGGAGGCGGTCCCTGAAGCCATACCAGTTGCTCCTATGGCAGAGCACCACGTTAGACCGGCTACCCCGGTAAGTGTTACAGATTACTCCAGCCCCCTATCCTGGTCATCGGTAAACCAGGAGTTGCCCGGTTATCTACATTTCCCGGACTCAGATGAGGAAGACGATGAAGGCTAGACGAGTAGATGGCGGTCAAATGATGACTAGGATCACACTTCACCTTCTAGATGATCAGATCAAACTAGAGACCGATCGACTACAGGTATATGAGGCTTTATTGAAATTTCCTATGTATGTGCATTTGCTATAGATTATTAACTAATAGCGGCGAGCGGTAATCAAAGGGGCCGACTACCAAGTGTTTATAAGTAACAGCGACCAAGGTGTTCCCATCACCATGGGAATTTTTGAAATCTAGGATGGAAGGTAGTTATACATGCAGGTGAAGGTTGGATATCGAGGTTACGTGATGAGGATTTGTATATACAGAATAGCAAACTGGCCATCATCAGGGTAAGTATAATAGGAAAATGGATTGAATGTGTATATATATTGTTGATAAGTTCAGTTATAAGGTGTACACAGAAGAAGCTAAAGGGATCAGTAACGGTAAGCGGGATATATGTTAGATATAGTGTGAATGTTGCAGGTATGATTGAAACCTGCAGTTAAAGATTGAAAGGGAAAGTAAACAGGAAAGTATAACAGGTACGGTTGAGTTGGACATACGAGGTAAGTTATCATTTTCATACTGGTGTGGATATAGGGAGCCCTGTGTGGCTATGATATGATAAATATGTATGTATGTTGGCCCTATGAGGCATTATTGGTATTTCCTGTGTGCAGGTTTTGGGATAGTAAGAACTACAGAGGAAACTCTGCCAAAATTTTCCTAGAAATAATAATAATAATAAAAAAAAGAATGTTAGGACAATTTGGAAGGGCTTGTGATAATAAAGGATAATTTAGGAAGGGCTAGCAAACCTTAATAGGGTGTTATATTAAGGTGTCAACTGAATTGATCAGCAGGGATAAATTACGACGAGTTTACAGTTAAAAGGAGTAATAGTATGATTGAGATAAAAGTACGGAGGAGGAAGAAGTATGACAAATATGAAGGTATTGATAAAATAGCTTGCGAGATATTAAGGATAAGATTAACCAGAAAGGGTAAAAGGTTAAGAAGTGTTACGCTATAGGATTGATTACGAACAGGAGATAATGTGAATATAATAAGGATTGTTATGAAAATGAGTAGATCCTAGTGAGGAAGTGACTAAAAGATATGACGTGATCTATGTGGCTAAAGTATAAAGGCGAGCTATAGAACGAATAAGAAAGACTTATAAAGTTCTTCAATAGGGAAAGTTTGGAATAAAGATTATGCGATAACGGAAATGATAGGGAGCACAAGTGAAGAAGGAGTTAATGGGAAGAAGGAAATAAGAAGAAAGCGATATAACAGTGCAGTAATAGATTATGACATGTATAGCCGAGAACACGAGTAATATAAGTGATGGAACTGTGAAAGACCAAACTAAAGAAAGATGAGCAACGAGGTAGAATGAGTGCTAGAAATGACTGGGATGATAAGAACAAATAGGGATGAACAGAATATGTTTTGAGAATGAGAAAAGAGGTTATGTAGAAATAGTGTTTTCCGAAGGATACAGGAGTAGCATGAGATTCCTCGTGCACAAAATAAAAGATGGACATAGACTGGAGAAACGAAAGGAATACGAAAGAAAGCATCCAAAATAGACATAATCAATTGAGTATGAGTATAAGATAGAAAGGGAAATATATAGCTACGAACTTAAAGGTGCAGTACGACGACAAGGTGGTAAGATAAGACCATTATTAAGACTAATTTGATATGATTTTGAGTAAGTTAGAAGTTAGTGTTGCGTATACCACAAGGGTAAAAGGGCATAAGGCATAAATGAGTACCGCGTGTATGTGATTTCATCTCGGAAATGGTGAAAACCTTAAAGGACAAGGATTATAGATTTGAGAAACAACTGATGTATTGTAAACTTATTAGAAGAAACAGATGATATCCGTTGGAATAAATATACTGTTATAAGAGAGCTTGGGACACTTATCATCAGGATATAAGTGCTACCTAATTGAGAATTTGGAATGACTACAAGTACTAATTAATTATTGATTGGAGTAAATAGAATGTGGCCTTGGATGAATTGCTACATCGATTGCATTACTTGAGTACGGATTATCTGATGAGATTTTGCACTATATATAGAAAGGTTCTCGTCACTTCGTGATTTTGTTAAGGTTTCGTACGTGGGTGATCAAGTTATAAATGATAAAGAAAAGACATGGATATGGTATAGTATACTAAGCGAATTGGAAAAAAAGATAATATGAGTTTGAAATTGGAAATGGGGACATAGAGCAAAATATAAATAGATAATGGTATAAGTACACCCTTAAGGGGGGAAGCGGATAAAAGAAATGCAAGTGTAAGATGGAAACAATTGACACTATAATATACTTGATATGGACACTTAAACATCAAGTGAGATCCCTTGCTGAAACAAGTTAGTAAGATCTGAGGGCCAGCAATAAACGGATGGGATTCAGAATGGTATTTGAGACAGTGCTGAGAATTATTTGTAAAGGTCTTGGATAATATGACATTAGAAAGTGAATGCTTATAAAAAGGAAGAATACGACAAGAAAATGGTAACGAGTAACTTAAGAGATATTATAAAGGATAGCAATGCTATACTAGATTAGAGGCTAAGATTTGGTAATAAAGTTGTGCGCTAATGATGTTGCGACCTATGAGTGGCAAAGGGGAGAGATAGAGAATTTCTATAGTAGGATATGAGGAAATCAAAGGGTAAATAAAGAAAGGGGAAGGAGTATGACGAGATAAGGCTATGAGCGAGCTTTATTATAGATGAAATATGTAAAGCAGAATGAACCAGGAGAAGGAAGGACTACAACTAAGATTGGACATACTTTATACGATTTGTACAAGAATAGTTATGCAACCTACGAATAATTGTATGCTAAGAATGAGACCAAGTGAGTACTTGATAAGAAGAGTAAGGATTCAGTAATAACAATGTGGTTGCGATATTTTGGATACATTAAGGAAAAGTGTAAGATGGTTTGAACCAAAGCACCGAAAGAGGATTAGTACTGAGGGCAAAAGCCATAGTTGAGCCCCGATATCGATAGAAAGATACAAGAGAAGAATGTAAGGTCTGCATAAAGAGTATAGAGATGACACTAAGGTATTTCTTGGCTGATTTGAGCGCCTTCGCATATTCTTGTAAAGATTGTAACATAATGTGTGACAGAAACACTAAGAGCGAAATCTAAGTCAGAGACGATAGGAGAGTTTGAATTAAACATAAAAAAACAACACGAGATAATATGCCTAAAGTGTTACAAGTTGGGTTAAGGGAAATTATGACATGGTTTAAGCGAGACGATCATACCGAGTTGGTTACTGGATGACAGTGAATTTATATGTCAAATCAAAGGAAATTCTTTAAGAATTATACCAGTTAATAATAAACAGATCACGGAGCAGCTATGTAAAGTTATAATATGAGGGAACTTTAGCGCTACTTGATAGCCAACCCTAAAGATCGGGATCAAGAGCTAAAATAAAATTGACAGTTAAAAACCTTTAAAAAGAAAGTCGGAAAGTGACACACGATGCTGAAGCTTCCAGAATACGGACTATAACAGTAGAGCAAAGCAAGGTTATTGGAGTAAAATAATGTTACACCCTGGGAAATGTCATTTTATTTGCAGAGTCTGCGAAGGGTCTACAAGTTACCAGAGGTATGAAATACTCCAAGGATTGTAAAGTTTAATAAATCGATGAGAGATGTCTGCGAGTTATAAGATCCGATTTAAAGATAAGAAGTTAGAGTGAAGTGAACGATACATCATCTTAAGGGAGTAACTATAGAAGAAGAGAGAGTCAAGTTAAGACTAAGTGCACCAGGAAGAGAGTAAAATTTCAACGGAAGGGCTCGCAATACAATTGTCAACCAACTGCCAAATGAAAAGGAAAGTTAGGACAACGACGTGGAATTACCACCTCAAGTGGCAAGAGGAAGAACAAATATTGTGGAAATGGTTACTGAGAGAGCTGGAATGCGTTATAATAAAGTGAAGGGATCGACCAATGAAATAGGCGTATGAAGGGCATAATTCAGTAAAAGAACGTTTAAGGAAGTATTGGGGCTGTAGGATTAGTTTAACATTCGAGGAAAAGTGTTTTAAAGGGTGGAAGGATGTTATATCCCATATTTTTATACGTCGAATTATTCGCAAGCTAATCGACATAAGTTAAGTACGGGATTCTTTTTGGGATATGAAATAAGTGCCTTTAATTCTCAATTTTAATTAGTACACAAATTGCTTATAAATTTTATTTAGTGTAGAAATATTATTCGGATTGGGGACTAATTAATTATGATTAGCTAGAAAGTATGATTCGTTAAAGAATGATTCCTATAAGTGATTGGTTACAGATTTATAAGCTAAAAAGTACAGTTTACTAACAATAGCGTTACTTTCATATTAAATAGGCTAAAGGGGTGACGAAGCGGACTTGATTACGATTAACCTTTAACAGGTGTGTAAAGTTATCCTTTCTTTGTTTTTGGCATGATCTTTATGGAACGATCAGACGACGTGTATATAGTTCCAAAGAAAATCCCTATCCTTAGAGCCACTAGGATGGCTAATGTTCTTGACTTCCAGAACATACTTTATTATGTTTTGATACGTATTTATGATTTCTGAAGCTCTATTTGATATGTTCCCTAGTGACACTCGAAAGATACTTGAAATGACTATTGTCCTGATTTTCAAATGATGGTTCATTTTGATTTTTCTATTGAGTTTCAGATATGATTTAGTTTGCATGTGGTTGCTCACTACGCTGCTCGTGCATGCCTCAATATGTCTTTCACTGAGTCCCGAGCCAGGATACGTTCTCGTGCACAGTTTCTTTGCATTGTTCATCGAGTCCCTCACTAGAGGGCCGGGATACGTTATATATATATATATGATGTGATGATGTGATGATGTGATGGTGTGATGATGTGATTATGGCGCCAAGGATGGTATGTGGCGACCTTATTCACCGAGTCCCATAATGGGCCAGATATGATATACGATATTGATATGCATGATTTTCATTTCATAAGGCAAGTGTATTGATATTTTAGAAGTCATACTTGTTCTGGTAATCTTTATTTCAGTTCTGATCCTCTTTATTGTATTCATGCTTTATATACTCAGTACATATTCCGTACTGACCCCCTTTTTTCGGGGGGCTGCATTTCATGCCCGCATGTACAGATACTAGATTCGGTGATCCTCCAGCTTAGGATTTCCAGTCAGTTGTCTTGGAGAGCTCCATTATCCCAGAGCCTAGACTTTTGGTACAGATCTTCTGATATATATATGTTTGTCCAGGGGTACGACGGGGCCCTGTCCCGTCATATTTCACTGCTGATACTCTTAGAGGTCTGTAGACATATGTGTGGGTTGTGTATAAGTTTTGTTCAGCTGTGTCTATAGGATGTGCTATGGATATGTTCGTCTGCTGTGGCAGCCGTGTCGGCTTGCGTATGATATTGATATGTAGTGGCAGCCTTGTCGGCTTGTGTATCAAATTATGTTTTGATTAGTTGTGACTCCTCAGGAGACAGGTTATCGGGATATATATATATGATGATGATATGAACCTTTGGAGTTCTTTTACAAGTTTCCATATTATTCTTAGTTTCAGTTTGACTATATCTAACAGGTACGTATATGAGTGTCCAGCTCGGGCACTAGTCATGGCCCACGGGGCTAGGTAGTGACATAATGTTTTCAATCTTGTAACACAATTAGCATTCCACCAAATTATAATAGTTTGCTTTGTCTATACCAATGGAGTTATAATACCTGCTGCATCTGCAAAATATTTCCATATCTTGCTGGCCAATGGGCCTGATATGAATACATGATCCATTGTTTCTTCCTGAACCTAACAACAGCAGCCTCTTGACACTATTGATATTCTCATTCCCTTCAACACATCATCTATTGGCAATTTTTAAACCAGATTCCCCATAAAAAAATGACACCTTGTAAGGCACTTCTTTTGTCCAGAGTTTCTCATAATAAGAGGAAATTGTTGCTTTTTGTCTGAGAAGCTCCCATGCACTTTTAACAGTAAATTTCCCAGAACTTGTTTCCATCCACCAGGATTTGTCTTTACCATCTGATCTCACAATTTGACCTAACTCCTCTCTAATGTGCTCCACAATGTCATTTGGAAATAACTCCCGAAGCATACTATAATTCCATTATCCTTCAGTTCAATTCCTCAACTTCATCAATAGATTCATCTAATTGATATTGAGATGGTAAATAATCCGTCAAAGCCCCTGGCTTAGTCCAATTACCAAACCAAACATAAGAAGAGCTATTCTGTGGTTCCCACCATATTTTATGCTCCATTTCATCCCTTGCTTGTAACATCATTTTCCAAGTTTGTGATCCTCCACCTTTCCATTGAACCATAGTAGGTCTAAATCTCTTGCAATAATTATTCCACATAAAACTTGCCCATAAAGTGTTACTTGTTCTAAAAGTCCACCAGATTTTAGCAAATAAAGCAGTGGAGATGTCAAACAAATATCTGAAGCCAGCTCCACCTTCTTGCTTTGGAAAGCACATCTTCTCCCATTTTGACTAGTGTTTACTTTTGCCATCCTCTTTTGTTTGCCAAAAAAATCTGTTAAACAACTTGTGCAATTCCTTGATGACACATTTTGGTGGGACCATTGCTGATAAAAAGTATATAGGAATACTTTTTAATACACTAGTTACCAAAACTGATTTTCCACCAAAAGATAGTAATTTTCCTTTCCAAGCTTGTAATTTATCCCTAAATTTCTTCAACATATCTTTATAAAACAACTTTTGTATCTTGCATGAAAGATAGGACATCCCAAGTAGGTAAAAGGAAATTCACCCCTACTAAAACTAGATATCTGATGTACATCCTGACTCAACTCATCAACCACTTTTGCATGCATATAATAAGCACTCTTGTCAGTATTAATTTTCTGTCCTGAACCCTTCTCATAATCTTGTAGAACCCCCATGATCATTTGTAAATATTCATTGTTAGCAGAAGCAAAATTTATGGTATCATCAGCATAAGACAGATGATTCAGCTGTGCACTCCACTTTGGCATCCCATACCCTCTAAACATGCAATTTTAAAACAATGAGTTCAGAGAAGTAGAAAGGACTTCAGCTGTCAAGATGAACAAAGCTTAAGATAGGGGATCACCTTTCTTAACTCCTCTTGTAGAATGAAAAAATCCATGTGATTGACCATTAATTAGTATGCAATACCAATTATTTGCTATCAAACTCCAAATCATATCTACATACTTATTTGCAAATCCTATTATCCTCATGACCTGATTAAGAAATCTCCAAGAAACTCTGTCATATGCCTTTGCCATGTCTAACTTGATGATCACATTAACTGGTTTCCCCTCTTTCTAATATCAGCCGTCAACTCTTGAGTAAGTAACACATTCTCAAAGATGTTTCTCCCTTTTAAGAATCCAGATTGATTAGCAGAGATTAATGTAGGTAAGACTTATTCTAGTTTGTCATGGATCATTCTAGAAATCACCTTGTTGATGAAATTACTAAGACTGATTGGTCTTAAATCAGAAAAAGTGTTGATGAAAGATTTCCTTGGTAGTAAAACCAAGTTTGTATGAGTGACAGATTAGGAAGAGTTTGACCCTTATAGAATACTTTCACTACGTTATACACATCTACTCCTACAATATTCCAACACTTCTGATAAAAGATGCATGAAAAACCATCAGGTCCACAAGCACTGTCACCTGATAATGAATAAATAGAATTTTTCACTTCTTCCAAGGTTTTCATAGCACTTAGCAAAGAATTCTGCTCCTGAGTTACTTTAGGAGCAATCACATCTAACAATCTACAATCTTGAGAAGTCTCTTCTTCAGTGAATTGACTTTGGTAAAAGTCAATAGCTTCTCCTGCAATTTGATCATCATCTTCATTCCATTCTCCTTCTGCATTTTGAATTCTTGACAGATGTAATCTTTTTCTTCTCTCATTAACCAAACTATGAAAGTATCTTGTTTTTCTATCACCTTCTGATTGCCACTGAATGCCAGCTTTTTGTCTCCAAAACTCCTCCTCAAGATGCAAATATTTCTTGAACTCAGCCTGTGCCTTTTGAAGCACCATTCTGTTCCCTTCTGAAGGGAATTCCTCAAACAGTTGCTCCTTTATCTTTGCAATATATTCCCTTATTGTTAACTATTTGAATAAATCTCCAAATGTTTCCTTGCTCTAATTAGATAAAGTTTATTTAACCTTCTTCATTTTCAACTTAAAAGTGACAAAAGGATCACCCAAGTAATATGTTTTCTAGAAATCTTCCACTACTTGAATAAATGAGTCTTGCTCCAACCAGAACTTTAAAAATCTGAAATGCTTATGAAATGGTTGAACCTGTTCACTAGCTGATAACAATAGAGATGCATGATCTGATCCAATTCTAGACAAATGCTCCATGCTCAAAGTTCTAAACCAATCCCGTAGTTATTGATTGACTATAATTCTATCTAGTCTCTTGAAGATGCAATCTTGACCAGCTCTGCCATTCCACCAAGTAAAAGGACTACCTCTAAATTCCACTTCATTCTATTCACAGGAATTCATGCAAAAAGCAAAGTCTTCATATTCATTTGGATATACTGGTAAACCTCCAATTTTCTCCTCCTCATTCATAATGACATTAAAGTCTCCACCAATCAACCATGGATAGGTCATATTACTGGACAAACTGTAAATGTTATCCCAAAGAAGAAGTCTTTCAGCAGCATCATATTTTGCATACACCAAGGTTGTGATAATAAATTTACCACTATCCTGTAATAAAAACTTAATGGTCACCTGTTGATCTGTGTCCATCAAAACTTCCACATCCACTCCATCTTCTACTTTTTACCAAATCTTGCCATTACAGTTGTAACCAGCAAAATTCATTCCCAATCTCCTTCTGTATCTATGAATATTTCTAGAATTTTGGAAAGGTTCCATTAGAGCAATTAGAACAAACATATGTTGTTTGTTCAACATTTGACCTCTATAAAAAGCCTTTTGTTTATTAGCAGATCTGATATTCCAAATAAGCATCTTCATCATCAACAATTTGATTTAGCTGCAACATTCCACTTTGGTAATATCCTTGAAGGTGGAATTTCCTCCAAGTTTCTTGATGCTGCTGTACTTTTTTTTTTGACATGGTTCTGATAGCCTCTCCACCATTCGTAGCTTTCCTACCTTTCCTTGTATTCCTGCTCTTATCCATTGGAGTTATATCAGCCTGTTTTTAGAAATCTACTACATGTTGCCCAATATCTGCCTCTTCCATTTTATTCATTTCTGAAACTGTGACAATTTCTTTGCTCAAAACATTTTGATTAGAGGGAATGTCCAACATGTTTAGATCATGAGAAACCAGAAAATGCAATTCCTTATGTGGTAAAGGTTTCTTTTGTATTAAACCAACATGAAGGTTTTCCTTCACTAACAAGAGATCCTGTGAAACAAAAACTTCCTTACCTAGAACATCTCCTCTTTTACAAGGTGGATACAAACCAACAGGAAGTTGTGTATCCTCCACTACTATAGTATCCACTTGCAATAAGTTTTCAGACTCCAATTTTTCTCCTGAATTTCCAATAAGCATTGCATTATCAATTATTTCATTCTTTATGCCTTGGTCATCTACTCCATCAACAAACACATCTTCCCTAAGGACAATCTTATAAATGATATCTGTACTATCCCCTTTAATATACTCATCTACATTTTTCTCTTTTGCTTCCGTATCAACTATCTGAGAGGTTATATCATTGTTGTCCCTCTGAATCTCCCTTGTATTATCTTCAACACCTTGATCATTACCACCTGATTCACTTATCTCATTTTTATCAACATCAGCATCTGACTTACTAATCTCAGCAGAATTACAAGAATCCTCAGCTGATCCTGAAAGTAAAGCATTATCCAAGCCAAATTCATCAAGCACTATATTGACCTTTGAAGGATCAAAAATAGCAAGTTCAGCTGCCTGACACTGTTCCTCCCCAACATTCAGATCCACTTCTTTGTCTTGAGAAATCTTATCTGCAATATCCACACTGCTTATCCTCTCCACCCTTTCTTCCACAGTGCTACATGTTGAAGAATCAACATTACCAGGCTCATTTTCAGTTTTCCCTTCCATTATAATGATTTCTGATGGAACAACTAAATCAACAACTGCATCACAGTCTTTTCCTTCATCTGTATTGATCAAAGCTTTATCCTTGTCATCTAATTCCTTGTCTTCCCCATCCACATTGTTGATATTGCTTACATTGTTTAACACTACTTCTGACTCATGCAATGCATTCTCAATAGTTTCCACAGTGTTGACCTCATCAGATCCAATCCTATCTTCCTCTTCCTTGAACAAATCTGCTTCCTTCTCTTTTAAAAAGTTGCCAATATTCTCCTCATTGTTGGACATGATCTCCATTTGTCTTGCTTCTTGCCCTGTATTAGACTTATGAACTGCATTAAAATTGTCCATCACCCATTCCTTTGTAGTCTCTAGAGAATTTTCAGGTGCCTTAGAATTATCCTGACAAATCTCTCATTCCTCCATCAAATTTGATAGTACATCAAACTTGTTTTGGTTAGAAACTCCTTCATCTGTCTTTTTACTGAGAATCTCCATTGAATTAACCTTAATCTACTTTTTAGCACTTGAAACTCCCATGTGTCGTTCCAATCCATTTTGCTTCTTAGCATCCTTCTTGATAGTTTCCCCTGGATAAGTGACCACAGTTCCACTACATAGCACTCTTGGAACAAATTTCTACACCATTCTCCCTTTATGTCTTCTATTATTCCCATGTGCCATCTCTGCATGTGTTTGTTCAACCTGTTTTATGTTCGTCCTGTTTCTCCACTGATCTTTCCATAGTTGAATCTAATTCAGGCTCCTTGTCCAATTCTGGATGCAAAATTCTGCATTCATTATTCGAATGCCCTTGTAACATGCACTCAGTGTAATACTTAGGCATGTAATCATATTGGATTTGCACTTATACTTCTACACTTTTACTTCTCTTACTGCTTTTGTAACTTTATATTCAATCTCCATCATCACAAACTTTGGCATATCAGCCAATAAATACACATGAGCTTTAACTCTCTCACAATTTGGCCTTGTTTTATTAATAGTAGCCAAATTCAACTGTAAAGGCTTTCTAATTGCAAATTCCAAAGTGAATAGAGATTCTTTGACAAAAAAGGTAGGCAACAGATTTAGAAAAGATTTCGAAGCCATGGATATGGATGTTTCTTTGTCTATTTTAAAGTTAGAATCATAAATGAGAGGTCTCATCTGATAAGTATAACCATCCTTCGACTTCAACCTATATGCACTCTTGGAGGAAATAGTAATGAAATCCTCCATTAACGTCCATCGAATCAAAACATGTCGATTTCTTAAAAAAAACCCTACTGTACACTTACCCTTCGCACCACATTGCGTTGGAATAATGGTTCTCAGTTCTTCTAACTCAGGCCAACCATATGAAAACTTGCCTACAATGGCATATTGCATGTTTTCTATCAATTCCATTCGTGCAACTTCATTCGACGTCCATTTCACGTATGGGATACCATCAACATACGTTACTTGCTTCTAGAAAATAGGATCACGTTGCATATTTGACGTTGAATAAGTAGCATGCAGCAAAGTTTGAGCAAAAGTAGAAGTAGGGTTTGTGGGGAGAGAAGGTGAAGAAGAAGAAGCGGGTATTTTCGTTGGAGGTAAGGCTGGGAAATGAGTTTGATATGATAAATATGATGCCTGGCCAACCGCCATGGATGGCTGACCATTGGCTAGAGCCTCCATGATAGGCTACTCTAGGTTTAGGGTTTACATGGGAGAGGAGAGAGAAGAGAGCCGTAGGGCTAACACAAACAATCTCAAGATTTGTTATATATTATGTATATTTACTTGCATATGAAAAATGATTTTTCTCATTCATGGCATATTGTATGGTCTCAGATGTCACAAGTAACCAGTTATCACTATTCTCCAATGTTTACATTTATATTTTAATGATGTCATTACTTCCTTGCCTTTCATACTTAGTACTTTTATCCGTACTGACCGTCCCACTTCTTGGGGTACTGTATTTCGTGCCGCAAGTCCTGATAGGTAGACCAGAAGGACCTTCTTAGTAGGATCGCCAACTTCAGTGGGACGTCAGCAAGTACCACTATGTCGGGCTTGCTAGTTGGGTACATATCGAGTCTAAATTTTATGTATACGACAAATGTACGTAATCTTAGAGGCTCATAGACAGCGTAGTGGGTGTCGAACCCATTTCATCCACCGGGTTCATCCATCACTGATATGTACATATGCATGAGATGGAACATGTTCATATACCTTTTCCTTCAATCTCTTTCATTCTGCATCTGCCTTTGAACTGTTTTTGAGATATTGGCTGGAACACGTTGACTGATCAATTGCATATATATACGTATAGCTCTGTCTGCAACTGGTCAACTCCCTCCATAAACTCTACCACTGATCACTCTTTGACTCTGATGTGTTCCTGCATTGGATTATACTTGGAGACCTGGTTCATCTGTTAACCTAATTCGTGTGCTTTGTCTACAAACTCTTTGGTTGAACATTTCCTTTCTTCTGAAAATTGTCTTCAGATTCCAAGTCACTTCACCTTTCCTCCTTATCATCTGTTTACTACTGGGTCATTCATTCTCTCTCGAATCAGCTTCTTGGCACTTGTCATTGTATTGACCCACATGTCTTTGGACCTGGTTAATTCACTGTGCCTTTTTTCTTGGAACATTACTGTTATTTTTCATCTGCTTTAGTTAGTTTCATCATGCCGTGTAAGTTGGTTTTCTTGTTCCAGGTCATTGTTTCGTCAATCATTAAATCTTCACATAAGGCTTTATGCCAAAAATTCCCCCTTTTTGATGATGATAAACACTAACTGTCATGTCCATCTTATATTCCAATTTGTTAGGGTAAACAAGGTTAGCATGAGTCAAAAGGCATATGCACAAGTTAGTTAATCTTCCCACTCATTAATCAAAAATTTAATCTCACATTAATTAAGCAATTTGCAATATTAAACTCAAGTCCACTGGGACTATCACAAATACATTTACAACCCGAATCAATCACTCAAGCAAGTTCGTAGTACAAATATTCAAATCATATAACAAGGCATAATTACATAGGATAAGCAACTGTTTTTCATCATACTTCATAGAGTACCATTCCATTCCCTTGGTTGCAACGGTACAAACAGATCAATTTTGAAACATAGGACATAGAAAACATAGGATACATTGTTTTGAGGAAACAGTTTAAAGAACCTAGTAACTTTTGCTAGGGATGGTGACCAGAGTGGATCCGATATTCTAAGTCTAGTGACTGGGGAATCCTAAGGTGAGCTGATGGCAGTGTCTTTGAGAAGAAGGGAGGCATTTATTTTTATTGAATAGCTCCTTCAAGACCCACCATCTTTATCCGATTTAACTTTTAATAATTATAAAGACCCTGACTGCTCTTCGACCCTAGATATCTGAGGCGTACTATCAGCTTCCTTCCCATCACCAACATCTGGACTTCTTTTCTTTCCCAGATAGTGGAGGGTTCTTCTCTGTGTTCGCCTATCGTAAATTTTTCAAGAACCATTATACCTCATTCACTTAGTTTTTCACACAAACATTCATCATTGGCTTGGATTGAAATTGTAATATCCAGCAACTCATTTTCTTTAAGCATTATTGTGACACTGATTTCTTTCATAGTTGCCCATGTTTTGGGATCTTTAGATATTTCCCCTTTTCTTTGATCCAACCATTTTTCATTGCCCTTCTATCTTTTCAGATGAGTGGATTCGTACAGGAGTGAATGGATGGTTGATGACAGTGAGATAGCATTTGAGGTCGGGATTTGTTAATTTATGAGAATGAATAGTAAACCTAGGGTTATAGGAGGAGAAAGGCATTTTTTTTTACGATTTGGTGCTGTGGAGTATGAGAGAGTAGAGTGAATGAGATTTTGAGTATTTGTTGATGGTTTAAGTAGCATTAAGGAGACAAGGTGGGTGTTGTTAAAAGAGGAGGTGAAAATATGTTTTGGGAAACAGATTGATTTGATTGCTGCCATTTTCAAGAGGGGTCATCATGACTCTTTTTCTCAGATCTCAAAACTCTTTTAATATTGGCTAGGTTCTTGACATAGTAGATAGAACAAGTTTTCCAAGTTGTTTCATGATCTAACTGTAGAATTTATTTCTAGGGAGGTATTTATACCCGAAGTGATAATGATTAACTAGGTGCAATCTTGTTCTTTTGCCTAGTTGCTGTGATAGAATACCTTTGTAAAACTATTTTGAGATCATAAAACTGTTAGGGTATGCCCACCGACTCAAATGTACACGACAGAGTAGTATATTTTATGATTTCAACTTTGAAGTACTCAGTTTATCTGAACCAAGGATTCTAGCCAAATTTTTTGGGAAGACTATTAGCATCATTCTTTTAGCATGATCTTCATCTCAACCCTTTATCAACTGTTAGTAGCTCAATTTTTTACTGTCATCATAGAAATATTCAATTTTGAGATCACTTGACAGTTGCTTGCTTCTTTGAGCCTCGACTTGTTCTGACTACTTGTTCCCCTGTGATCTCTTTTCCATTTTTGCGAACAGGTTCCTCAACCTTCTTCTTCTGCAATGCTCATGAGGCCTTTCCTTGAGATTTATCACCTATAGTTGTTGAACATTGTTTTCCCCCTTGTTAGTGTGCTTTCCACAAGGTTAATAGATGTGTTGATGAACCCATTTCCTCTGCATAATTACTTGAAGATTCACTCTGTCTAAGTTCCAGTATGTCTGATTACTGATTATTATCTTCTTAATTTGTATTGCCCTTTTTTTTTTTTAAACTGCTACAAGTGAAAAGATCTTTTATGTGAATCGCCTCATTTTTTGAGCAAGCCTTAAGTGAGTGTTGTTTGTCCTTGCTCATTTTCACCACAACTGCTAGGTAATCATAGATTTGTTTTAGGAACCCATACTAGCTTGGGTCCTTTAGTTTTAGGAACCCATACTAGCTTGGGTCCTTTTCCTTGTGCAAAAGGGTGAATCAAATCTTGCCCAAGTGAATCTATTTCCTACCCCTGTTGCAGACTTCTTTGATATTTTTGGGATTGGTACTAAAGTCTCATGAAAAAAACATGTTTTTTTTCTTATTTCAATCAATTTTGTAGATATCATCCTTCTATCAACAAGCCTGTTCCCAATCTTATTCCAGTAGGCTGAAACACGTCTTTTCTTATCTATTTTGAGTATACATAAGGAGCCCAGTTACCTTTTCTTGTATCATTAGTCTTGAGAGGCTTAGTATTCCTATATCTTGATGTGAGCTCTTTCTTTTGGCTGAGAGGGTGGGTTATATCTTTTCTTCTCGTACGAGGAGGCATGTGGGGAAACCTGTTCTTGTTTCCTCTTTTGTTTTTTTGTTTTAAAGAGATCTGATATTTCTATTGGTACTCTCAGATCCTCTCCTTGGGCTATCAAGATGAGTCCTATTTCTCATTGTCCATACTGCAGGCACATATGAGGGCTTGTTTTCTATCCTAGTTCTATTTGTGTTCCCTATTTTAGCTCTTTTGTTAGATGCTTTTTGGTTTCTCTTAATATGCCTTATACTCACTGGACACTTGCTTCTAGAGTGTCCAGTTTTACCAGAAAGTGTGCAAAATTCCCCTTTGTAGATTCCCTTCTTGCCTATTACTTGTTGTACCCTAGATCAGTGTTTGCATTATGTATTTGACTTGCAAGATTTGATAGCATCTGTGATGATTGTGTTCAGCGACTAACTCTCTCGAGATCTTTTCTCATTCTTTTTATGTCAAGGCAAAATTTTCTAAATTTTTCTTTCTCAAAATACACCTCATTTTCATCCTTCTGTACTCAGCTTCAACCTCCAGTTGCTCCTCTTTTATTACAGATTTTCCAGTTGTTCTATTTTTTGTCTTCTGGATTTCTTTCCTAATAGATGTGATAAAGATATCACATTGACTGACCTGTTCTTTTAGTGAGTTGATCTTCTTTTCAGCTTTCATTTTACTAGCCTCTAACTCAATGGATTTGTGCTTCCAGCTCGTGTAGGCATTGAGTAGTAGAACCCTTTTTGTGCTCATATCTTGAGTTTTATCATTTAGAGTACTCATTAAGGAGTTGAGCCTTTTCTTCAAAAATACGTCCAGTCTCATCTTTTTGGTCAAGAACGTTTATTGCCGAGTCTTCATCCATATCTGATTCTGAGTCTCCAATAGACACAAGAGCCATGTGATTTGCTTCATCCTTAGTGTCTACACTAAGGTTTAAACTCCACGCAATTGTCATGGCCTTTTCCCATCAAGGACCCCAAGGTGGGTAATTTTTTATCCTTATATTTTGCTCTTCATTCGTAACAACTTCTCTGGCATGATTTCTATTGTTGGATCTATCTTCTTGAGGCTTATAAGCTTATATCAATGAATCCCAAATTTCCTTAGCACTTTAGTATCTAGCAATTCTTTTGTGCACTGCCTTTGCATTCATTTCCATCATTCTAAAGTCTTCAATGTTACACCTCAGAGTTTCGGGTTGTTGCGCGGTAAATAGACTAACGCAAGTTAAGCTGTATACCACAAGTAAGAAGGGATATTTAATGACTCTAATTAAGATTTCCAAAGACAATTGAGGGGAAAGAAGAAAGCTGTTTGGAGAAGTTGAGGTAGAGAGTGCCTTCCCGTGTACAATTATATCAGTAGGTGTTCTGGATAGATTCCAGGATTCGAAGTCGAACGAATTGAACCGACGCAAACTGAACGGACTCAGGAAATTCTAAAGATATCAGTCGCTGTCGAAGGGCCGTCGATGTGTTGACGGACATTCACTCTGCACCGTCAGCACGTTCCTGCAAACTGGAATCTGCAGGCGCAACTCGACGGGACAAGTCGACGAACCGTTGATTTGTCGACAGAACCGTCTACCCGGCCGTCAAACCGCCCCTCTAGAATTTTCTGGTTTCAGCTATAAATAGACGACCCTTGTCCATAATTTTTAGATTTCACTTTTTCCCTAAGTCTTGCAAGCTCTAGAATATGCCGCACATCATATCATCACAAATCCAAGAGGGATCAAGGATTAAACACCAAGAATTAGTAAAATCAAGTGTGCGGATGCTCATTAGCGTTTGTGGAGATCAAGAAGTTCTTTTGTATTGAAGTGGGGTTTTTCTCCAAGTGAAGTATTCTCACCC
Source organism: Lycium barbarum (assembly GCF_019175385.1). Classification (NCBI taxonomy): domain Eukaryota; kingdom Viridiplantae; phylum Streptophyta; class Magnoliopsida; order Solanales; family Solanaceae; genus Lycium; species Lycium barbarum. The sequence goes on along the minus strand of NC_083347.1, from coordinate 95,866,824 downwards.
AAAGTCCATTCCTACATAATCAAAGGTTGAATCGCGAGCTTGAAAGGCAAACAATTAACGATAAAGTTGAGGAGACGCAAAGGTATGCGAGGCTAGTCTCGTTCTTTCAAAGGCATGACTTCTATACTATGATTTCTTTTCTATATTCCCATGACCTTCTTACACCCCGGAAGTTGAAAGTTAAAGAGCCTTAAGAGCTCCTTATAAGATAAAGATGATATATATTCTATGATAATGATGATGATAATGACGCTTTCATGAGCCTGATAATCCTATGTTTATGATTTCATTGATGTTATTCCTTGTTGTTGTCTCACCTCATGATACTAGTTCTTTCAAGGCGAGGCATAGCGATGATGATTGTTCCATAACATAATCGGAGGTTCCCAACCTTACGTCACTCCGATAGAGTTACAGTTTTTACTTGGGCTCTTATGCATGCTTCATGTTAAGCTACACCGTGTCTATATGGCACGGGTAGCACCACTAGTGGGCGGTGTAAGATGGTTACCCCGGACACGGGCTAATGATGTTATTGATTCAGACAGTTTATGTATGTATGTGTGATATGTTTTAAAGGTAAAAGTGAGCATGAATGATTCCGCCTCAAGAGGCAAGCAGTTACAGTTATCTTTTCTTCTTATGCTTTCTATATTTCCTTATTAGGTTACCATTTATGCCTTACATACTCTGTACACTGTTCGTACTGACGTCCATTTCTTTTATGGACGATGTGTTCATGCCCACAGGTAGACAGGGAGACGGTGCAGACGCTTAGGAGCTTACTCAGCAGATTTATAGGAGCACTACACTACTCCGAAGTTCCCACTTCTTGGTACATTCTCTTGTGTATATATTGGGCATGGCGGGATCCTATCCCGTCCTTATGATTTCAGTTTTCAGTTAGAGGCTCGTCAATACTTATGTGTGGGTTGTAGATGTTATGAGACCTCTTCAGTGTATATGTTGTGCATCACTTTGTAGCCTTGTGAGCTCATGCATATATACACATTTTTGGGAGATTCGAAAATTGGCCTATGACAAGTTCTATGTTGAAAATGATACATGTCTAGTTTAAGTATGATAGATAGCACGATGAGTGGTGCTCGGTAGCTAGCTCCGGGTACCCGTCATTGCCTATTAGTTGAGTCGTGACATTCAACTGAGAATTCTTCTTGAATTTTTTTTCCTCCTTGAGCCATCGGTTCTGGTCACTGCGGGGATACGTGGTCCTCTTGTAGTGATTGTCCAGAGATCAGAATCTACTAACATCAAATGAATCTCCATGTGGTTCTTCCATTAGGCATATTGTTCCCTATTAAACCATGGTGACATGTTTATTGATCTCCTTTCACTATGTCCTAGAGGTGGGTTCAATATTTATCTTTGATATTCTCCCAATGTGTTATCCTCATTGGGGTAGAACCTACTCGGATACCACTTGTTAGTAAAGGACACACTATATTTATTTGGAAACCACCCTACTCAGAAGGACGATTTTTTTCTTTGCATGAAAACCAACAAACCAAGTTTGGCAGTGTTTTATTAAAAGTAGTAAGTTTTCTGTACAATAGTGTAAAGAAAGGAAAAGAAAAGAAAAACAAATGAAAACAATCCTAATAAAAGAAAAAAAGGATTGAAATGTAAACAATATCCAAAGACTGTATAGAAGCTAATCTACAGTAGATCCTCTGCCCTTGCCTTAATACCATCTCAAACACCTACAAGCTCTCACCAGGTGCTATGGTTCAAAGTCAAATGAATACATATTTAGGCTTCCACGATGCAGTAGAATTCCTCCGTGTTCCTTCAGATGTAGCTGCTATCTCCTTGCCTTGATGTTGAACTTTGTTTGCCATTGTCTCAAAATTCCTGAATGAACCAATCTTTAGAAATCTTACAAGAGAATGAGCTTCAAGCTAATACCACTCTTGTACTCCTGCCAAAGATAGTTTCATACAGGTACATGTGTTATTCATGGCATGTTGAGATGTAACCTTGTTGCTGCTACTACTGTCCAGATTGCTATTAATCTCCAGGGATATGATGATCCTTAGCTGTGCTGATCCTCATGTATGGTATATGTGACTTTTCTGTATTTAGAATTTTTCCTTGCTTTCACAGGAGGTGAAGTAAAATTATGAAAATGATGATCACCTGCAAAATCAAAAGCATAGTTAGTTACAAAATCAGCCAGGCCATTTCCTTCTCTCAGAACATGCTTCACCTTGAAATATCATTTATGATCATTGATATACTCCATGGAGTCTCCCACTGACCAGTTAAGATCATCTTCATGGTCATTGAGTCTGTTTCCATCACCACTGGCACCAGAATGTGTGTAACACAGTACTTAAGACCCTCATGTAGTGCCCTTGCTTCAGCTATCAAATTTGAACCATCTGATATCCTTCTTGCTGCTACATATTGGAAATCACCTACTGCATTTCTGATACAAAAGGCCACAGAGCTTGGCCCAGGAATTCCCCTAGAAGCTCCATCAAAATTGCATTTATACCATCCTGGCATAAGAAAATCCCATTTCACTATCTTGCTTACAATTCTTGGCATGTATGCTTCAAAGACTTGTAGGATTTGAGGTATGTATCTTGGTAAGTTGTTTTGCCGGAAACCTCATTCTAATATATGATCATGTTTATTTCATAAATCACTTTGTTGATGGACATCCTCCCTCCATGTAGGACAGTATTCCTCCACTTCCATATCTGCCACATAGTGACCATTGGAATGGCTTTCAAGATGGTTCTGAACTTTGCGGGGCAATCTGCATTCCACCAGACTTGAAGAATCTGCCTGACTTGTTGAAACTGTGTTGTGATGCCAACAGCAGTTTTAACATGAGTCCACACTTTTGTTGTAACATTTCCTGTAACAAACAAATGATCCACAGTTTCATATTGCCTATAATCATAGCAGTAACAGGTTGCCTCAGTATCTACCCCAATCCTTCTTACTACCTCTCCAACTGGTATTTTGTACTTCCACAACCTCCAGAAAAAGAAGGATATCTTAAAAGGTACCCCTGATATCCACATGTTCTTAAAGACATCTGACTTGACTGCTTTGCTCCTCAGTAATTCCCATGCAGTGCCTACAATAAATTTGCCTGATGCTGTCATCATCAATCTTGGCCTATCCCACTCTTCTTTTGGTTCATGAAAGTGCAATTCTTCTAATATATGATCCACAATATCCATAGGGAATAACTGCTGCAGTCTTCCTATATTCCAACCATCCTGCAACATAAGTTCTTTTACATCTTGAACACCCTCATCTATCACAAAATCATCTGCAATAATGTGATATAGAGCCCCTAGCTTTGTCCAGTTGTCAAACCATACATTTGCAGTTCCACTCCTAGGTTCCCACCATATTTCTTGCTCTATATTATCTCTAGCCTCTATCCTAGCCTTCCATACTTGAGAACCTCCCTTCCACTGCACAGTCTGAGGACTGTGCCTTTTGCAATATTTGATCCACATGTAGCTTGCCCATAGAGTATTTGTTGTCCTGAATTTCCACCAAAGTTTTGCACATAAGGCTTTAGATACATCAAACAAAGATCTAAAGCCTACTCCTCCATCCTCTTTTAGCTTACACAAGTTTAGCCATGATGACCAGTGTCTTCTTCTGCCTTCCTCACTATTATTCCAGAAGAATCTTCAGAAGATTTTGTGCATATCATTGATAACACATTTTAGGGGTTTGATGGCTGACAACAAATGTATTGGCATACTCATTAGTACATTATTGATCAGAACAACTTTTCTTCCAAATGATAGCAATCTTCCTTTCCAAGTCTACAGCCTATTCTTGACTTTCTTGATCAGATCATTGTAATCAGCCTTCCTCTTCCTTAAATGTGTGACAAGACAACTCAAATATGTAAAAGGAAAAGTGCCTCTTTTAAAACCAGTAATATTCTCCACCTGTTGTATCAGCACATTAGACACCTTACTGTATACATAGAATGAGCTCTTGCCTTTATTTATAAGTTGGCCTGATACTGCTCATATGCATGTAATACCTCCATAATTAGCTCCAAAGATCTAGCATTAGCAGATGAAAAAATTATTGTGTCATCTGCATATGCCAGATGGTTCTGATTTGCACTCCATTTGGGAATTTCATAACTTCTAAAATCATTATTCTCAAATAAAGAGTTCAATGTTCTAGATAAAACTTCAGCAGATAAGATGAACAAAGCAGGAGAGAGTGGATCTCCTTGTTTTACACCCCTGGTGGAATGAAAGAAACCATAAGCTTAACCATTAAGAAGTATGGAATACCAATTATTTGCTATTAGCCTCCAAACCATATCTATGAAAATTTCTGCAAATCCGATCTTACTTAAAACTCTGATCAAGTAACTCCATGATACTCTATCATATGCTTTAGCCATGTCAAGCTTAAGTACAACATTAGCTGGTTTTCCTCTTAGTCTATTGTCAGTCACAACTTTTTGAGTTAGAAGGACATTTTCAATGATACATCTGCCCTTAACAAATCTAGACTGGTTGGGAGATATCAGAGAAGGTAGAATGCCATCCAGTTTATCCTGAACCACTCTAGAAATAACCTTGTTGATGAAGTTGGTGAGACTGATTGGTCTCATATCAGCAAAGGTCTCAATGTTATTCTTCTTTGGTAATAGTACCAGGTTGGTATTAGTGACTGACTTTGGAAGAGTTTTCCCATCAAAGAAGGCTTTCACAAGATTGTATACATTAGCACCAACAATGTCCCAACACACCTGATAAAATATTCCAATCATACCATCTGGACCACCAACACTGTTTGCAGATAATTCAAATACAGCCTTCTTCACCTCCTCTAAAGTTGGCATGTTTACCAGCTGATTGTTAGTATCCTGATCCATCATACTTGGAACATGTTGTAGCAATTCAAAGTCTAATGGATCAACCTCTTGAGAGAACTGCTGTTGGTAAAATATACAACCTTCTTCTGCCAAAAGTGACTCCCCTTCTATCCATATTCCGTGCTGATTCTGAATTCTTCTGATCTGCAATCTCTTTCTCCTACCATTCACAATACTATGAAAGTACCTTGTATTCCTGTCACCCTCAGCAAAACTAGTCATATGTTACTTTTGTCTCCAAAATTCTTCCTCATAGTGAACATACTTCTTCAATGCTGCTTGTGCTTGCTGTGGCACCATCCTGTTCATAGGAGTAGGATCCTCTTCAAAACATTGTTCTTTAATTCTCACCACCTCTTCCCTTACTGTTAGTTGCTTGAAGATATCACCAAAAGTTGCCTTACTCCATGCAGATAAAGCAGATTTCACATTATTCAATTTCAGCTTAAATCTGATAAAATCATCCCCTTCAAAAGCTGTGATCCATGCCTGATTAACCACCTCTAAGAAAGATTCATGTTCTGTCCAGAATTTTAGAAATCTGAAAGGCTTCCTTATGTGATGTGAAGATTCACCACAAGTAAGTAATAAAGGGGCATGGTGTGAGCTAGTTCTGGATAAATGTTGCACCTCCATATGTGCAAACCAATCTTGTAATTTAGAGTTTGCAATCATTCTATCCAATCTCTTGAAAATACAGTCACTACCTGCCCTCCCATTAGACCAAGTAAACAGACTCCCCTTATAATTTATATCAAACAGCTCACATGAATTAATACAAAATGCAAAATCCTCATATTCATCAGGAGATACAGGTAAACCACCAATCTTCTCATCTTCATTCATAATGACATTAAAATCAGCCACTACCAACCAAGGCAATTCCATTTTATCAGCCAAACTATACAGACTATCCCATAAACTGATTCTTTCCAGATGATCACACTTTGCATAGACCATTTTTACCATAAGTGACTTATTCCACTCTTGGAAAAACAGCTTTATAGTAATTTGTTGTTCTAGGTCCTGCAAAATCTCCACATCCACATTATCATTTATAAAGAACCATATTTTACCATTGCAGTTGTAATGGGCATGTCTCATGCCTGATCTCCTTCTAAATCCCTGAATATGCCTAAAGTGTTGAAAAGGCTCCATTAAAGCTATAATGGAGAATTTGTGATGTCTATGCAGCATTTGGACTCCGTGTAAAGCTTGTTGTGTGTTCACAGATCTGATATTCCAAAAGAGTGTCTTCATCATCATTTAAAAATAGGCTTACAACCCCTTCTTGGTACTACTCTTATAGGAATAGTATCTGTGATTACTTGTTTCTTTCCTTTCTTAGAGCCTTTCTGTCTAGATCTTGGTGAGATGCCAGCTTCTTTGACCATATTATTAAAAACCTGCTCCACTGAAACCTCTTCTTCACTTTCTTTGAATTTGTTCTTTCCCTCATCATGTTCCACCTCAACTCCCACATTAATATTATGAGAGATCACATCATGCAGTTCCTTCAAAGGAGATTGTTTTCTCCGAGGAACCAGTGGCTGCACATTGTCCATTTCCACTTGTGCCACTGCCAACTCCTTGATCACTTCCCTCTCAGGAGGAAATAAACCAATGCCATTGTCATTAATTGAGATGCTCAAATCTCCCTCCTTCATGTTATTATCAGGAGAGAAATAAATTTCCTGGACCTGATACAAAGATGGAATACTTAATGTCTGATCTGTTTGATTATCTGCAACCTCAAAATCCCTTTTGGCATTTGCCAAACTATCAGCACCCTCAGCCTACATTTCATCTTCACATGATTCTAGAGCATGCAAATCATCAAAGTTTTCCATCTGCTCATACGTACCATCACCATTTGGGACCTTTTCTATCTGCTCGATGATAAAACCTGAGGCATGTCCATGCTTAGAATGGCATGTAATTTCACATGAATTTTGTATCCTGAGATCCTGATACCTTGCACCTCTGTCCTCTAAACTTTTTTCAGGATCATTTTCCTCAACAGCAATGACAGAAGGACGATAAAAACCACGACCTACAGACCTACAGGATTTCCCCCAAAATCCAGTACAACTGTGAGCCAACTGCAAATTAAGTGACAAACTTTACAACCTAATTCCTACCTCAGCCTTGCTGCCCAAACTCTGACTAGCAAGCTATCTTCAAGTACTAAACTCCTACTTGTATTTAGAATGTTTGTATCTACTTTAATTCTTCTAACTAAGCTGATAAAGATACAACTCAATAACCACAACCTAATACAAGATATCTAGACTTTTGAACTGGAGAACATTTGTCACGACCCAAACCGATGAATGGTGATGAGTGTCTGACCTCTAATGACCAAACACCACTATACTTATATCTGGACAATGCTGAACATCAAGGAACCATAAATAAATTAAATTAAATTCACACTACCCCATGAAAGGGTGATATCAAGAACTCTGTACAATCTGAATATACATATATACATGCTGAAAGCACAGCGCAAGCTAACTAAGCTGCAACATATATTGTACCCAAAAGAATAGAAGCCGACAAGGCTATATCATCTGACATATACATACAACTGTCTATAGACCTCTACTAGAGTACAATGCTGTAGAAAGGACGGGACAGGGCCCCGTCACACTCATAATGCATCTACATCGTAAATGAATGGCATACCAAAATAGACTGCAGCTCCAGATCAAATAAAGCACACTGACCACTGATGGATATAGAGGTCCTATTGAACTAGACCACCTATCTGTCTACCTGAACCTGCGGGCATGAAAGCAGCCCCCCGAGCAATAGGGGAATCAGTACAGATAGACATAAGAGTAACATAAGCATAAGAATGATGAACGGAATCTAGAACTCAAATGCCACTAATTGTCCACATAGGTTTGTATGAACCAGTATCTGTAAGTATGCATAAATCTATATAACTGACAATGCCTCTGTGGGCGCATAATCTACATGCTCGCAATGATATTCATGCTCATATATATAAATATAGGTCATACATGTATATTTATGAGTATATAATGCCTGTCAAGCCTCTATGGGCATCCCATCATATCATATCGGCCTCTCTGCGGCCATCATCATCATATACATTTTTGTGGAACGTGCAGCCCGATCCATATATCAACATCTCGGTGCACCAGCTGATCTAGTGGTAATGCGTATATAACACCTATCCCTTTCCCCATGCCCCATATACATATAATACACGTGTATATAATGCCTTAGGGTCATGGGTCATTATGCATATGTATATGAATGCAATGCATAACTGAATTGTGCATATAGAACTCTCGGAGTGACATAAGGTCATATTATAATCGAAAGATAACCTTTGAGCTTACATCATCAACATAAGAAATCTCAAAACCCATGAACAGAAGGAACAATAATATAGGGTATAGGAACATCAAGGACAGAAGTACTTCTAGTGCTTCTAATAGTAGAGTAATATGGAAGCTCGTTTAATCGCTTGTTGGCTCATGATATAGAATCATGCCAAAAATGAAGAAGGAATGGCCTTAACATACCTTAGAATCTCCTTAATTGCTTAACGTTCTCCTTCCGATTTGCAAAGTTTACATTCAAGAGGAATTACACTAAAGTTAAGTCTTGAAGAAACACTCCTAAGCTCACACTAGCATAGTTAACGAAATTAACTAAATTTGGGCAGCACTTCCCCTATTTTTATCGAATTCCACCAACTGGCAAAATAACTCCCAAGCAACAATAACTACATTCCCAATATCACAATCAAGAATTTATATTCCATTAAACCCTAAGTTGGGCTGAAATCCCCTTTTTAGGTTCACACAAAGTCATCTTCTTCATTACATCGTCCATGGCTTCTCCACTTTCATTCTTTTACTCTCCAAGGAGTACTAAACATTTACATTATATAAACCATAAGAATAAGATGGAAAACATACCTTGAATCAAAGAACTTCCCTTCACTCAATTTCCTCCAAGCTCAAGTTCACCGCCACTTTGAAAACGAGCAAGAAACTTCACTTCCCATGGATTACCTTAATCTCTTGATGTTGATCCTCTCTCTTGATAATATGGAAAGGTGAGAAGGGTTAGGGAACTCAAGAAGGCTCTATAAAGGTAGGTAAATAAGTGATAGAAGGTGGAAATGAATTTGTGGTCGTTTGGGTTTTAAAAAGATGGCCAAAATACACCCCGACCAACTTGGCGAAGAGTATGTGGTTAGCAGACTGAGTGTGCAGCCTCACACTCCTCCCTTGGCTTGGGGAGGGCCTTGGGCAGAAAGGCCAGCCATTTTGGCAAGTTGGAACCAAGTGTGCGGGTCAGCACATTTAGTGTGCGCCTGCACACTGCCCACTTTCTTTCGGCTTCGCGAAAATGCGATCCTTTCGATTCGTTTGATCTCCAATCCTTATGGAACCTTCTTGGCACTTGTCTAGAACTTCATTAACCATCTAAAGGGCCTTATATCTCCTCCTCAAGGTGATGCTTGGCAATGCATAGCCAAAAATGAGACAAAATTTCCCACAACATGGCTCAACCTTAACCATCTCGGACGAACTTACTTCTTTAGCCTCAAATGCCTTTGGAATCTTAATTAGAATTACCAAACATCCATCTTAACCTTACGAGGTCTTTATGTCCACTTTACATTTACATGGGCACATTCATAATGCGAGTGACACGAAATTCCAAGTTGTAACATTCTCCCCCCCTTGAGAACATTTGTCCCTGAATGTTAAACTCTCAAGGATTCTATAAAAATTTTGCCAGAGTTTTCCCCTATAAATGTAACAACCCATCTTGTACACAGTAACCCAAAATAATGCCACACAAGGCCACATACTAAAATACAACACCATGACCACACACGACCGATCACAACAACTCGAAATAAAATAATACTTGGGTATGATGATGCCTCAGACTGAACCTTCTGTACTGTTGGAAACAAAAGTGGGTACTTAATCTTCATTGCCTCTTCCACTTCCCAAGTCACTTCCTCAACATTCTTATTCCTCCATAGAACTTTAACGGAAGCTACATTTTTGGTTCGCAAATGACGAACCTGCTTGTCCAGTATAGCCACTGGAACCTCTTCATATGATAACAACTCAGTCACTTGGATATCATCTACTAGTATGACTCTTGAAGGATCTCCGATGCAATTATGAAGCATAGACACATGAAATACCGGATGTACAGACTCCAACTCAGAAAGTAGCTCCAACTCATATTCCACCTTGCCCACTGTACCAATAATTCTATATGGTCCTATGTATCGAGGGCTCAATTTACCTTTCTTTCCAAATCTCATTTATCCTTTCATAGGTGACACTTTCAAGAAAACCCAATCGCCTACCTCAAACTCTAACTTGCGTTGCTGATTATCCGCATAGGATTTCTGTCGACTCTGTACTGCTAGTAACCTTTCCCGAATCATTTTCACCTTATCAACTGCTTGCTGAATTAAATCTGGGTCTACAAACTGGTTTTCCCCAATATCAAACCACCCTATAGGGGATCTACATCTCCGTCCTTATAAAGCCTCATAAGGAGCCATCTGAATACTAGAATGGTTATAAATGCTAAATAAAAGATCCCTTGGAGCATCTCAATGTTGGTAGATGATATCAAGAGGATGATGGAAGATCAAAGAGTGACTGTGGAGCATATACGTAGAGAAGGAAATGGACTTGCAGATTTTTTAACTAACTTTGTTTTTGATTTTGCAGGTACAGTTCAGTTTCATAATTTTCAGGAATTACCAAGTCAAGCTAAGAGGATTCTGAATTTGGAAAAAGGAGGAATTCCTAACATGAGAATAAGAACTCTTCAAGACAAAGTACCAGATTAGTCTTTGACACGAGAACTTTAAACCATTGTTGAGTACAGTTTTGTTACACCTCGGAAAAAATTTCCGTTGGTACGTAAGTGAACGAACTAGTGATAAGTATGGGTGTATGATGTCCATGAGCAAGAAACGACGTTTGATGACCTTAGGCGAGATTTCGAAGGAATCCGACGTAAGACGAGAAAGTTGGCTAAGATAAGGCAAGGTGAGGTGAGCAATGCATGTGCATGGATATGGGTGATTAAAATGAGAAGTCTAAGAAATATGGAAAGTTGCAGAATTGCAATCTGCCCAGTGGTCGTAAAGTGAAAATACGGACCGTAAACTGGTATACGGTCCGTAAACTGCCAGGTCGTAAACTGGCATGCAAGCCTTCAACTTTTTGCCAGTTGAGGAAATGGTAAAATACGATCTGGTTTACGGACCGTAAAGTGATTTACGGCCCGTAAACCATGGTCGTAAATCACCATGCAAGTAGCCAAAGTTTCTGGTTTTTGAAAAGGTTAAAGACGACTGCAAGGGACGAACCGTAAAATGGAATACGTGGTAGTAACTCAGTTTACGACCACTGTTCACCGCAGCACAGATTTTACAATTCATTAAATAAAAGGACCAACACTTGTTTTATTTCATTTCCACATTACACACCTTTTCTCTAAAACCTCTCTCTACATTTATTATCCAAGCTTTCAAGGATCATAAGTCATCAACAACATAAAACAAAGTGAATCAAGAGTAAGAACATCATCAAAGGTCATCCAAGTCAAGAAATCCAAATGGAGAAAAACTAGAGTTTTGCTCAAAGCGGAGTATTATCAACTAATGCTTGTTCCTACAACTTCTAAGGTAAGATTCATGATATTTATATGATGTTTAAGATATTGGATAGTTGAAATGCATGGATTGTAGAAAATATGGTCAACTAGGTCATGAATGATGAATAGTGACATTTTGAGGAATAGTTTGAATTGAATCACGAATGTTGTTGTGTTGTGATATGAATGTGTTATAAATGGTATTAAGATCATGAACTAGGCACTTTAGACGGATGGACGAAGTTAGGTGTTATGACCTTGAATATGGATGACTTAGAAGCAAGTTGAGAAATCTAGATAATGTGGATAATGTGAATGACTAATGGCCATTGTTATGATATTAATGAAGGTAGAAACGCTAACATTGGAAGGGGACGTGCAAGTGTAGAATAGTCCGACAAAAAGGTATGTAAGGCTAACCCTTCTTTCATAAGGCATGGTTCTTTGGCCAAATTCCTAAATCCTCTAAACGAGTGTGTTGTCTCCAAATGATTGATCTCCGAGCTCATAAGCTCACAATCCTGGATATGTACTACGTGCGTACTACGCTCCTCATATAACGAGTAAGCCTATGGTGCAGGGTAGAGTATATGTTTATATATATATGTATGTATATGATTACGTAACGCGCGCATACATCTGCAGATGGTACGGATAACCCTGAAGACTTAGTAGGGCCAGGTAGATATAACATTGAGCCTTGGTTGGCCAAGTATGTATGAAACACCGAACCTTATGGTCGGGTACGCTACGTATGTATGTATATAAGTGTATGACTATGTATATAATATGAATATCAATGTGAAAAGACTATGTATATGAATGCGAACAGGGGCATGTATACTAATACGAGCACTATTATTAAATACGCATGAGAAATGGGAATTTCCTATGAAAGGTAGGTAAGTGCCATGATGATGACATTATTGTCTTCCCCTCCTATGCTACTTCACATGTTGTTTACTATGCTTATATATCAATGTTGATCATGCTTTACATACTCAGTACATTCTTCGTACTGACGTCCTTTTGTTTGTGGACGCTGCGTCATGCCTGCAGGTGCACAGGGAGATAGACTTGATCCATAGCTGCTTATTCAGAGATTGCGTAGCAGAGCTCCTTTTCTTCCGGAGCAATAGCTTTTGGGTACTTATTCTTTTATGTATATAATTATGGGCATAGCGAGGCCCTGTCCCGCTCATATGTTCTGTTATACTCTTAGAGGCTCATAGTCACGTGTATACGGTTAGATATGTGTGGCCTTGTCGGCCTATATTTTGTACACCTTATGGTAGCCTTGTCGGCTTATGTACATCTGATGTGGCATAAATGCCAATGATGATTTAAAGATGTGATTGTCCGATGGGACTAGTTTGATGAATGAAAGAAAATGCATGTCTAATTATGTGGCTCACCTAGATGTAAGCATAATTATGAGTCAAGGGGTGCCCGGGTGGGCTAGCACCGGGTGCTCGTCGCGGCCCCCTAGGCGGGTCGTGACAAGTTTTCTCAACAGATTGTGAGTTATTGCAGCATATGTATTAGGGTGGTATCAGTGTGCTTGTCATGCTCATTCCTTAATACAAATGGTGTGATGCTCATGATCTAAGTAGTAGATTGTACTAGTTATGGATCAAGCAACATAGTGACCTGGTTTTCATGCAGAAGGTGATATACTCAGCAATATACAACAAATTTCAAGCTTGCCTGAAGAACGATTTAGATGACTTGATGCTTTCCACCTGTGACACTTTGAGGTGTGATAGAAATTATCAAGCAATGGCTCTTGGATTCTAGTTGGTGTAATCTGTTCATGTCTACTTCTACTGGCCATAAGTCACTAGATTATTGTGTTTTCTTTCATTTTAGGATCAATCTTGTTGGATTGATTATTTTATTTTATTTTATTTTCTGCTCTTTGTTTTTAGCTGGATCAATATCTTCTGGATTGATGTGTATAGTTTTCTTTATTAATAAAATTCCACCTTCATGGTGGCCTTTAGTTAAAAAAAAAAAAGAATACTGGAATGGTAACTGTTATTATAGGCAAACTCGATAACAAGTAAATGATCATCCTAACTGCCTTGAAAATCAAGTACATAAGCTCTCAACATATCATCAAGTGTCTGTATAGCACGTCCCACTTGTCCATCTATCTGTGGGTGAAATGCAGTGCTAAGACTTACTTGAGTCCCCAATCCATTCTGGAAAGATTTCCAAAAGTTTGCTGTGAACTGTGCTCCCCTATCTGAAATTATGGTCGCGGGAACACCATGAAGTCGTACAATTTCTTTAAGATAAAGTCTCGCATTATATTTAGCCTAATAGGTAGTTCTGACAGGCAGGAAGTAGGCGGACTTTGTGAGCCTATCAACTACAACCCATATGGAATCATACTTCCGCTAGGTATAGGGCAAGCCTATAATGAAATCCATATTAATTATCTCCCATTTCCATGTCGGAATCTCCATAGCCTGCAATAGACCTCCGGGCTTCTGGTGTTCTATCTTGACTTGCTGACAATTTAGACACTGGGCGACAAATTCAGCTATATCTCTTTTCATACCATCCCACCAATATAATTTCTTGAGATCGTGATACATCTTTGTCGAGCCTGGATGAGTAGAATAGCAAGAATAATGTGCTTCCCCCATAACCTACTGACGATGTCCCATAACATTAGGAACACATAATCTACCTCGATACCTGAGTACTCCAGCACATGTAATTACAAAGGGTGTCTTTTCTTTTTGAGGTGCCATATCTCGGTAGTGAACTAGAACAGGGTCTTCGTACTGACGTTCCTTTATTTCAGCTACCAAAGATGACACCTCTATGTCTTGAACAGTAATTCCTGCATAACTTGAGTCTATCAACCGGACCCCCAAACTAGCTAACTAACAAACATCATGGGCTAGCGCTCTCTTCTCCAGCTACAAATGGGACAAGATACCCATGGACTTACGACTAAGAGCGTCGGCTACTACATTGGCCTTCCCAGGATGATTAGAATGTCAACATCATACTGTTTTAGCAACTCTAGCCATCGCCTTTGACATAAGTTCAAGTCCTTCTGCTTAAAGATGTACTAAAGGCTCTTATGGTCGGTATAGACATCAACATAAATGCCATATAAATAATGCCTCCATGTTTTCAAAGCATGGATCACTGCAACCAACTCAAGGTCATGGGCTGGATAATTCTTCTCGTGCTTCTTTAGCTGTCTAGAAGCATAAGCAACAACCTTATAGTGCTGCCTCAATACACCTCCTAACCCAATAGTTGAAGCATCACAAAAAATCACATAGCCATCTGCCCCCTCGGGAAGAGTCAAGACGGGTGCTGAGGTCAATTTGTCTTTCAATATCTAAAAACTCTGCTCACCTGCATCCCTCTACTAAAACTTAGCTGATTTCTGAGTCATCTTAGTCAATGAGGCTGAAGGAGAAGAAAATCCTTCTACGAACCTTCTGTAATAACCAGCCAAACCTAAGAAACTACACATCTCCGTTGGTGTCGTGGGCCTTGGACAATTCTTCACAGACTCAATCTTTTGAGCATCTACCCTAATGCCTTAGTCTTAAATAATGTGGCTCAGAAAATCCACCGAGTTCAACCAAACCTCACACTTGGAGAACTTGGCATACAACTCTCTAGCTCGAAGAACTCCAAGCACTGCTCGTAGATGTTCTATGGGCTCAGCCTCTGACGGTGAGTAAACCAGAATATCATCTATAAACACAATCATGAACAGTTCTAGGAAAGTTCTGAATACCCGATTCGTCAAGTCCATGAATATTGTTGGAGCATTAGTTAATCTGAACGACATAACGCGAAACTCATAGTGTCCGTACCTTGTCCGGAAGGCCGTCTTCTGAATGTCTTACTCCTTCACCCTAACCTGGTGATATCGCGATCTTATATCTATTTTCGAGAAGTATTTGACACCTTGTAGCTGATCAAACAAGTCATCAATCCTCGAAAGTCGGTACTTGTTCTTCACAGTAACTTTATTCAATTGCCTATAATCGATACACATTCGCAAGGAGCCATATTTCTTTCTTACAAATAATACCGGCACTTCCCACGGTGATGTACTAGGCCTAATGAAGCCCTTCTCAAGAAAATCCTTTAATTCCTCTTTCAATTCCTTCAGTTACGTAGGTTCCATTCTATAAGGAGGAATAGATAGTAGTTGAGTATTTGGCAATAAGTCAATAGGAAAATCGATTTGTCGTTCAAGCGGAATGCCTGGAAGCTAATCTGCGAACACTTCTGGAAACTCATTCACCACAGGAACAGACTGAAAGGCCGGTGACTCTTCTTGTACATCCTAAACCCGAACTAGGTGATAGATGTACCCTTTTCTGATCATCTTCCTTGCCTTAAGTTAGGAAATAAACCTACCCCTCGGCGAAACGTCCTTGCCCTTCCACTCTAGGACTAGCTCACCTAGAAACTAAAATCGAACTATCTTTGTTCTGCAATCCACATTAGCATAACAGGAGGCCAACCAATCCATACCCATAATAACATCGAAATCAAGCACGTCCAACTCAATCAAATCTGCTAAGGTGTGGCAATTCCAAACTATCACTACACAACCTCGATATACTCGCCTAGCTATGACTGGATCACCAACTGGTGTGGACACCTCAAAAGTTTTAATCAACTCGGGATCCATCCCAAACTTGCCGGCAACAAATGGCGTAACATATGATAAAGTGAAACTTAGGGCAATCAGAGTATAGACATCATAGGAGGAGACTGATAATATACTTATGACAACATCAGGAGACGACTCGTGATCGTTCCTACCAGCTACTGCATATATGCGGTGCTGAAGACCGGTCGAACTGGATGCTCCACTCCTCTCTCTACCTCATCCCACTGGTGTCTGAAAAAATTTCCCTAGAGGGCATATTACAGAAGATGAACGAGCTACAGACCCTGTGGGCTGAACTATACTCCCACTCTCTCTCATCAAACACTGTCGCACCCTATGACCTGGCTGGCCACAAGCGTAACAACAATATAATCCCAGCCGACACTAACCTGCTTGTAACTTGCCACACTGGGTACACCGAGGAAAAGGAGGTCTCATCTAGCATGACTCTTGTCTATGCTGAGAGCCTGACACTCTTGAACTCTGGCTACCCCGAAATAAGAAAATCGATCGAATTTCAGACCTGAAAACTGCGGAGATGCACTCCCTACTGAATGGAAAGGATATCTAGAATACTGCTGCCTCTGTCCTCCTATGGACTTGCCCCCGATATCTAAAGATATAGCCCTCTTATCATGGCCCCTTTCATGGTCACGCTCTATCCTCCTCTGACGCTTGCGATCTTTCATATTCTGTGCATATTCCTGTATCTGTTTTACGCCTCTCATTCTCGACATAGTAGAACCTATGCCTTCATAGTTAGGTATGCCTTTGGAATTGGGACCCGTGTCCGAGTTTTGGAGATGGAAAGTATCTTACCCAGAGTACAAGGGTACCAGCAGGTATTCCTGGTAATTTACCGGATTAGAAGTTGAATGAATCGAATCGACGTGATTTAAGCTGAATTTGAGAAATCTGCAGACCCCAGTCACCGTTGACGGGCCATCGACATTGTTAACGGACCATTGTTGTGCAGTGTCGACAGGGTTCCACAGCCTTGAAATCTGCAGGCCAAAGTTGACGGGTCGTCGACCCGCCCGTCGAACCGTACCGCTGGGACTTTTTAATTCCAAGTATAAATATGTGATCCACGACTTTAATTCTCATTTTCTCTCTTCCAAGTCACAGAAAAAACCTAGTATATTTACTCCCAACATTTTCTACCTTTATAGTGGTGATTTGGCATGATCTGAACCCCGTGAACCCAAGCTTGTGGAGAAGAAGGTTGTTTCTATGGTTTCTTCAAGTAGTGAAGTTAGGGAGTTGGAGTTGAAGTTGATCTTTGGAATCTTAGACCCCTCAAGGTATGTAAATGATTTCGACCGTTATATTTATGTTTATTATCAAGAGTTTTAGTGGTTTTAAATGAAGAGAAGATATTTATGGAAGTGGTAAGTTGATGAAGGGTAAGATAATGATCTGGGGCTATTTTTAAGAGATGATTGGGAATGGATTTAAGCATATTTTGAGATATAGATGTTGTCATTATTGTTGTGGGTTTTGTGGTTGATGTGGGATCGAATGGGAAGTCGAAGGGTTGTAAGCTTACAAGGAAATTATTGTCTACAATTCGTTAAGCTCTATATGTATTTAAATATGGTTAATAATCGAGGTAAATAGTCTAATTAAGGCCTATGTTATCTTAATTGTAGACTTACAAGTTCATGAGATAGAAGTTGGACGATTGGATATACTTCAAGGTATGTTGAGGCTATCCCTTCTTTCTTTTAACATGACCTTATGATATTGTCACAGCCCAATCTCAACAGGGCATGATGGGCACCCAACCCTTACTTAGAGCTGAGTGAACCCTCTAGTATTAACACAATGAAACTGTACATCTAAATATTTTTGGAAATATAATAAAGTACTTTCAGTCAAACCGTAGAAATTTTCGAATGATACTCAATTAATCAAATTTTCGAATGATACACAGTCCATCTTCGAGTTACGCTAATCTATCAACAATATCAATTTACCAACAATCAATCCAATATATATCCTTATTATCAATCCCTTAAAATTATCTCTATTTCTAACGGAATTTCGACAGCATTTCCTTTATAAACTGGACAACCCCAAAAATCCAATTCAGCTAAATTATCAACAACAACAAGAACCATCTCATATACGCTTTGTATACGATATCTTCATACACTTTATTCTCCCAGTTTCAAGAACAGCAACTTATCAACAACATCAACAACAATATCAACAATTATTTTATATCAATATCCAACTAATTCGATCCATTTAATCATACCAAAACAGCCCCCAAGTCATTTGATATCCAAAAATTATAACCGAACTTTCAATGTCATTTTCTCTATTCTAACCCGTCAAATCTATAAATGATCATGGTAAGAAAACCATTAACATCTTAAACATACCTTATACGAGCATCCACCACGAAACCAACATCCCCAAAGTACAATTTTTAGCGTAAAACGACGAAGACAACTCGCACTACACTTTATTCTTCACGAGCCTCACGATTCGTGGCCTCGAACTTGATCGAACCCTTGCTTTATCTCTCTAAACTCCCCTCACACTCTCTATACCATGTTCTGGAATTTTCGGTATGAAATGAGGATGATAAGGGTTAAAACATCCCTTAAATAGCAAGGGATGTGGGCCTGACCGGACTTGGAGTCGGGTTGGGCCGAGCCCACTGCCCAGCTTGAACTTTCTATCTTAAAACGTCTATAACATTTTATCCGTATGTTGTGTGAAGGCCCACGACATATGGTTGGAAAGCTAATGCAATTATCTACAACTTTTATGTTTGGATTTTTCCCAAATTCCCAAATAATGATGGGGTTATGGCCTCCCGAAGCCAGATCACCCGAAAACGTAACTTAAAAACATCTTTTTGGAGAGCTTCCACTTGGATTTGGCTCAAGGGTCCTTCTTGAGTTGTGTTTAACTTCACATATATTTTCCATATAAATTTTCATATGTCCTTTATAAAAACCTCATCATGTGGGCCTGTCACGACCCAAACTGATGGGTCGTAACAAGTGCCCGACCACTACTGGCCAAGCACTCCTTGTCAAGACCCGACTAAGGGCCATAACGGGTACCCGGGGCTAGCCACCGAGCACCACTCATTCTTTTACTTATCATACTCATTATACGTTTCTTCATTATTCTTGTGCTCATAATCATAGGAAAACCATTTTCATTTGAAACATGCTTACCTTTATATACATAATCCCTTCGGCTATCAAAATAATATATATATATATATATATATATACACACACACACACACAATAAGGACATCGTGAGACCTTGATACCCACATATACGTATCTACGATCCTCTACTAGAGTACTAGACATATGGACATGATAGGACCCCGTCGTGCCCAAAATACATTTATGTACACAAAAGAATAAGTCAATGGCACCTCTGGAACAATGGATTGCTCTCATGTCTGCTAGTAGCTCCTACGAGTCTGGATCACCTCTCTGTCTACCTGTGGGCATGAACACAGCGTCCAAAGAAAACGGACGTTAGTACGAACATTGTATTGAGTCTGTAAGGCATGAATGAAATGAACATAATAGAGAAATCATAAGTCATAAGATGAAGATATAACCTGCGTAACTTTTAAGGGTGGATACATTTCGTACATATATCATATATGTATATATAATCATAGTACATATATCATCATAGCGCATACATCATCGTATCATATAAATCATCATCGTATCATATAAATCATAATACATGTTCCCACTTTTATTTTCTCATTCTTTCCACTTCTCCATCTCTCTCAAGATTTCTAGAGGGTTCTAAATATTTCATCAAAACATATTCAAGACAAATCAAAGGTTCATATCATAAATCCAAGAGAATCAAGTGCAAGAAACTCATTAGGGTTCATCCAAGACAAGAAATCTCATTGGAAGTGGAACTAAGGTTGTGCTCAAGTGAAGTGTTTCCACTCAAAGCTCATTCCCACACTATAAAAGGTAAGTTTTATGACCATTCCATGTTTTTTAAAGTATTGAGGGGTTAAACGACTTGTATTATGGAAGAAGATTGAAAATGGGTTACAAAATATGAGATTAGTGGCAATTGTGAGTAGTAGATTAATATGAATCATGATTCTTGATATGTTGTGATTGTAATTACGTTATGAATGATTTTAAGAGCATGAGAGAAACATTAGGTGAGAATGAATGTAATGTTGTATTATGATCATGATTATGGATGACCTTGAGAGGAAATTGTGGGGATTGGATAATGATGAATTTGACGAAAGTATTGATGATGATATTATGAATGTTATTATTGACGTTTGGGAGTTAATATATGATATGGAGAAAATAGTAGAAACAAAGGAAATGTCGCCCAATTTTCTCTAGCTTTAGTAAGCACGTTCTATATCGATTAGCTTAATGCGAATTCTTTTGAAGGTAGAAACTTGAGCATTGAAGGAGAACAATCAAGCGATGGAATTGTTAAACGAAAAAGGTATGTAAGGCTAGTCCCTTCCTTCTAAGGCATGACTCCTATGGCATGAATCCTCCTATCTTTCCATGATTTTCCTCCATATCGGAAATTATGAGTCTACGATTATAAAGAGCTTCATACAAGATAAAGAAAAGAGATACGTTACGAGCATGACAATACTGATGATGAATCTAAGTCTAGAAGTCCTAAAGCTCATGATATGATGCCTATGAAGTTAATGATCCTATTTACGATCCTTTGATATTGTTCATGGTGTACACTCACCTTAAAATGTTAGTTCCTTCAAGGTGAGATATGATGAATATGATCACTCCATAATGTAATCGGGGGTTCTCGACCTTATGTCACCTCGATATTGTTATAGATTGTCTATAAGCTCTAAATGAATGTCCTATGACTAATGTTTCAAGAAAATTATGAGTCTATGTTCATAGGGGGTTTCATATGAGATAAAGGTAACAGATATGTTACGAGCACGACGACAATAATAGTGATGATGATAATGACGACAACGATAATAGTGATAATGATATTGACGACGACGATAATAGTGATAATGATAACGATGACGATGTCAATAGTGATAATAATAATGATGACGACGATAATAGTGATAACGATAAGGATGACGATGATAATGGTGATGATGATAATGATGATGATGATAATAGTGATGACGCTAAAGATGTTTATGGGATTTTATGTATATGTGCCTATGTATGGCTATTATGAAACCCCGAGTTTATATGGTCGGGTAGAATATATATATATATAATGCGCGCGCGCCACTGCAGTTGGGTACGGACAACACTGAGCCTTGGTAGGGCCAGGTACGGACAACACTGAGCCTTGGTAGGGCCAGGTACGGATACCACTGAGCCTTGGTAGGGCCAGGTAAGGACAACACTGAGCCTTGGTAGGGCCAAGTATGCATAACACTAAGCTTTATTATAGCTGGGTATGTAAGACACCGAACCTATATGGTCGGGTATGATACTACTATGTATTCAAATGTATGAAAAGCCCGGAGGGCTGGTATGTCATACTGTCGAGCCACTACGTGGCCGAATACGGATAATGTTTAACGTGTATGAGCAGATACGGTACCATGATATATATGATACGATGATGTATGTGTCACGACCCGTCTAGGGGCCGTGACGAGTACCCGATACTTGTACTGAGCACCCCTTGTCTATCGTTTTACCTTTACCTCTTAGCAAGCCATGTAAACAGAGCCATTTTTTTTTTGAACATTAACATTAGCGGCGTCATTCTGAACATAGACTAATAAACTTCGTTATCACTTATACATCAACATTAGCATGCAAAAACACCATATACCTAACTATACTTAACTGACTGTACATATCTGTCTTCGAGCCTCTAGACATAGTACGTTTATACATAGAAAGGGTTGAGTACTGCCGTGCCCGAATATATATACATAAAATAGTACCAAGGAAGTGAGGCTCCGGAATAACTGGAGCACTGTCAACACTGCTGGTAGAGCTTCTAAGGATCAAATCCGCCTGTCTGCTGACCTGCGCGGCATGAAACGCAGCGTCCACAAGAAGGGACGTCAGTACGAATAGTGTACCGAGTATGTAAGGCATGAATAGTAGCATACGGAAAGTATAAAACGGAAATAACGACATAAGAGAATAATAGCACATGTCCTGAGGTAGAAACATAACCTGTATATATATATATACCCTTGGCAGGTGCTATGCGTACTTAGCTTTCCTTTAAGAATCGTTCCTTGTTCATATACATATACATATAAAATAGGACATCTCATATTGCCGAGGCATCGACAGCCGATCCATTTAACCATAAATATACACATCCCGCGTCCGGGCATCCCGCGTCCGGGCATCCCGCGTCCGGGACGATATCATATCATGTAATGCCAACTGATCAGGTGGATATGCGTTCATAACGCTCTGCCCTTACCTCCATTTTCCCCGTATACACATGCATATATCATGTACATATATCAGCGTCTATAGCGCTCTAGCTCTTTTATCATATACATATACGTGTGTCGTGTAGGTACATCAGCGTCTATAGCGCTCTAGCTCTTTCGTCATGTGCATGTTTTAAAAATATATACACATATCTTACATACATTTACATGTCTTATATGCATTTACGTATCCTATATACATATGTCTCATAGGCACGCAGGAAAGCCCAAAGAAGAATCATGTAGTCATCGGAGTGACGTAAGGTCGGTGACCTCCAATTATATTATAGAATACTCGTGATCGCTTTGTCTCACCTTGAAGGAACGAGTATTTTAAGGTGAGACTACCAACGGGGAATAATATTAAAGTAAACGTAGAATGAAATCGGGGCATCATAGATGACAGTTCATAGACTTTGAAATCTTTTAGAAAATAAAGTCATAGCTAGGAAATATAAATAAGATTCAAAAATTAGTTTATCATTTTCATGTTTACATAAGATACTTAGCTTAGTCATCTTAGTCATAGAGTCGTTCCGGTAGTACGTATCATAGGCATATTCTCTTATCTAACATCATTGTTATCATTATCGTCATGGAAGTGCCCTCGTTAGAGGAGTCATAGTATTTATCATTTGGTAATGAAATCGGGATCAAAGGTTCCCTTTGGATTCACTTCAAGTAAGTCAAGCAAGACTGTAAGGAAAAATCCGAGAGTAGCGGGCCCACCTCGGGCCGGATGGGGTGACGTATATGATTTACATATATTACGTGTCATGTCATTACTTGTGAGGGTCCTAGGGTAATCGGGTCCCACTTATGCAAGTTCTAGGGGTTTAAGAGGTCTTTCCATCATTTGCACACTTTCTAGTTCAATTCTATTGAACAAAAAGTGGAAAACTTTGGATGCGGATTCCGGGGAAGAGAGTTGTCCCCGAGGCGCGTACCCAACTTATTCCGTCTAAGACATGCCATAGAAAGAAGGGTGAAACCTTACATACCTCTTTCCGCTTCTTTTGCTATTCCGAATTCACGTTGCAATCTCGTCAAAATCTGCAAATTGGTCATGTTTACCAAAACTCTTATTAGGATACTTAGAGTTGAATTCTTAAGGAAACATTTGGCTACCGAAATTTCGGCAGCACTTCCCCTATAAATACTCCATCCCACCAAGTTCAACTTGGCTAATTTCAATCAACAACAATCCCGGGAATTCAAACCCGGCCAAAATATCAACCACAATTCCAACAACAACAATACTAACAACTTCCATATTCAATCAACTTACTACTTCTTCCAAAAACTTTCTAACTTTAATGAAAACAATCACAACCTCATGATCTATATTCCAACAACATCATACTAACCACATTACCTTCCATGCATGCAAGAACATTACATTCAATTCACATAACTTCTAAAACAAACCTCCACCTACTTCAACTTCACAAGATTATTATGTATTCATTAGCAATCTAGCATCCACAATTCAACTACAACAAAAACATTAAATAGAATTGACTCCTTTTCTTCCATATTACTCTACAACTACACGGCCAACATCAAGCATACACACTACAACCTCTCCAAATTTATTCAACTTCCATTTTCCACATATCATTCACAACAATAACAACCAAACACTAGATAAATTAATTAAAACACAATTTCTACACACATATACATGTTCCATACCTCACGGCCACACCCCTATTTTTATCTCTTTCATGAATTTCATCCATTTTAACATACTACAACACATATAAACCATTCATAACACATAAAGAAAGATCAAACCTCACCTTTCTTTTTCAACTTCTCACTTGACTACAACTTGGCAACTTGTATGATTTTGAATCTTTCTTGCTCCAACAACAACTCCACCTTGTTAAGCACCCTTTACTTGGTAGGGATTGACTTTTGAAGAATTTTTATCAATTTTTCTCATGGACTTTCTCTATGGCCGAAATGGCCTTAAGCTTTTCTCCCTTCTTTCTCTTGTTCTTCTTTTCTTGAAACCTCTAGAACTTATTGTGATAAGGGTGACTTAGTCATCCTTTTATTGACCAAATTTTATTTAATATTGGCTTGGGCCATAACCATGGCCGGTTGGGCCTCACAAATTTGGGCCTTATTATTTTTTTTGATTTTTTTGGGCCAACTCGGTTTGGTCCCGAGTTGGGCCTAGCCCACTGACCTTTCGACCTTAAAACGTTCATATCTCCTTGTACCGACGTCACCTGGGGACCCAAGACCTATGGTTGGAAAGCTAATTCAATTATCTACAACTTCTATTTCTTGGTACTTTTCCAAATTCCAAACTTATAATACCGTTTTTGCCCCTTTGAAGTCAGATCACCCGAAAATATTTTCTTAAAAATATTCGTTTGGAGGACTTCCACTTTGATTTGGCCCAAGGGTCCTTCTTGAGTCGTGTTTAACTTCTCATATGTGATTCATATGAATTTGTTTTAGATGTCCCAAAAAAAAAATCTCGATGTGTGGGTCCCACCTCAGCAAATAATCTGACGTTCAAAAATACGGGATATAACATTCTCCCCCCCTTTGGAACATTCGTCCTCGAATGTTAAACTGGCCTCATAGTGTATCATAATACTTCGGGGAGGTTTCCTTCGTAGACATCTCACATGTCGCTTAGGTCGCTTTTATGTCGTAAGTCCATTGAGTAAGCTCCGAACGTTGGCCCTACGTTAATAAGTCCCCTTTCTGTCACGCTTTCTCCTCTTCCGTTAGTCTTGTCCGTCTCAGCCTACATGACTTTTATAGGGTTTGTAACCACTCCACACACTCTAATTTACATTGGACTACCTAGCTTCACATTCGTCTCTTGTTCCCACATTTGTGAAAATTTCAGCATATTTCCCAGGGGGTCACCCATCATGAAATTACTCTCACCCTGGCACGCTTAACCTTGAAACTTTAGTGCATTTCAGCGTCTTAGCGTTAGTATTTTCGCCCCCACTCCCTCGCACTACTTATATCACATATTATGGAACGAGTTGGGGTCTTAGCAGTTTTCGAAACGCCGCGCAACACATCTCTTCTTTTATTTACAGTTCTAACCTCCGCAATCTCTAGTATTCGTCTTTTTACCTGTGCGTATGGCTACCTTTCGTCCTAATTTCTGAATTCTTAATATGATCAGCAATATAAAGGCAACGTAGGATAGGATAGAACCCGAATCAATTAACATACATATCATAGAAGGTGCCGAAAAGGTACCTGTGGCCGCGTCTGCAGAAGGCTCAGGGTCCTGTCGTCCTGTCAATGCATATAGGCGGTGCGGAGGACCAGCTGAACTAGGTGTCCCTCCTCTACCTCGGCCGCGGCCCGCTGGAGCTTGGGAAGTCTGTCCAAGAGGGCGTACGGTCGACGATGAACCAATCGCGGACCCGGCGGGCTGGGCTTGGTCTCCCTCATACCTCAGTGGGCAATCACGCATCAAATGGCCAACTCGCCCACAAGTATAACATGCACCTGCCTGCGCGACACTCTCCAGAGTGTGGTCTACCACATCGCGCACACCGTGGCGGGGGTGGCATCATCCTGCTAGAATAAGCTCTATACTGGGATCCTGACGCCTTAGTACCCTGATCTGGTCTCGAGTGAGTAGAACGGTCAAGTCCCCTATCCGCAAATCGAGGAGGTGCACTGGCCGTCGATTGGTCTGAATACCTAAATTGCTCCGGTGCCTGTCCCCCTCTATACTCGCTTCTAGCCCTGGAAAATCTGCCCCTTTTTCTGGAACCCCTATCTGGATACCGCTCCCCTCTCTGTGACTGGTACTGCTCTTCCAAATTTTGGGCGTGGGCCTGAATGCGGGTAATAGTCATCCCATCCTGGAGTGAAGCCGTCAGGCACTCCTTAACTAAATGTGGCCCTAGCCCACTCACGAATCGGTGCACATGATCTCCCCTATCTGCTATCAGGGCTGGGGCATACCTGGCTAGTGAGTTGAAACGAAGGTCGTACTCCCGAACACTTATATTTCCTTGTTTAAGGTTCAAGAACATCTCGGCTCGTGCTCGTCGAACCTCTGGCGGTAAGAAATGTCGCAGAAATGCCTCGGTAAACTCCTGCCAAACCGGGGGAGGTGCATTCTCTCCCCTCGAGGATATCGAACTACTATACCACAAAACTGCCACATCCCGCAGCCTGTATGAAGCCAACTCTACGGACTCCGTATCCGAAGCATGTTTGATCCTTAGAGTCCTCAGCATCTCATCTATAAAACTCTGCGGGTCCTCCTCTGGTCTGGATCCATAAAACTATGGAGGCTTCAGGGTGATAAAGTCGCGGGCCCTTGAACTTACCGCCCTGTCTCCTAGGTCTACATCTTGCCGCTGAGCCTGTGCGGCAATTAACTGGGTCAGTAATTGAATGGCCTCGGCCATCTGTTGGCCCGGAGCTGCTGGCGGTGGAACTGGAGGTGCGGGGGCTGGAGCTGAAACTCTTTCCTGCTCTGCTGGTGCAGGGGGAGCAGGAAAGGTCTGAGGGGGAGCTTCATTATGAGATTCTCCTTCTTCTAGCTCCCATTCAACTCTGCTGCCAGCCACCCTCTTGCCCTTCTAGGCCGTCGTAGCCTTCCTTTTCGGCGGCATTACTGAAACCATAACACAGGATTAGGAAAGGAATGTGGAAACCTGGTAGCATAGCTCTATCGCACGATCTTGAGTACAAAGAAGGTCATATTTCCTAAATGCCCTGTAGCCTCCTGTTTATAAGTGTGGCGCGCAACACACCCATAAACAAGACTCTACTGGACACGGCTCGTAGACAAACTCCTAGGACCGAACTGCTCTGATACCACTTCTGTCACGACCCGTCTAGGGGCCGTGACGAGTACCCGATACTTGTACCGAGCACCCCTTGTCTATCGTTTTACCTTTACCTCTTAGCAAGCCATGTAAACAGAGCCATTTTTTTTTTTGAACATTAACATTAGCGGCGTCATTCTGAACATAGACTGATAAACTTCGTTATTGTCACGACCCAACCCCGTAGGTCGTGACTAGTGCCCGATCTGGACACCCAAACCCATCTATCAAACATATTAAAATATATAGCAGAAGCCGACAAGGCTATATTCCAAATACAGATAATTTCCAGAAAAATTTCGGCAGAGTTTCCTTTGTTTTTCGGACTAACCAGAATAACCCTGTACACAGCAAACACCAACAGAGGCCACACAGGGCTAATCAAAGCAATGCACAAACATATGCGGACCGGCCGCCTCGGCGTATGGAATCACCCAAACAACATATACACATAAGCATACAGACAGACCATAACCCACAAACATGTCCACAGACCTCTAAACTGAACGACAGAATCATATGACGGGACAGGGCCCCGCCGTACCCAAATAGTCAGATATGCAGAAATATATACATGGCGAAAGATATATATACCAAAAGTGGACTCCGAATCAAGGGAGTACTCCGAAATAGTAGAAGTGAAGCCTACAGTGGAGAATCACCAATGTCTGTACCTGCGGGCATGAAACGCAGCCCCCCGAAGGAAGGGGGGTCAGTACGAAATATGTACTGAGCATGTAAAGCACGGAGTACAGAAATATGGGCCGAAACTGAAAGCAAACCGGATAACAAAGGGGAGTACAAATCAATGTGTCAAAATTCGTATCAAAATCATATATGTATATATATACAAAATGCAAACGAAATCATGCAACGCTTAAGAACGTGGTCGCCACTCCGACGCTGGCGCCACACACAGCATAACACCGGAAGGTTTCAAATCTCCGTACATCCTTGAACACACATACACATGGGAGCGTATCGCATCACCAGCCATATCACAGCATAACTCCAAACGGAACCCGGCCCTATGGCGAGGCCTCGGGAACCGTAACACAGCATACGGCCGAATTATCATAGGGCGCACGAATCATAACCGGCCCGGGAACCGGCGAACGAAGTCATAATAGGGCACGAGCGGAGTCGTGAGCAAACAAATGGAAATTGTATTCCAAAATAGCCTTTCAAAGTTTGAAGATTTCATAAGTCATTTCATTAATCAAAATAGTCGGAAAATTAACTAGTACAAAAGTTCATTTCACGCAATGTTTCCCAAAGTGGTACGTATGGTTCCAAAACATAGCTTATCATATCATAGAGATCAAAACATGTTCCATAGAGGAACGTTTCAAAATCGAAGATTTCATGTCAAACTTATTCCAAAAGGAGAACCCGATAAGACAAATAAGGCATCTCGGGGTTAGCGGGCCCACTTCGGATCAAATCGAGGTGGCGAACTTATTTTACGAACATTTAGGGTCTATAAGTTCATACATAAGGATTTCAAAGTGACCCGATCACATTTCCATAGGTTTCAGACACTTAGTTGCATTCTAGCCAAAATAGAGCCTTTAGGCTTCAATTGAATTGAATGAATAGTAGCCGTTTTATAGATCGGGTTTCGAGGAGCAGAATTGCTCCGGGGGTTCCGATATCCGCCTAACATACTAAGACATGCCAAACGAAGAAGTGGGGAGCTTTACATACCTTATAGACGTCTTACGCTCACCCCAAAATCAAATCCCGTTTCGTCCGGAATCTGCAAATGGTCAAAGTTACCAATTAGAGATTCTTAAGCTTAAAAGTCCCATTAACTTCATTTTAGTCTACCGAAATTTCGGCAGCATTTCCCCTATATATCTAACACTCCCGAGACTTAGCTCGGCTCAATAAACACCAACAACAACAACCCAAACGTCACAGACAACATAAACCACAACTAAATCATTCTAACTTCAATATTCTACCTTACTACACAAGTTGACAACTTCCATTCAAACTTCACAATTCCAAACTTATGTCCACATTATTGTATTCATACACTCATTCAAGGTTATCCAAACATATTCCAAACATTATACATAAATTCAAGAAGTTCGTCACTTTCCATATTGCTTTCAAAACGTCAACAATTCCGACGAACATACTAACTTGCATTATTTCATTCCGAATTCATTAACAACAACCATAAGTCATATTTAAAGCCTTAATATCATGGATATACAATGATATACACAAATATACCAAAGGTATATACTTTCCCATAATGTTCCGAAATCATTTTCCAACACCAATTCAATTCATTAAACATTCATTTACGTTATAAAGGTCACAACAACGCAACAAACAACTAAACAAGATTAAATTCACGTGGCTTTGCACTTCCCATAGGTCACGGCTACAACACCAAACACACACACACACACGGCTTTGCACACACATCAAAACTACGGGATTCTCGTCTATTCTCCATCCTTAACACATTCATACCAATTCCATAACATTAGAATAGCAAAATTCATACCTTTACTTGAATTTCCGACTTGCCGCAAACGTGCACCTTTCGCCAAACTAATTGTACCCCGTCGAAGAGCGTCTTGAGTACTCTACAATTATGGGAAAACCAAGCTTCTTGGATCAAACACAAAGGCTTGGGAATTTTTTTTTCTCTTCTCTCCCTAGTTCGGCCGAGAGCCTTTTTGTTTGTGGTGTTCTTCAATTTCTTTGGTTTTGATTGAGTTTCTTGATAATTCTAAAGGAAGACTTGGTATATATCCACTTAAGAGAGCACATGTATGTCACATGATCATAAAAGAAATGGGTTTGGGCCAAGCCCTTGTGGCCGGCCACCCCATAACCTTTGGGCCTCAATTTTTATTCTAATTTCTTGGCCCAATTCATTAAAAGTCCCGTTTTGTAATTCCCGAAACTAATTTCCGAAATTCCAAATTTACCCTCGGCCTTCCCCAATATCTTGGCACCAAAGATTTCACAACCAACATGGTCATATCAACTAGAATCAAAATACTTCCTTATAACACACAAGTCTTAATTATTTCGCGATTTCCAATTATGCGAAAACACGGGACATAACAGTTATCACTTATATATCAACATTAGCATGCCAAAACACCATATACCTAACTATACTTAATTGACTGTACATATCTGTCTACGAGCCTCTAGACATAGTACGTTTATAAATAGAAAGGGCTGAGTACTGCCGTGCCCGAATATATATACACAAAATAGTACCAAGGAAGTGAGGCTCCGGAATAACTGGAGCACTGTCAACACTGCTGGTAGAGCTTCTAAGGATCAAATCCGCCTGTCTGCTGACCTGCGCGGCATGAAACGCAGCGTCCACAAGAAGGGACGTCAGTACGAATGGTGTACCGAGTATGTAAGGCATGAATAGTAGCATACGGAAAGTATAAAATGGAAATAACGACATAAGAGAATAATAGCACATGTCCTGAGGTAGAAACATAACCTGTATATATATATACCCTTGGCAGGTGCTATGCGTACTTAGCTTTCCTTTAAGAATCGTTCCTTGTTCATATACATATACATATAAAATAGGACATCTCATATTGCCGAGGCATCGACAGCCGATCCATTTAACCATAAATATACACATCCCGCGTCCGGGACGATATCATATCATGTAATGCCAACTGATCAGGTGGATATGCGTTCATAACGCTCTGCCCTTACCTCCATTTTTCCCGTATACACATGCATATATCATGTACATATATCAGCGTCTATAGCGCTCTAGCTCTTTTATCATATACATATACGTGTGTCGTGTAGGTACATCAGCGTCTATAGCGCTCTAGCTCTTTCGTCATGTGCATGTTTTAAAAATATATACACATATCTTACATACATTTACATGTCTTATATGCATTTACGTATCCTATATACATATGTCTCATAGGCACGCAGGAAAGCCCAAAGAAGAATCATGTAGTCATCGGAGTGACGTAAGGTCGGTGACCTCCAATTATATTATAGAATACTCGTGATCGCTTTGTCTCACCTTGAAGGAACGAGTATTTTAAGGTGAGACTACCAACGGGGAATAATATTAAAGTAAACGTAGAATGAAATCGGGGCATCATAGATGACAGTTCATAGACTTTGAAATCTTTTAGAAAATAAAGTCATAGCTAGGAAATATAAATAAGATTCAGAAATTAGTTTATCATTTTCATGTTTACATAAGATACTTAGCTTAGTTATCTTAGTCAAAGAGTCGTTCCGGTAGTACGTATCATAGGCATATTCTCTTATCTAACATCATTGTATCATTATCGTCATGGAAGTGCCCTTGTTAGAGGAGTCATAGTATTTATCATTTGGTAACGAAATCGGGATCAAAGGTTCTGTCACGACCCAACCCCGTGGGCCGCGACCAGTGCCCTAGCTGGGCACCTATACGTACCCGATACCCAAATTAGCATATTAACAAAATAATATAATAATAATATTAGTGGACGCTACAGAATTTAGCATAAAAAGCAGACTTGGTACACATAGGCCGATAAGGCCATCATAGAACAAAGTATCCCAAACATATGTATAGAACCCCCACAGATATATCCACAGACCTCTACAGAACATATCATAATCATAAGACGGGACAGGGCCCCGTCATACCCAGAACAATGTACATATCCAGATAGCAGTGACAGACTGTACCAAAAGTGGGCTCTGAAGAAGAGAGAGCCCCAAAATAGCAGAAGTGGGATCCTAAACAGATGGATCAGCGAACCTGTCGTCTGTACCTGCGCGGCATGAAAACGCAGCCCCCGAAGAAAGGGGGTCAGTACGAAATATGTACTGAATATGTAAAGCGGAATCGCAAAAGTCAAATCATAACGGTTACAGAAAATGAGTACAAAATCCAGAGTGTCAGATGCATATTTCCAAAACAAACAGAATGTGTACAGAAACATATGTCATATCATATCCGGCCCCTGCCACGGGACTCGGCAGACAGAACGTGGCCACCTTCCCGACACTGGTGCCACAATACAGAGGAATCAGAAAAAGGGGCATGGCCCCGTATCATAAAATGTCATATCAAAATGGCCATGACAGATCAGATCAGAATAGGCGGACATGGCACATCATACTCCACAGACCCATGTACGCGTATACCTGCCCCCTCACATCGGGGCGCGGCGAACAATGCAGAGAATCACGGTTGACAACATATCCTGGCCCGGGCTCAGTGTGGGAAACATTGGGGCATCCACGAATGGAGTAGTGAGAGACTAATGCAATTTAAAAATATCATAATTGTTTTCAAAGACTCGAAGAGGCATATCAAAGATAAACAAATCCAATGAAGTCGGACAAAATCATAATAGATGCATTTCGGGTATCATAATAAATTACAAAAATATAACCTTCCTGAAGTCATTCCGAGTGTCAAAATAATTTATAATATTTAATATCATACTTCAAACAATATTCGTTATGCGATTAGTAGGGTAATCAAAACATTTCTTTCAAAAATCGCTTAAAAAGGAAGCTTTAGCACATTAAGGGCAAAACCGGGAATAGTGGGCCTGCCTCGGGACAAATAAGGCGGCGGGCTAAAATTGTGCCCTCTAAGCTTATAGTATCACTTAAAAAGGTTCTCCAAACATTCTATGACTTTCCAAGTAATTTGGAGCAAAGTTGCATAATTTTTCGGAAAAGCATACTAAAGTGGTTCAATTCCACTGAAGGAAAAACTGATATTTTCTCTTGCGGATTCCGAGGGCCAAGAGGTCCTTCGAGGCCCGGATCCGACCCTAACACACTAAGGGCATGCCAAGGGAAGAATTGGGGTTGCTTTACATACCTTTCACACTCCTTACGCCTTTCCAAACTCACTTCCCGTTTCGTCGAAAAACTGCAATTGGTCAAGTTTACCAATTGTAAGCTATGAATACCAAAGTTTCAACTTAAGGCATAATTGTCTACCGAAATTTCGGCAGCATTTCCCCTATACATATAGCACCCCGAGAATTCAACTCGGCTATAAATCATCAACAACAACCTAAACGACAACATCAATATCAACAACAACCATTAAAGACACAAATATCCTTCAACTAGTCATTTTTCTCACAAGTTGACATAACCTTCATTCTAACCCAACTTCCAAACTAATATCAATGATTTCACATTCATTAACATTCAAAACCATCCCAATAAAATTCTAGAAACATTTCATATCGTTTTCCTTAGGTTATACACTCGATATACACAATATACAACTTTCCGTCAAAGTCATAACTTATGCAAAACATCAAATCTTTGGCATACAACTTCATAACATGATTCCAACTTCCAAATTCATCAATGATCATCACAATTAACAACCAAACAACTTCATTTCCTTATTATCGGAAAATCATACTAAAACGACATAAGTTTCTACATTCCCATTCAATACAAACTTATATCATTCTAACTTCATTTACATTACAAACATTACAACAACACTCCAACACACTAAACAACTTAATTCATTTCTTATCCCAAGTCAATACACCACACGGCCATAAGCCTCTTTTGGCAACTTCAACTAAATCATTCAACTTTCAATCCCAATATGCATTTCATCACAATCACAACTAGAATATAACATGAATTCTATACATTTTGGCTATACAACATATATATACACACGGCTACACCTCAAATTCCAAACCCACTTTGCAAACTTCCATTTTTCCATATAATCAACACATTTATATATACTACAACACAATCAAGACTTCATAACACAATAAAAAGGTAGAAATTCTTACCTTTTCCTCAAGTCTTCTTCACTTGGAGATGTGATCACTTTGGTGATTCTAATGCTCCCCACTCCAAACCAACTATACCAAGTTACAAAGGAACCTTGACTTAGTAGGAAATCAACAAGAAATAAATTTTTGGAGCAATATTTTTTAGGGTCAAATTTTGCTCTCCAAGCCGAGAGCCTCACTTTCTTGCTTCTAATTTTTGCTCTTGTTTATCTTGTTTCATACTTATCACAAGTCTTCTAATGTGTATATAATTGAAGTGCTTGGTCACATGACCAAGCACATGACCCATAAAAATGGGCTTGGACCAAGCCAAAGTGGCCGGCCAAGCACCCCATTTTGGGCCTCACTTTGCTTCAATTTTTTTTGAGCCCAATACTTATGGATCACATTTTGTAATTCCCGAAACTAATTTCCAAAATTCCAAAATTACCCTTAGCCTTGTCCCACACTTTCATGACTCTATTCTTTCATGCATAACTCCTATGTTCAACAAAATATCAAATTTGACCTTATATCTCAAAAATCCAATAAAATTCAAGTTTCTCCAAACGTGTGAAAACACGGGATATAACAGGTTCCCTTTGGATTCACTTCAAGTAAGTCAAGCAAGACTGTAAGGAAAAATCCGAGAGTAGCGGGCCCACCTCGGGCCGGATGGGGTGACGTATATGATTTACATATATTACGTGTCATGTCATTACTTGTGAGGGTCCTAGGGTAATCGGGTCCCACTTATGCAAGTTCTAGGCGTTTAAGAGGTCTTTCCATCATTTGCACACTTTCTAGTTCAATTCTATTGAACAAAAAGTGGAAAACATTGGATGCGGATTCCGGGGAAGAGGGTTGTCCCCGAGACGCGTACCCAACTTATTCCGTCTAAGACATGCCATAGAAAGAAGGGTGAAACCTTACATACCTCTTTCCGCTTCTTTTGCTATTCCGAATTCACGTTGCAATCTCGTCAAAATCTGCAAATTGGTCAAGTTTACCAAAACTCTTATTAGGATACTTAGAGTTGAATTCTTAAGGAAACATTTGGCTACCGAAATTTCGGCAGCACTTCCCCTATAAATACTCCATCCCACCAAGTTGAACTTGGCTAATTTCAATCAACAACAATCCCGGGAATTCAAACCCGGCCAAAATATCAACCACAATTCCAACAACAACAATACTAACAACTTCCATAGTCAATCAACTTACTACTTCTTCCAAAAACTTTCTAACTTTAATGAAAACAATCACAACCTCATGATCTATATTCCAACAACATCATACTAACCACATTACCTTCCATGCATGCAAGAACATTACATTCAATTCACATAACTTCTAAAACAAACCTCCACCTACTTCAACTTCACAAGATTATTATGCATTCATTAGCAATCTAGCATCTACAATTCAACTACAACCAAAACATTAAATAGAATTGACTCCTTTTCTTCCATATTACTCTACAACTACACGGCCAACATCAAGCATACACACTACAACCTCTCCAAATTTATTCAACTTCCATTTTCCACATATCATTCACAACAATAACAACCAAACACTAGATAAATTAATTAAAACACAATTTCTACACACATATACATGTTCCATACCTCACGGCCACACCCCTATTTTTATCTCTTTCATGAATTTCATCCATTTTAACATACTACAACACATATAAACCATTCATAACACATAAACAAAGATCAAAACTCACCTTTCTTCTTCAACTTCTCACTTGACTACAACTTGGCAACTTGTATGATTTTGAATGTTTCTTGCTCCAACAACAACTCCGCCTTGTTAAGCACCCTTTACTTGGTAGGGATTGATTTTTGAAGAATTTTTATCAATTTTTCTCATGGACTTTCTCTATGGCCGAAATGGCCTTAAGCTTTTCTCTCTTCTTTCTCTTGTTCTTCTTTTCTTGAAACCTCTAGAACTTATTGTGATAAGGATGACTTAGTCATCCTTTTATTGACCAAATTTTATTTAATATTGGCTTGGGCCATAACCATGGCCGGTTGGGCCTCACAAATTTGGGCCTTATTATGTTTTTTGATTTTTTTGGGCCAACTCGGTTTGGTCCCGAGTTGGGCCTAGCCCACTGACCTTTCGACCTTAAAACGTTCATATCTCCTTGTACCGACGTCACCTGGGGACCCACGACCTACGGTTGGAAAGCTAATTCAATTATCTAAAACTTCTATTTCTTGGTACGTTTCCAAATTCCAAACTTATAATACCGTTTTTGCCCCTTTGAAGTCAGATCACCCGAAAACGTTTTCTTAAAAATATTCGTTTGGAGGACTTCCACTTTGATTTGGCCCAAGGGTCCTTCTTGAGTCGTGTTTAACTTCTCATATGTGATTCATATGAATATTTTTTAGATGTCCCAAAAAAAATCTCGATGTGTGGGTCCCACCTCAGCAAATAATCTGACGTTCAAAAATACGGGATATAACAGTATGCGCTATGATGATACATGTACTATGATTATATATGATATAGGCATGAAAGGTATCCACCCTTAAAAGTTATGCAGGTTATATCTTCAGCTTATGTCTTATGATTTCTCTAATATGTTTATTTCATTCATGCCTTACATACTCAGTACAATATTCGTACTGACGTCCGTTCTCTTTGGACGCTGTGTTCATGCCCACAGGTAGACAGGGAGGCGACCCAGATTTATAGAAGCCGATAACCAGACTTTTGAGAGCACTCCATTATTTCGGAGGTGCCATTGATTTACTATTTTGTGTACATATATGTTTTGGGCACGACGGGGTCCTGTCCTGTCCATATGTGTAGTACTCTAGTAGAGGCTCGTAGATAGGTATGTGTGGGTAGTATGGTCTCACAATTTCCCACGTGTATATATATATATATATATGTATTATTTTGATAGCCAAACGGCTTATGTATATAGAGGTAAATATGTTTCAAATGGAAATGGTTTTCCTACAATTATGAGCATAAGAAATACGATTGTACGCAGAATGAGTAATAGAACGAGTGGTGATCGGTGGTTATCCCCGGGTACCCGTCATGGCCCTAGCCGGGTCGTTACACCTCTGACTATGATCACCCCTAAATAGAGAACCTGAAGCTCTCGAACTCTGACCCTGTCCTAAAGGAAAGGAGCGATCAAATCTCCTACCTGCAAATCGTGGAGGCGCACTAGTCGCCAATTGGCCCAAATGTCTAGAATATACCTGTCTTGATTCCCCTCTACAATCACTTCCTGCCCCCATAGATCTGGCCCTCTTGCTTTGCCTTCTATCAGTATCACGATCACCCCTTTGTGGATGTTGTTTTCCTTCTAAATTCTGGGCATCGGCTTGAATGCGGGAAATATCCATCCCATCTTGCAACGAAGCCGTCAGGCAGTCCTTGAACAAATGTGGCCCTAGGCCACTCACAAATCGGTGCACTCTATCTCCCATATCGGCCACAATAGTCGGGGCATATCTAGACAATGAATTAAACTGAAGGCTATACTCCCGGGCACTCATATTTCCTTGTTTCAAATTTAAAAATCTATCCGCTCTACCTCGGCGGACCTCGGGTGGCAAATAGTGGAGGATGAAGGCATCTACAAATTCTTGCCAAACGGGAGGAGGCGCATTCTCTTTTCTTGATGATAGCCAATTATTGTACCATAATACAGCCACATCTCGGAGTCTATAAGATGCAAACTCCACAGATTCAGTTTCGGAGGCATGAATAATCTTCAACGTTCTCAACAATTCATCAATAAAATTTGCGGGTCTTCATTCGACTTTGACACAAAAAACTCCGGAGGATTCAAACTCATGAAATCACGGCTAGTACTAGCTGCCCGATAACTTGGACCCACATTCTGCCGCTATGCCTGGGCAGCAACTAACTGCTTCAATAGATGAATAGCCTCGGTCACTTGTTGATCCGAGGTAGCCGGTGGAGGAACTGGAGGCATAGTGTCACGACCCAACCAGAGGGCCGCGACTGGCACCCGGTCCTAACCCACCCGAGCACCTCATATCATAATTTCTCATTCACATCTAGGTGAGCCACATAGTTAAATCATACTTTCTATCCATCAATCATACTAATCCCATTGGACAAGAATACATTTATATCATCATTTGCAACTATGCCCATATCAATGTACATAAGCCGACAAGGTTAACAAAATGATATCCAAAATATAGGCCGACAGGGCCAAACACATCTAAACATATACACATGTCTACGAGCCTCTAGGAAGAGTATGTCATATCATATAGGCGGGACGGGACCCCGCTATCACCATAAGTATGTACACGAAAGAATCAATACCAAAAGCTATAGCTCCGAATGAAATGGAGCTCCGCTATGTAGTCCCTGAGTAATATAGCTATGGATCAAGCCGGTCTGCCTGGCCACTTGCGGGCATGACACAGCGTCCACAAACAAAAGGACGTCAGTACGAAGAATGTACTGAGTATGTAAAGCATGATGAACATCATTATGAAAGCATAATAGACAACGTAAGAAACAGCATAGAATGGGAGATAGTAGAATCATCGTCATAAACGCTTACTTGCTTTTCATAGGGACTTTCCATTTCTAATGCATGATTGTGTACATATATTTATATCCGTATCCGTATTCATTTTTGTACTCATTTACATTTCGTATCCATAATCATATTCATATTCATAGTCATACACATATTCATATTCATATACATAGAATACCAGACCACAAAGGTTCGGTGTTTCACGTACCCGACCATGGCTAGGCTCAGTGATCATACATACCTGGCCCTACCAAGGCTCAGGGTTACACATACCTGGCCCTACCAAGGCTCAGGATTATCAGTACCCAACTGCAGAGGTGTGCGCGCGTTACATATATATATATATATATATATATATATATATATATGTGTATTCTACCCGGCCATTATAAGCTCGGGGTTCCACAATAGTCATACATAGACACATATACATAAAAGCTCATAAGCATCTTAAACATCATTACTATCGTCGTTCATTACATCTATCCTCATAGGATTATTCGTCATATGAGGAATCTAGTACAATCGTACCATAACGAGAATCATGAGCTTAGTAGCTTTTGACGATTGAATCATTTGGAGGACATCATAGGCTCATAGAAGAATAGATATTTGGCCAAGGAACCATGCCTTATGAAAGAAGGGTTAGCCTTGCATACCTTTCCGTTCAACTATTCTATCACTTGCACGTTCTCCTTCAATGCTCACGTTTCTACCTTTATTAGAGTTATACTATTATTAGAAAATCGATAGCTTAGCATACATGACTAAAGCTAGAGTAAATTGGACGGCATTCCCTTTTTTTATGAAACTTCCTCCATATCATACATCAACTCCCAAACATCAATAATAACATTCACAACATCATAACACTAGTCTTCATTCTCCTACACTATCCATATTCCTCAATTCACTTCAAGTCATCCATACCCATGGTCATGGCACACTATTACGTCCATTCATATACAATGTCTATCCCATGTTCTTAACATCATTTATACCATAATTATAATCATATCATATCACAATTCATTACTCAATCCAAGCTATTATTCAAAGATGACACTATTCCCACATTCGTGACCCATTTTCTATATCCTTCTATAATCCAAGTGTTTCAACTTTTCAATATCGTAAACAACATGGAAATACCACAAAACTTACCATAGATTGTGTTGGAATGAATCTTGAGTGGAAATACTTCTCTTGAACCAAACCCTTGTTCTCCTCCAATTGAATTTCTTATGGTCCTCTAACCCTTGGAAGCTTTCTAACACATAAACACTTGATTCTAGTCTTTGATCTTTGTGTTCTCTTGGACTTGAGTGGAATGTTCTTAGAGAAGGGTTTTGAGCTGTCAACACTTGTAAAAGATGAAAAATTAAGTAAAAGACCCTAAGGCATCTATTTATACAAACACTAAAAATCAGCCCGTCGGGACTTTCACGGACACTTATACGGTCCGTATAACATTGTACGGCCCGTATAAGTGGTCGTGGTTCACCAACCAGAAAATCATCTCCCTGCTGGGAGTTACACGGACCCTTTATACGGACCGTATAAGTGGTCGTATAACTCCACTTTATCTGAAATGGTTTCCGTCGTTTCGTTCGATCTCCAATCCTTATGGAGCCTTCTTGATACTTGTTTAGCTCTTCATTAACAATCTAAGGGATGTTATAATTCTTCTCCAAGACACCATTAAGTCATCATTAACTTGGTACTCGTAAATCCCTTTCGATACGTAACGTATACCTGGCCTTTTTTCGGCAGCTTTCTTCTCTTACCTCTAATGTCTTTGACATCTTAATTAGGGTCATCAAATGTCATTCCTTACTTATCGAAATACCGTATACTTCATGCTCTTCGTTATTCTATTTACTGTGCATCAACGGAAAAAAATTTGAGGTGTAACAATCTTTCCCCCTTAAGAACATTCGTTCTCGAATGTTAAGTCCTCGGGGATTCTATAAAAATTTCGCGAGAGTTTTCCCTCATAATCTTGATGTTTAATCTTGGATCTCTTCCGGGGGCTGAAATATGTGCGGATACTTATATTTCATATTTTCTTCCATTTCCGAATTCATTTCTTCTCGGTTGTTATTTCGCCATAAGACCTTAACTGAGGCCACTTCTTTATTTCTAAGCCTCTGTACTTGCCTATGTAGTATGGAAATAGGTACCTCTTCATAAGTCAACTTTTCTGTCACTTGAACATCATTTACTAGCACGATCCTTGCAGGATCTCCAACATATTTACGAAGCATCGAGACATGGAAAACTGGGTGAACTGAATCCAAATCAGGAGGTAGATCTAATTCATAAGCCACTTTGCCTACTTTGCGCACAATCTCATAAGGCCTAATGTATCGGGGACTAAGCTTCCACTTTTTGCCAAATCTCATAATGCCCTTCATTGGCGACACTTTCAAGAATACCTAATCTTTCACTTGAAATTCTAAGTCTCGTCGATCCTTTTTCTTGCTCAATAATGATATTAAGTTTTACATGGTTTGCAAATCTATCCCACTTTCTTTCTTCCATGTGACCATGATAATGGTATTGATTTACATCTGTAGAGTCTAGATAAACTCAATCCGAGGTGTCCTGTCATAGGTGTCTGTCGTCGACTTCCTCAAAGGCCTCATAATTTTTGAGCATTTCATAACCCTTTGGTAACTGTCGGAATTTTGCTATAACCACAATGATATAAAAATGAAAGTTCCAAGGCGCAACATTCTTCTGGTAAAACCCCCTTTTTTTCAATGATCCTATTGAATTCGTAAGTAATCTAACCCACCTCAGGGCTATCGTAGGAAACATATAACATATACTTATATCACATCCAGAGTAATTGTCCTATTTGTCCTTAACGATAATCCCAACTCAACATTTCAACTCAATTCACCATATGTTTTCCTTCAACTGACCCGAAGTATCATGACCACACTATTCTTATTTACCTCTTACTCCCCTTTTAAGTATCCACTTGGTTTCATTGTCGACGTATAAATACTTGCAGGTTACATAATCATTCTTGCGTTATTCGTGTACATTCACATCTACACATATACATGTATCCATATCCGTAGACATATTCGTGTCCATATACATATCTATAGCATACCCGACCTTAAAGGTTCGTTGGTTTTCGCATACCCGGCCACGACAAGGCTCGGTGTTATACATACCAAAATTCTTTTATCTATCTATAGTAACTTATCTCGTCATGCTCTCTTCCTTCCTTTATTAGTCCCCTGATTATCACATCTT
Source organism: Lycium barbarum (assembly GCF_019175385.1). Taxonomy (NCBI): domain Eukaryota; kingdom Viridiplantae; phylum Streptophyta; class Magnoliopsida; order Solanales; family Solanaceae; genus Lycium; species Lycium barbarum. The sequence continues at coordinate 95,824,636 of NC_083347.1, read as the reverse complement.
ATATTCTATTATAGAAAACTTTATGACTCTTCTTATTTGTCACTTATAAATAGCAATATCATTAACAACAGCTCTATAGTGACTTTGCCTCTATTCTAATATACATCGCTATATTTTACAATATCCCTTGAGTTATTTGCTATCAATGTCATGTTGTTCAAGGTTTCACGAATAATTTTCAGTACAGTCTCAGATACCCGCTCGATTCTTTTTCACTTATTTACTAGCTATTCCACTCATTTCTACATAACTTTCACTTCTTGTTTTAGAGTCTATATCTGTCACGTCTTAGGATCCATCGTTTCAATCTCTGCACCTGTATTTTCCTTACTCGCTTCCCCTCTTAAAGGTCCTACTTATACCATTCTCAAATTCGTAACCTTACTTTCAATCTTGAATTCATATATCCCTTTCCTCAATTCCCTTATTATACTGCATCATATTCATGTCACCCATAACTTATAACTACGGTGATTCATGTGTGAAGACTTAACATACTCATCTCGCAATTTTGTAATCAAGTAATATAACTAACATAGCACCCCAAACAAGGATGTATTTTACTTAGCTCAACCGTTAGCTATGAGTCACTGTCTACATTTGCTCCAATTAACAACTTCTTTCTCATAGGGATACTCAAATAGTAGTCTATCTAGCTATCCGTACCATCCATGCAATGTCACTTATCCCATTCTTCGATACCCAGAGTTCACTTATAACATCATCTTTCCCTTTTCTTCCCATCTAAAGTTATTCCTCTCTTTCCTATAATCGACTTATAGTAACCGTAAATGCATTTTCCCTTAAACCTGCCATTTTTATTTTAAAGGATCTAAGTCTCATGCACCACTAATACCCCTTATGCCTCATACCCTTTTACTCTTGTGTTCCACTCAACATTGATTCTGAAACCAATCATAATCTTGTCGTATTTGTCGTTGCTGATAGCCTTGCTTTATCACTTTATCATCGTACGGTAAACTCTTAATTCATGGCCACATTTTTCTCTCCAACTTATTCCTATATATACTTTACTCGTTCTGTCTTAGTGGAGGATATTCGTAGGAGGTGCGTCTTCCTTTTCTCATAATGCGACTATTTCTTAAGCATGCGTACTTCATATATTTCCTCTTCTTTCTATACCCGTACTTATTCCTTTACATTCTTTCCTCTTCAATTTATCTTATTACCTCCCTTTTTATAATCAATCCTTTATTCCTCGCACAAGGAATCCTATTTGTAACTCAGTACCGCTTTGTCCTTTAGAATATATTACCTCCATACAATCCGTTCTTCGCTTCCAAAACTTATTATGCTCATTCTGATCATCCCCTCTTATCCTTATTATGCTAATCCTTCTCATAACAATCGTTCTATTTCATTATTCATCTTTCCGTAGTCTTGGTCTTTTACATCCAGCCAAAGATATTACTCGTGATCTCAATTATACAAATCACCAACTGTTACTACTTTGCCATATCACCTTTTCTTGCTATCATTTTTGTCATTGAGGAACCTTTATGATGGACTTTCCCCTAACAAGGTCTTATAAGCTTTCTCATCTACTGCCTCGTGGCTCGCTTGTTGGTTTCACACTTGCATTCACTCTTTATTCATATAGAACATGTCACATCTTTAGTCGTTTCCTCGCTATACTTTGTGTTACAGTTCTTGTTACGTTCTTATTATACCCTGATCATATCAACTCTATAGAATGACACTTTTTGATCTCATTCGCAAGCCCGCTTATAAAATAGAATAAACCTCGTGAAGTAAGCATACTTAACCTGTCACTCTTTATGATCGGCCCTATTACACTTACCACATAAGTTATCTCACCAATGCATTCACATTCATTATAACCCTTCATATTCGTACCTCTGTCTCCGTGATGATGTTACTTTATTTTGCTAATAGACTTGTCCTATTTTACTTGTACTTATCCGTCCAATCAATATTTCAGTATCACACTCTATTGGTGTTACCCTTTCTCTTCTATGTCGTGTTTTGGCACTACCAGTCTCCTTAATTTACTCAACATTTCTCTTTACCGTATCAATGTCGATCTTATAATTACCGTCACTATCAATTCAATGGTATTCAACTCATCTCCTGTAGTTGTTAACGATACTCCTAAATTAATCTCTTCTTGCCATTACTTTTTGCATAACATCTTTTCCCGTTAGGACATATTACAAGCTTATACCTTATCTCCATTAGATTCTAGGAAAATTTCGGCGGAGTTTCGTCTATATTTCTTACTAATCCAAAACATGCACGCAGCAAATACCAACAATGCCTCACCGAAATAATATAGGCATATGACATACCTCAGACACACAGGGCTCCCAATTTGAAGTGAAAGTACAAAAATGTCAAAACTCACCTCATATATCACACCTCGAGGTGTACCTGATCCTTTAGCAATCTGCCTTGTTATACCTTCCTATTTACTTTCCCATTCATCCTTCAGCTTTACATTTCGACCATACCTCAATATTCTTACCTTACTCGACACACATCTTTCGTATCGATGCTTACCTTTGTATTAATTCATTCAATTCGTTTAATTCACAAACTTAAAACTTAATTTATCATTAAGAGATATATTTAAGCAATTCCTCTGTTGTACTTACACTGACTTACCTCATGACAACCAATCCATTGTCATATAAATACATATTCTAATAACGTAGCCTCAATGAAGTGACTTACCTCTGTAACTTCCAATATCATCACTCACTTCTTTCCGTAGATACTGTTCTTCTGTTGAAATCAAGAGTTAGTATAAGGAATCTCATTTTCTATGACTTAGCTCTATCGCACGATCTTAGATATGAAAGAAGAGCAACCATCCTAAATGCCCTGTAGCCTTCTATTTATGTGTGGCGCGCAACACATCATAAACAAGACCCTACTAGACACAGCTCGTAGACACACCATAGGACAGAACTGCTCTGATACCACTTTTGTCACGACTCAACCGGAGGGCCGCGACATTCTGCCCGATCACTAGCTGCCCGATCACTTGGACCCACATTCCGCCGCTGTGCCTAGGCGGCAACTAACTGCGTCAATAGATGAATAACCTAGGTCACTTGTTGATCTGAGGTAGCCGGTGGAGGAACTGGAGGCATACTGTCACGACCCACCCGGAGGGCCGCGACGGGCACCCGGTCCTAATCCACCCGAGCACCTCTTATCATACTTTCACATTCACATCTAGGTGAGCCACATAGCTAAATCATACTTTCTATCCATCAATCATACTAATCCTATTGGACAACAATACATTTATATCATCATTTGCAACGATGCCCATATCAATGTACATAAGCCGACGAGGTTAACAAAATGATATCCAAAATATAGGCCGACAAGGCCAAACACATCTAACCATATACACATGTTTACGAGCCTCTAGGAAGAGTATGTCATATCATATAGGCGGGACAAGACCCCGCTATGCCTATAATATGTACACAAAAGAATCAATACCAAAAGCTATAGCTCCGAATGAAATGGAGCTCCGCTATGTAGTCCGTGAGTAATATAGCTATGGATCAAGCATGTCTCCCTGGCCACCTGCGGGCATGACACAACGTCCACAAACAAAAGGACGTCAGTACGAAGAATGTACTGAGTATGTAAAGAATGATCAACATCATTATGAAAGCATAATAGACAACATAAGAAACAACATAGAATGGGAGATAGTAGAATCATCGTTATAAACGCTTACTTGCTTTCCATAGGGACTTTCCATTTCTAATGGATGATTGTGTACATACATTCAAATCCGTATCCGTACTCATTTAAATTTCATATCAATAATCATATTCATATTCATATTCATACACATATTCATCTTCATATACATATCATTTACATAGCATACCTGACCACAAAGGTTCGGTGTTTCACGTACCCGACCATGGCTAGGCTCGGTGATCATACATACCTAGCCCTACCAAGGATGAGGGTTACGCATACCTGGCCCTACCAAGGCTCAGAATTATCGGTACCAAACTGCAGAGCTGCGCGCGCGTAATATATATATATATATATATATATATATATATATATATATATATATATATATATATATATATATATATATATGTATGTATGTATTCTACCCAACCATTATAAGCTCGGGGTTCCATAATAGTCATACATAGACACATGTACATAAAAGCTCATAAGCATCTTCAACATCATTACTATCGTCGTTCATTACATCTATCCTCATAGGATTACTCGTCATATAATGAATCTAGTACGATCGTAACATATCGAGAATCATGAGCTTAGTAGCTTTTGAAGATATAATCATTTGGAGGACATCATAGGCTCATAGAAGAATAGATATTTGGCCAAGGAACCATGCCTTATGAAAGAAGGGTTAGCCTTACATACCTTTCCGTTCAACTATTCTATAACTTGCACGTTCTCCTTCAATGCTCACGTTTCTACCTTTATTAGAGTTATACTGTCATTAGAAAATCGATAGCTTAGCATACATGACTAAAGCTAGAGAAAACTGGACAGCATTCCCTTTGTTTATGCAACTTCCTCCATATCAAACATCAACTCCCAAACATTAATAATAACATTCATAACATCATAACACTAGTCTTCATTCTCCTGTATTATCCATATTCCTCAATTCACTTCAAGTCATCCATACCCATGGTCATGGCACACTATTACGTCCATTCATATACAATGTCTATCCCATGTTCTTAACATCATTTATAACATAATTATAGTCATATCATATCACAATTTATTACTCAATCCAAGCTATTACTCAAAGATGACACTATTCCCACATTCGTGACCCATTTCTATATCCTTCTACAATAAAAGTGTTTCAAATTTTCAATACCTTAAACAACATGGAAATACCATAAAACTTACCATAGATGGTGTAGGAATGAAGCTTGAGTGGAAATACTTCTCTTGAACCAAACCCTAGTTCTCCTCCAATGGAATTTCTTGTGGTCCTCTAACCCTTGGATGCTTTCTAACACATAAACACTTGATTCTAGTCTTTGATCTTTGTGTTCTCTTGGACTTGAGTGGAATGTGCTTAGAGAAGGGTTTTGATCTCTCAACACTTGTAAAAGATGAAAAATGAAGTAAAAGACCCCAAGGCATTTGTTTATACAAACACTAAAAATCAGCCCGTCGGGACTTCCACGGGCACTTATACGGTCCGTATAACATTGTACGGCCCGTATAAGTGGTCGTGGTTCACCAACCAGAAAATCATCTCCCTGCTGGGAGTTATACAGACCCCTTATACGGACCGTATAAGTGGTTGTATAACTCTACTTTATCTGAAATGGTTTCCGTCGTTTCGTTCGATCTCCAATCCTTATGGAACCTTCTTGGCACTTGTTTAGCACTTCATTAACAATCTAAGGGATGTTATAATTCTTCTCTAAGACACCATTAAGTCATCATTAACTTGGTACCCGTAAATCCCTTTCGATACATAACGTATACCTGGCCTTTTCTCGGCAGCTTTCTTCTCTTACCTCGAATGTCTTTGAAATCTTAATTAGGGTCATCAAATGTCATGCCTTACTTATTGAAATACCGTATACTTCGTGCTCTTCGTTAGTCTATTTACTGTGCATTAACGGAAAATTTTCCGAGGTGTAACACATAGGAGCTGGAGCTGATGCCCCTTCCTGTTCTTCTATAATAGGCGGAGTGGGAGAAGTATTAGATGGAGCCTCATTATATGACTCACCCTCTCCTACATTCATTGGCGGTTCTCTTTCTACCCGTCTTTTCATCGTAGTCTTGCCCTTCTGGGTGGCTGCAGCTTTTCTCTTTGGCGGCATTTCTGAAATCATAGCACACTATTAAGAAGGAGATAATCTTATAATATAGCTCTAATGCACGATCTCTTAAGATGAAAGATGGTCATTTTTCCTAAATGCCCTGTAGCCTCCGGTTTATTAGTGTGACGCGCAACACACCATAAACAACACTCTACTAGACATGGCTCGTAGACACTTCCTAGGACTGAACTGCTCTGATAGCATTTTTGTCACGACCCGACTAGGGGCCATGACGGCTACTCGGGGCTAACCACCGAGCACCACTCATTATATTACTTATCATACTCATTATACGTTTCTTCATTATTCTTGTGCTCATAATCATAGGAAAACCATTTTCATTTGAAACATGCTTACCTTTATATACATAATCCCTTCGGCTATCAAAATATATATATATATATATATATATATATATATATATATATATATATATATATATATATATATACAATAAGGACATCGTGAGACCTTACTACCCACAGATACGTATCTACGAGCCTCTACTAGAGTACTAGACATATGGACGGGATAGGACCCCGTCGTGCCCAAAATACATATATGTACACAAAGGAATAAGTCAATGGCACCTCCGGAACAATGGAGTGCTCTCATGTCTGCTAGTAGCTCCTACGAGTCTGGATCACCTCCCTGTCTACCTGTGGGCATGAACATAGCTTCCAAAAAAAATGGACGTCAGTACGAACATTGTACTGAGTATGTAAGGCATGAATGAAATGAACCTAATAGAGAAATCATAAGACATAAGATGAAGATATAACCTGCGTAACTTTTAAAGGTGGATACATTTCATACATATATCATATATATATATATATATATATATATATATAATCATAGTACATGTATCATCATAGCGCATTCATCATCGTATCATATAAATCATCATCGTTAACCCGCGTCCGGGTAACCTTCATATGTTGCCCACTAGTGGTGTCATGCCCGGCCCTCTAGGCTCAGTGTAAACATAGCAGCCCGCCTTAGCGGTGACATGCCCGGCCATTTAGGCACAGTGGAATCGTATGCAGCCCGCCTTCGCGGTGACATGCCCGGCCAACTAGGTATGGTGGAATAGTATCGTCATGTAGTCAACATAAACTTATCATTATTATACATCTCATGGGAATATCATAAGCTTAGCGTCATTATACATTTATCATCAAACATACGTTAGAACTTGAAGGCAACTATGGCTATGTCGGGGTGACATAAGGTCATGAACCCCCGATTACATAATCATTATGTCTCACCTTGAAGGGACTAACATTTTAAGGTGGGTGTTCATAAGAAACTCATCAATGGAACCATATTTAGGATCATTAACCTCGTGGACATCGTATGTTACTCTAGGATTCTTTATACAGAAATTCATCATCATCATTAACATGCTCGTATCGTACCCCCTTTCTTTATCATGTGCGCATGTAGCTTTTTATAGTCATGGACTCATAATTTCCGTTATTTAGGAAGATCACAGAAGAATAGGAAGATTCATGCCATAGGAGTCATGTCTTAGAAGGAAAGGATCAGCCTTACATACCCTTTTTCTTTAACAATTCTATCGCTTGATCGTTCTTCTTTGATGCTCGCGTTTCTACCTTCAAGAAACTTCGTATTAACATTAGCTAATCAATTATAAAAACGTGCTTACTAAAGCTAGGGAAAATTGGGCAGAATTTCCTTTGTTTATACAACTTTCCTCATTTTTCATATCATCTCCCAAACATCCATAACAACATTCACAATATTATAAAAACCAATCATCATTCATCTATATTATCCACATTTCACAATTTCGCTTCAATTCCTCCATAATCGTAGTCATAGTTCACTATTGCATTTTCTCCCATATAATACATACCCAATGTTCAAAATGTCACTTATAGCATACTTATAATCCCAACATATCAATATTCATGATTCACTCCAAACTACTACTCAAAAATGACACTACTCCCACATTCATGACCCAATTCCTATACCCTCCTACAATCCAAGTGTTTCAACTTGTCAACACCTTAAACAACATGAAAATATCATAAAATTTATCGTAGATAGTGTAAGAATAAGCCTTGAGTGGAAATATTTCTCTTGCACCAAAACCCTAATTCACTTCAATTGTAATTCCTTGGCTTGGATGCACTTTAATGTGTTTCTTACACTTAATTTTGTTGGTTTGATGATGTTGATCATCAATCTCTTTTAGGTTCTTGTATATGAAGAGTGTGGAAGGTTCTAGAGAGCTCTTGAGTCGTGGAGAATAAATGAGAAGATGGGAAATGAAAATAATGAACTTGGGTCCCTTATTTAAAAAATTAAAATTCTGTCCCGATTAGGTTATTCGGACACTTATACGGTCCGTATAAGTGACCGTAAAATCATCCCAACAACAACTCATTATGTGACCATTATACGACACATTATACGGTCTGTATAAGTGACCGTATAATCCCATCAGTGAGGGACCTTCACTATGACGATTCTGCGGACCATTATATGGACCATATAATGTTATACGGACCATATAATTGGTCGTATAATCTATCTCTTCTCCGATTTTGTTCTCGTCACCTCGTTTGATTTCCAATCCTTATGGAACCTTCTTGATAATTGTTTAACACCTTGTTAACAATCCAAGAGACATTATAACTCTTCTTTAAAATATCATTAATCCATCATTAATTCAATACTCGTAAATCTTGCCCGACACACAACCTATACCTCGCTTTCCTTAACAACTTCCGTCTCCTACCTCACATGTCTTTGAAATCTGATTTAGAACTATCAATTGTTATTTCTTACTTATCAAAACATCGTATACGTCGTGCCCTTCGTTAGTCTATTCACTGTACGTTAACGGGAAATGTTCGGGGTGTAACACTCCTATGCTTGCATTTACTGCTCACTGACTATCCAGGGCCCATACATAATCTGTAACTGAGCTGTACTGTCTCCCGAACAATCAACATAAGAGACACTGCACCGGGAACTCACAGCGAACACATACATAAAAACATAAACACTGAGAGTAACAGCGCAAGCCGATTTAGCCGCCACATATTTACTGTACAACAAAATAACCGCCGACGAGGCGGCATAACATGACGATTACATATTACTGTCTACAGACCTCTATGGAGTACAAACTTTAGAAAGGACAGGACAAGGCCCTGCCGTACCCATATATGTACATAACAGAATAGCACACCAAAAAGGGATGTAACTCCGGATCAATGGAGCGTACTGGTAGAGAGATCCTACTGGTCTAGCTCGCTCGGCTGGCTACCTGATCCTGCGGGTATGAACGCAGCGTCCATAAAAGAAAGGACGTCAGTACGAGTAGTGTACTGAGTATGTAAGGCATGAATAGTAACATAGCAAAGGATACAAATCATGAATAATAACAGGATGGAAATATAGAGCATATCATGAGATAAAAGAGTAACCTGTACGTCTGAGTGCCTTTTAGGCGGGTACCATGCATGCTTAGTGCTGCGGAACGTGCAGCTTGATCCACATTTACACATATATACATAGTAATTCTTTCTTTGAAAAACATATCTTATACGTGTATACATAAAATAGAACATATCATATTGCCGAGAAATGTCGGCTCCGATCCATTTAGCCACATATGTCCCGCGTCTGGGCAACCCGCGCACGGGATGATATCATATCATACCAACTGATCAGGTGGCCATGCGTCTATAGCGCCTCTCCCTTTTTCCCATATTCCCCATATACGTATACATATATCATATTCATATATCATATAAGCAGCATGCATGAGAGCCCAAGAAAAGCTATAACTCTATCGGAGTGACGTAAGGTCGGTAACCTCCGATTATATTATGGAATAATCATCGCTCTATCTCATCTTGAAGGAACAATTATTTTAAGGTGAGGCCAACAACAATGAATAAAATTAAGAAAGGTCAAAAGATAGCTCAATATTCTCATATCGTCATTGAAATCATAACTTGGAACCTTTAAACATGAAATCGTTCTCATCATAGTCACCATAGAAAAATATTCTCATCTTTAGCATCATTGTTGTCATGGAAAAACATATCCGTCGTTGTAGTCATAAAAGCTTACAAAATTATAAACCTTTGTTTTGGAAAAATACGGACATTTTGGAAAACATTTACGGGTTATCAGGAAGGGAATCATGCCTTGGAATCATAGACTTTTAACTTTTGATAACAAGGAAAATATGGAAACATTTATGAAATCATAACCAATGGATCATCCGTTTGAAAGAAAGGGACAAGCCTTAACATACCTTTCGGTCGCCTTAGTCATTCAACGTTTATTCTTCCAAGCTTGCAACTCTACACGTAAACCATCCATATTATCATTAGGCTCAATATCTTACACTTGTCTCAAGCATCCAATGAAATATTTTTAGAATCTACCCAAGTTCGGGCAGCATCTCCCCTATATTCTGTACCTCCTCCAAATACCAAAACAACTCCCAAACAATACCACAACATCAACATCAACAACAATATCAATACCAATATATTCCATAAAACATCCCACATGATGTTTCTCCGGTATTCAAACCAACGATAACAACATCTATAATCAATCCCATAATCAAAGAATTATATTCAATTTAGTCTCAATTTAATCCAAAATTCTCTTTCAAACTCACCTCCTGGCCATCAACTTCAATTCAACTCCTTATGATTTTTCTCCTCTAATTCTTTCTTCTCTAAGAATTTATAAACCTTTATATCATCTCAATCATGTAAATAATAATAGGCAAAACATAGCTTATATCAACTTCACTTCGTTTACCCCTTTCCAAGATCAAGTTCATCACCACCTTCAAGAGAAGCAAGAACAATTATCTTCCATGAATTTTCCTTGAGGCTATGATGTTAACATTCTCGCTTGATGATTTGGAAGGGTTATGGAAGATTATGAAGTATCATGGAAGATTAGGAAAAATTATAGAAAGTTGTATAACTCTCAAGAGTTCTCTAGAAGAGTGGAGGTTGAGAAAATGGTAAAAAATAATGAAAATTAATGGGTTAGAGGGGTATTTATCAATGCAGTACTGTAGCACGCGTTTCTACTTTGTCAGCCGAACTTGTAACGTCCATAATTCTCTGCTCCGATGTCCTATCGACGAGAAGTTTGTTACTTTGAAAACTAGACTCGACGAACTTCATTTTAGGATTTTGTTTCACTTCAAAACACTTCATATGCTAAGAGATATTTACCCCTCAAGTTGGACCAAAATTTTCACACGAAACTCTACCCATCCTTTCTCCAAAATCGTACTACTCCATTTTTTCTACTCATTTCGTTATAAAACCTTCCGATATATCTTGTATACATCCTTCACTCATTAAATGTACTTGATAATGCTTACTTATATTTCAAAGTGGTTTTACTTAACCATAACTCAACGTACTTATGTTTCAAATTTGATAAGTGCTTCTTCGAAGATACGGGGTGTAACAGGGCCCCACCTCAGCTTACGGTTACGTGGGCTATATCTTTTAACGTATCATTCCAATCATACTGTACGAATTCCATATATCACACCCATGCTATCCTCATGCTAATACAGTAGACTTTCATCCTCTATACTTGTAATATTTGCTCCTCATTGAGCTCACATTAAGCCGTCTACAACCTTAGTAACGTGAAATTTTCTGCGGTGTAACATCCTTCCCCTCTTAGAAACATTCGTCCTCGAAGGTTAAATGAAGACTAATACTCGTATCCAATTCCAACACTTACTAATATCACTCACCCATTCACAATTCCTAAGATCCTTTTCGATACTTATCTTTCCTCGATAAGCTTCAACTTCCCTTAACCTCATTAATGCTTTCAGTTATATTGATTTCTATGAGGGACACATTACTCCCTTTCCTTAAACACATATAATCATGTTTCTTTCTCTTCCTTGTTTCATGCTTTACTCATTTAAGCTTACTCTTTTTTTATACTAACTCACTTCTCGAATGACTCCTTGCTTATCATTGCTTCCCCTCTTAAGTCTTTTCTCATAATTTTATCACATTAATCTTAGTTCATCAACCTTACTTCTAATCCCCGAGAGAACTTAACTTAACCCTCGACTCACTTCTATAACCTCGAGTAATTTCAACCTAACTTTCAAACTCATTCGTAGCCCATCTTATAACCCTTCTTTCCGTTGATTTACAACTATTATTAATCTTTCATTCTTCAGTTTACACTTGTGTATCTTACTGATCATAGCACACATATATATATATTGATCACAATCAATTTTAACAAAATTTTGGCAGAACCTCCTCTGTAATTTGTACTACCCACCTGTACACAGCTAACCAACAAGCCTCACAGGGCAACAATCAAAATATATCAACATGCCTCACAGGGCCACAATCATATTACAACATCCTATACATAGCTGTACAAATGCTCTTCACAATGGCATTCTCAATTCGATAAAAAGTATACCTTTCTTACTGCAATCCTTAACCTGCACCACTTACCTCAAATAGTAATCATTAATCATCAGAGAACTTACCTTTCTTACGAGCAATTCCAATTTCGCAATCATAGCTACACTTTACAATCACTTAATCAAAATTCAAATCTTAAAGTTAGCAGCAAGGATTCAAGGCCTATAACATAGCTCTATAGCACAATCTATGATCTGAATGAAGGGAAACCAGGAAGTGCTAACAATCTGAATGTAGTATGATACAAAATGGAAGTTCCAAGGCGTAATATTCTTCTGGTAATACCCCCCCTTATTCAATGATCCTATCGAATTTGTAAATAATCTAACACACCGCAGGGCTATCGTAGTAAACATATAACATATACTTATAGCATATTCAGAGTAATTGTCCTATTTGTCCTTAATGATAACTCCAGCTCAACATTTCGAATTTGTCCTCTTAGTCCTCTTTTTAAGTACCCAATTGGTTTTATTCTCGACATGTAAATACTTGTAGGTTACATAACTGTACTTGTCTGATTCATATATGAACATCTAATCTTATTCGTAAACATCCCTTCCTTTGGTTCGTTCTATTTTCCATATCTGATACATACCAAAACTCTTTTGTCTATTTGTTGTAACTGATCTTGTCATACTCTTTTCTTTCCTTTATTTTTCCCTTGATCATCACATCTTATATTCTACTATAGAAAACTTTATGTCCCTTCTTGTTTGTCACTTATAAATTGCAATATCGTTAAAAAAAGACTCTACTGTCAATTCCTTTGCCTCTATTCCAGTATAGCATCGCTATCCTTTCCAATATTCCTTGAGTTATTTGCTCCCAATGCCATGTTGTTCACGGTCTTCACAAATGATTTCCAGTACAGTCTCAGATACCCGCTCGATTCTTGTTCATTTATTTACTCTCTATTAGACTCATTTTTGCATAATTCTCACTTTTTGTTTTAAAGTCTATATCTATCAGAGCTTAGGATTCATCGTTTCAACCCCTACAATTGTATTTTACTTACTCGCTTCTCCCCTTTAAGGGCCTTACTTATACCATTCTGAAATTCGTTTCCTCAATTCCCTTATTATTCTGAATCATATTCATGCCATTTCCCATAATTTATAGCTACAGTAATTCATGTGTGAAGTCTTAACATACTCATCTTGTAATTTTGTTATCAAGTAATACAACCAACATAGAAATCCAAACAAGGATGTATTTTACTTAGCTCAACCATTAGTTATGAGTCAATGTCTACATCCGCTCCAATTAACAACTTCTGTCCCATAGGGATACTCGAAATAGTCGTATGTCTAGCTATCCGTACCATCTATGTAATGTCACTTATCCCATTCTTCGATACTCAGAGTTCACTTATAGTGTCATCTTTCCCTTTGTTTCCCGTCTCAAGTCATTCCTCTCTTTCCTGTACCGACTTATAGTAACCGTAAATGCATTTTCCCTTAAACGTACCATCTTTGTGTTGTAGGATCTAAGTCTCATGCGTAACTAGTACCTCTTATTCCTCATACTCTTCTACTCTTGTGTTGCACTCAACATTTATTTCGAAACCAAATCATAAACATATCGTATTTGTCGTTGATGATAGCCTTGCTTTATCGCTTTATCGTCGTGCGGTAAAATCATACTCATGGCCATATTTTTCTTTCCAAATTGTTCCTTTATATACTTTACTCGTTCTATCTTGGCATAGGATATTCGCAGGAGATGCATCTTCCTTTTCTCATAATACGACTATTTCTTAAGCGCGCGTACTTCGCATATTTCCTTTTCTTTCTATACCCATACTTATTTCTTTACATTCTTTCCTCCCCAATTTATCTTATTACCTCCCGTTTTATAATCAATCCTTCATTTCTCGCGCAAGGAACCCTATTCTAAACTCAGTACCGCCTTGTCTTTTAGAATATATTACTTCTATACAATCCATTCTTCGCTTCCAAAACTTATTCTGTTCATTCTGATCATCCGCTATGATCCTTATTATGCTGATCCTTTTCCTAACAATCGTTCTATTCCGTTATTCATCTTTTCGTAGTCTTGGTCTTTTACATCCAACCATACATATCACTCGTGATCTCGATTATACAAATCACAAACTGCTACTACTTTGCCATATCACTATGCTCTAATTTCTTTTTCGAGTTGGCTTCCTTTTTCCTGTTGCTTGATATCATTTTTGTAATGGTGAAACCTCTATACTGGACTTTCCACTAATAAGGTCTTATATGCTTTCTTATCTACTGCCCCATGGCTCGCTTATTGGTTTCACACTTGCATTCACTCTTTATTCATATAGAACATGTCACATCTTTAGTCGTTTCCTCGCTACACTTCACTTACTTTGTATTACAGTTCTTGCTACGTTCTCATTATATCCTGATCATAATCAATTCTATAGAATGCCACTTCTTGATCTCATTCATAAGCTTGCTTATAAAATAGAATAAACCTCGCGAAGCAAGCATACTTAACCTGATACTCTTTCTAATAACCCCGATTACACTTACCACATAAGTAGTCTTACCAATGTATTCACATTCGCTATAACCCTTCGTATTTCGTACCCCTGTCATGCTGTTACTTTATTTTGCTAATAGACTTGTCGTATTTTACCTTTCTTATCCATCCAATCAATACTTCAATTCACACTCTGTTGGAGTTACCCTTTCTCTTCTATGTCATACTTTAGTACCACCCGTCTCCCTAATTTACTCTAGCATTCCTTACCATATCAATGTCGATGTTATAGTTATCGTTACTATCAATTCAACAACATTTAACTAATTTCTTGTAGTTGTCAACGATACTCCTAACTTAATCCCGTCCTACCATTACTTTGTTTTTTCACAACATCTTCTCCCGTTAGGACATATTACAAGCTTATATCGTATCTCCTTTAAATTCTAGGAAAATTTCGGCAAAGTTTCCTCTGTATTTCTTACTATCCAAAACCTGCACGCAACAAATACCAACAATGCCTCACAGGACTAATATATATATAAACGACATATCTCAGCCACACAGGGCTCCTAATTTCAAGTAAAAGTACAAAGATGTCGAAACTTACCACATATATCACACCTCTAGATGTACCTGATCTTTTAGCGATTTTCCCGGTTATACCTTCCTATGTACTTTCCCTTTCATTCTTCAGCTTTACATTTCAATCATACCTCAATATTCTTACCTTACCCGATATACATCTTTCGTGTCGTTGCTTACCTTTATACTGATTCATTCAATTTGTTTAGTTCACAAACTTATAACTGAACTTATCATCAAGAGATACATTTATTCAATTCCTCTGTTGTACTTACATTTACTTACCTCTATGACAATCAATCCATCATCATATAAATACATATCCTGATAACGTAGCCTCAATGAAGTGACTTACCTTTGTAACTTTCAATATCATCAATCACTTTCTTCTGTCGATACCATTCTTCTGCCGAAATCAAGGGTTAGTATAAGGAATCTAATTTCCTATAGCTTGGCTCGATCGCACGATCTTATATATGAAAGAAAAGTAACCATCCTAAATGCTCTGTAGCCTCCTGTTTACAAATGTGGCGTGCAACACACCATAAACAAGACTCTACTAGACACGATTTTGCAGAAAACCCTAAGGACGAACTGCTCTAATACCACTTTGTCACACCTAAATCTCATTAGGGCATGATGGGAACCCAACCCTCACTTAGAGCTGAGCGAACCCTCTAGTATTAACACAATGAAACTGGACATATAAAATTTTTTGGAAATATAATAAAGTACTTTCAGTCAAACCATAAAAATTTGCGAAGGATACTCAATTAATCAAAAATCGAGTAAGTCAAACTAACTACATGGTCGCTTTACTCAACGCATGACATCTCAACATACTAACCACATGACACTGTCTGCAAAGTCTCTAAGAGTAAACACCTGAATCATATGAGTCGGGACAGGGTCCGACCTACCCATACACACATATGATAACCATAATGACTCGGCACTGCTCCAGGAAGAAAATGGAGTTTGCCAATCCCAGCTGATAGCCAACCACCCTAGTTGAATACTTTTACCTGCAAAACAATCTGGGACTATGTGGCATGAACACAGCGCCCCCAGGCAAAGGGACGTCAGTACGAACAATATACCGAGTATGTAAAGCATAAGAACATCAAGTACAGATGAATCATGAAAACCAGTCTCAATATTTGAATACATTTGTGGCTAACATCTGAGAATATCTGCGTAACTCTATATGACTGAAACTTACTCTGTGGCCTATGATAGGCATAGGTTATAATATAACTAATAGTGTTATGGAACGTACAGCCCGATCCATATATAATATAATAGTGCTGAGGAACGTACGGCCCGATCCATATATAATATAATAGTGCCGAGGAATGTACGGCCCGATCCATATATAATATAATAGTGCTGAGGAACGTACTGCCTGATCCATATATAACATAACAGTGCCGAGGAACGTACGACCCGATCCATATAAAATATAATAGTGGCGAGGAACGTACGGCTCGATCCATATATAATATAATATATATAAATGCATGTAAAACTCAGAAAAGGATACTTTGAACTCTTCTGGTGACATAAGAAGCTAGTATGAATAGTCTGTGGAAGTTATGGACATAAAACATAGGAGGTCAAGGATACAAATATCTCTACAATATCTAAGAATAGAGTCTTTGGAACTCGCTTGCTCACTGTGCTCGTTCTTATCATAAGGATCATGCCAAAATGAAAGAAAGGGATACCCTTAACATACCTTTACTGCTTTCCAGCTAACCACAGTCCATCTTCGGGTCACGCTAATCTATCAACAATATCAATTTAGCAACAATCAATCCAATATATATCCTTATAATCAATCCCTTAAACTTATCTCTATTTCTAACGAAATTTTGACAGCATTTCCTTTATAAACTGGACAACCCCAAAAATCCGATTCACCTAAATTATCAAAACCAACAAGAACCATCTCATATAAGACTCTTTAAACTCAAAGCATCAACTCCGAAGGACATACAACAAAACAGCCCGGTATACGCTTTTTATACGATATCTTCATACACTTTATTCTCCTAAATTCAAGAACAACAACTTATCAACAACATCAACAACAATATCAAAAATTATGTTATATCAATATCCAACTAATTCTATCCATTTAATCATACCAAAACAGCCCCCAAGTCATTTTATATCAAAAAATTATAACCGAACTTTCAAAGTCATTTTCTCTATTCTAACCCGTCAAATCTATCAATGACCATGGTAAGAACATCATTAACATCTTAAACATACATTATATGAGCAGCCACCACGAAAACAACATCTGCCAAGTTCAATTTTTATCTTAAAACGACTACGACAACTCGTACTACACTTTATCCTTCACGAGCCTCGCGATTCAGGGCCTCGAACTTGATCGAACCCTTGCTTTATCTCTCTAAAATCCCCTCACTCTCTCTCTCTCTACCATGTTCTGGACTTTTTGATATGAAATGAGGATGATAAGGGTTAAAATATCCCTTAAATAACAAGGGAAGTGGGCCTGACCTGACTTGGAGTCGGGTTGGGCCGAGCCCTCTGCCAAACTTGACCTTTCTGTCTTAAAACATCCATAACCTTTTATCCCTATGTCTTGTGAAGGCCCACGACATATGGTTGGAAAGATAATTAAATTATCTACAACTTTAATTTTTGATGTTTTCCAAAATTCCCAAATAATGATGGGATTATGGCCTCCCGAAGCCAGATCACCCGAAAACGTAACTTAAAAATATCTTTTTGGAGAGCTTCCACTTGGATTTGGCTCAAACGTCCTTCTTGAGTTGTGTTTAACTTCACATATATTGTCCATATAAATTTTCATATGCCCTTTATAAAAACCCCATCATGTGGGCCCCACCTCAGCTTACGGTTACGAGGGCTATATCTTTTAACGTATCATTCCAATCATACTGTACGAATTCCAAATATCATTCTCATGCTATCCTCATGCTAATATAGTAGAATTTCATCCTTTATAATTATAATATTTCTCCTCCTTGAGCTCACATTAAGTCGTCTAGAGCCTTAGTAACGCGAAATGTTCTGGGGTGTAACAGATATGAACAAACAACGAGTAAGCAAGCTTCCATATTACTCAACTCTTAGAAGCATTAGGAGTACTTAAGTTTTTGATGTTCACGTACCCCATTTATGATTGTTCCTTTTGTTCATAGGTCCAGTTTTATGTATACAGTTTATTCATGCATTACATTCATTCATATATATGTATATTGACCCATTATCAAAAGGCGTTATATACGCAAGTATTATATGTATATGGGGTATGGGAAATGAATAGGCATTATATACGCATTACCACCTGATCAGATGGTGCACCATGATGATGATATAAGGATTGGGCTGCACATACCGCAGCAATGTATATGATGATGGCCGGAAAAAGGCCGATATGAGATGATGGGACGCCATAGAGGCTTAACAGGCATTATATACGCATATATATGTATGACCTACATTGATAAGCATGAGCATACAGATTATGCGCCCATAGAGACATTGTCAGTTATACAGATTTATACAGATACTAGTTCATACAAGTATATGCAGATAGTTATTTAAGCTTATGAGTTAAGATCTTATTCATAATTCTTATATATATACATGTTGTTCTTATGCCTTTCATACTTAGTACATTATCCGTACTGACTCCCCGTTGCTCGGGGGGCTGCGTTCATGCCCGCAAGTTCAGGTAGGCCGACAGGTGGTCCAGTTTAGTTGGACTTCTATCCAGTAGTGGTAAGTGCGCTCTATTCGATTCGGAGTTGCAGTTTATTTTGGTATGCTAGCCTTTTGGGAAGTACATGCATATGGGTATGACAGGGCCCTATCCCGTCCTTTCTACAGCTTTTATTCCAGTAGAGGTCTGTAGACAGTTGTATGTATTAGTCAGACGATGTAGCCTTGTCGGCTTATATTCTTTTGTGTACAGTATATGTAGCAGCCTAGCCAGCTTGCACTGTTCTTTCAGCATGTTTATGTATGTACAGGTTGTATAGAGTCCATGATGTTACCTATTTATGAGATCAGTTTAAGCCACTTGTGGGCCCTTGATGTTTAGTAAGATTCAGATACGAGTATAGAGGTGTTTGGTCGCTAGAGGTCAGACACTCGTCACGACTCATCGGTTTGGGTCGTGACAGAAGTGGTATCAGAGCCAAGTTCCGTCCTAGGGTTGTCTACAGACCGTGTCTAGTAGAGTCTTTTTTATGAGTGTGTTGTGCACCAGGAGGCTACAGGACATTTAGGATGATGTCGTTGTTTCTCTCTTAGATTGTGCGATAGAGCCATGTGTTAAGCGTTTGCTTTATAATGAATTATTCTGATTTCACCAATACCTCTCAAGAAAGCTAAAGCTGCCCAGAAGGGCAAAAGGGCAGTTAGTAAGGCCACTAGCCATACTCGGTAGGCTACGAGGTCTGAGGATTAGATTCAGAGTGAGGGGCCGTCTGAGACATCGCATACCCTGCCTCCAGCACCTGTCCCAGTTCCTCAGCCGGATGTACCGGGCTAGGATGTGAGGGATGTTATACAGTTACTGACCAGATTAGTAGCCGCCCAGGCTCAGCGACAGAGAGTTGGTGTTGAAAAGGCAGATAAGACTGGTAGTTTTAGGGTTAAGACCTTCCTTAGGTTCGGTCCTCCAGAGTTTTCAGTGATAAAGCAAAATATGGACCCCCAGGATTTCATTGATGGTATGCAGAGGACCTTAAGGGTTATGCATGCAGATGAGGTCGAGTCTGTAGAGTTGGCTTCGTATAGGCTTCGTGATATTGCAGTACAGTGGTATCAGACTTGGGAGATATCAAAGGGAGAGAATGCCCCTCCAGTGATTTGGCGAGAGTTTTCAGATGCTTTTTTCATCATTATTTACCACCAGAGGTCCGACGAGCCTGAGCAGACAGGTTCTTGCATATTGAGCAGGGCAGTTTGAGTGTCTAGGAGTATTGTGTGTATTTTGATTCTATGGCCATATATGCTCCAACCATGGTGGCGGAGATGGAGAACAGAGTTTATCATTTTGTGACTAGTAAAGGGCCGTATTTGATAGATTCTTGTACGACTACTACAGTACAGCCAGGCATAGATATCTCCCGTATACAGGCATATGCATAAAATTTAGAGGATCGTAAGCGTCAGCGGAGGACAAAATGTCACAGTGACCGGGGCCATAGTAAGAGGGCTAGGTCTTTAGAGATCGGAGGTGAGTTTAGCGGAGGATAAAGACCAGTATCCCCGATATCCAGTCCATTCAGCAGGGAGTGTATCTTCGCGGTTTTCATGGCCGAGGTTTGATCGGTCTTTTTATTCTAGAGCGGGCCAGAGTTCTAGAGCAGCAGGCTCTCAGTACAGACCATATTCATGCCAGATGAGACCCCCTCTACCGCGGTGTGCCCAGTGTGGCAAGTTACACGCAGGTCAGTGTCGGCTGGGATCAGATGGTTGTTATGCTTGTGGCCAGCTAGGTCACAGGGTGCGACAGTGTCCGATAAGAGAG
This sequence comes from Lycium barbarum, assembly GCF_019175385.1. Classification (NCBI taxonomy): domain Eukaryota; kingdom Viridiplantae; phylum Streptophyta; class Magnoliopsida; order Solanales; family Solanaceae; genus Lycium; species Lycium barbarum. Next base: position 95,803,676 of record NC_083347.1, on the reverse strand, counting down.
AGTGGGAGTATAGTTCAGCCCACCGGGTCTGTAGTTGGTTCATCTTCTACGGTGCGCCCTTCAGGGTAATTTTCTCAGACACTAGTAGGACGAGGTAGAGGGAGGAGTGGAGCATCCAGCTCGAGCGGTCCTCAGCACCGTGTATATGTACTAGCCGGTGGACATGATCATAAGACGTCTCCTGATGTTGTTACAGGTATATTATCAGTCTCCTCCTGTGATGTGTATGCACTGATTGACCCAAGTTCCACTTTATCATATGTTACGCCCTTTGTTGCCGGCAAGTTTGAAGTAGAGCCCGATTTGATTAAACCTTATGAGGTGTCTACGCTAGTTGGTGATCCGGTTATAGCTAGGCGAGTATACCGGGGCTATGTTGTTATAGTTTGTGACCGCCATACCGTAGCAGATTTGATTGAGTTAGATATGATTGATTTTGATGTTATTATTGGCATGGACTGGTTGGCTTCTTGTTATGCTAATATTGATTGTAGAACAAAGATAGTTCGATTTCAGTTCCCAGGTGAGCCAGTCCTAGAGTGGGAGGGCAATGCTTCTTCGTTGAGGGGTAGGTTTATTTCCTACCTTAAACTAAGGAAGATGATCAAAAAAGGGTACATGTATCACCTGGTTCGGGGTCAGGATGTGCAAGTAGAGTCACCGACCCTTCAGTCTGTTCCTGTGGTTAATGAGTTTCTAGAAGTGTTTCGGGATGAGCTTCCAGTCATTCCCCAGAGAGAGAGAGATTGATTTTATTATTGATCTATTACCAGATACTCAGCCAATATCTATTCCTCCTTACAGGATGGCTCCTGCAGATTTGAATGAATTGAAGGAGCAGTTGAAAGATTTGCTTGAGAAGGGCTTTATTAGGCCCAGCACATCACCGTGGGGAACACCGATATTATTTGTAATAAAGAAGGATGGCGCTTTGCAAATATTTATGATTAGAGGCAATTGAATAAAGTGACTGTAAAGAATAAGTGTCACGACCCAAACCGATAGGCCGTAACAATTGCCCGACCATTGCTGGCCAAGCACTCCTATGCTTGCTTTTTCTTCTCACTGACTGTCCTGGGCCCATATACAACCTGTAACTATGCTATACTGTCTCCCGAACAATCAACATAACAGGCACTGTGCCGGGAACTCACAGCCAACACATACATATAGACACAAATGCTGAGAGTAACAGCGCGAGCCGATTTGGCCGCCACACGTATATTACAAAAGACGAACATTTTGGAAAAAAACTATGAATTATTAGGAAAGGAATTATGCCTTGCAGTCATAAACATCTAACTTTTGAAACGAGTAAGATATGGAAACATTTATGAAGCCATAACATCAGAATCATGCCTTTGAAAGAAAGGGACGAGCCTTAACATACCTTTTTGGTCGCCTTATCTCTAACTATTCAACGCTTGGCCTCCCAGGCTCGTAAATCTATATTCAAGAAAATTTATACTATTGTTAGACTCATCTTCATAGGCCTGTCTTAAGCCCTCAAACTAACACTTTCTAGAATCTGCTGAAATTTCGGTAGCATCTCCCCTGTTTATATGCCTAGCCCGAAATTATAATTCAGTAACCAACAACAACAACAACTACAATCACATCATTTCCAACACCAATATGTACCATAAAACATCCCACACGATGTTTCTCAATTTCCACAACCAACCAACTCGCTATACAATTATTTAACGACTTTATCTCCGTAAATGAACCAAAATTAACATTAATAATAGGAGATTCATACCTTATTCTTGTTAAAACAGAGATATCTTCAATATCTACCTTGAATCCACCGCAAAAGCATACTAGAATCACATCCATGCGTTTATCCGAGCTTCGATTAATACTCCTCGCTTGAAAATGGCTCACTTTGTGATCCCTTCTCTCTTTCTCTTAAATTTTCTGGAAATTTCAAGGAAAATCTGGTGAAAAAAGGGGGTTCCTACCCTTTTTATAAGGGTCAAATTCAGGTCAAATTCGGGAGGGGACTGTAGCATTTTACTGTAGCAAGTCGGATGCTGTAGCAGTACTGTAGCACGCGTTTCTGCTCTGTCAGCTGAACTTGTAACGTCCATAATTCCCTACTCCGATGTCCTGTCGATGATCGGTTTGTTGAGTTGGAAACTAGACTCGATGAACTTCATATTAGGATTTTGTTTCACTTCAAAACACTTCATATGCTAAGAGATATTTGTCCCTCAAGGCGGACCAAAATTTTCACACAAGACATGACCCATCCTTTCTCCAAAATCGTACTACTTAATTTCGTCCACTTATTTCCTTATAAAACCTTCTGGTATATCTTATATACATCCTTCACTTATTAAATATACTTAATAATGCTTGCTCCGTATATTCCAAAGTTGTTTTACTTAACCCTAACTCAACATACTTATGTTTCAAATTTGATAAGTGTTCTTTGAAGATACGGGGTGTAACATCCTTCCCCCCTTAGAAACATTCGTCCTCGAATGTTGCTATATCGCCAACCCACGACACCATATTTGATTCGTTAGAACCATTATTTTTCCTTTAGGGTACGATTACCATTTGCTTAAACTATAACTTGGGTCAGTCTCTTCTCATTCTTTCTTAACTCTTTTATTGCCTTCAGTCATCTCCTTTCACTTCTTTGTCCTCATGTACATGATCGGAAATTAACTAGCATCTTTCTCTTGTTCTTTCTCCATTATGGTAGTCTTGACTTGCCGTGCCATAACTATTCATTATCCTGTAAGTACTCTTTTTTTTTTCCCTCTCCTTGTTTCCTTGTTATTGGGCAGCTACCTTTCTCTCTTCACGGTGCCCTCTTTGCGTTTACTCCTTTGGTGTCATCTCGGGCTATCCTTTTTGTACCCGTTGATCTTAGATATACACTATACTGATTTTTTTGTAGTCCATTAGTCAGGCTCTCTAATCCTTACCTTAGTAAACTACCGAACTATCAATTTTTGTTGCTTTTGTTACAATTGTTATCCCTTCCGGTGTGAAATCCCCTTTTGTGGTCATCCTTGGATTCGTCATCCTCTCTGTCATCCTTGTGAATTTGACTTGTAATCCATTCTTGGTCTCTTTACTACCCTTTTAGTCATATCACCACATACTTAGGTATGGCACAGTTTTACCCGATGCGAGGGATTCAAATCATGGTCTAGAAATATCGTAGTTGATATTGGCGTGAAGCATTCTCTTACGGTGTCTTCCATACTTTCCTCCTATGTCTGCCTCATGGTACACGTTTTATTCGTTTCTGCTTCTTTCTGATACCTTCCTGATATGCCGTTATATTTCGGACTCTGGCCCTGAGCTAATAAATTTCTCCTTCTGGGGCTTGAGAACGTCATAATCCCTTTCAAGTTCAATATGTTCTTCCCCCCTTATTAAGGAGGTCCTAATACACCAATAGCGTTCGAATATCCATCGTCTTCGGCAATTATCTGCCGCCCTTCACGATCTTCTCAAGCTCGGGGTTCTGTCACCGTATGGTCTGCCTTATTTATCCGTTTTGCTAGTTACACTGTTGTGTTCAATTGGAACACTTATAAGGGTTAGATTCAATTCTGATGCCTTCCTTTCCGTCTTTTCACACCCCTGTCTTTTATGACTAACGGTTTTCTAGACCCGCAAGTTAATGGGGACATCGAGATTCACCACGTCCTTTATAAAGTCTTCGATTATACCTTACTCCTCGTTTTTCTTCCCGGCTTTTCTTATAACATATCTAAAACTTCTTTCCCTGAGTTCTTCTTCCATTTATGCCTATATCATCATTTTTTTTCAACATTTCCATACCCTTCCATCCGCTACTAGTCCCTTTCGCCCGCTTAGCTCACTTATTCAAAATCTTTCTTAACTACGCGTTTGTGTTACAACTGTGCATCCAAGTTATTTTTCGAGTGTCCTTCTACTTTTGCTCTTAGCACAAAATTCTTACAGTTTACACTCTCTCTATCCTCATTCATCGAATCTTGATGAGTAATCGCTTTCCTACCGCCAACTCGTTAAAGATTTCCAGTTACTTTATTCCTAAATGCTCTCCTTTTCCTTCGAACAACCCATTAGTCTACCTTTCCTACTTTCATCCTTAACTTTCCTTGGGTTTCTTCCTCCTCGAGCACCTTTCTTCTCTTGTTATTTGTAGTATCAGCTCTGAAGTTCGTGAAATATTCCTTTAAATGCGCAAATCCGTTCTATTCTTATGTCATCTTTTTGGAAAGCTTCTCCATGTCTGAGGCAACCATGTTAATTTGACCACACACTTATCCTTTTATATACCTTTCAAGGGCTGGAAATCTCTTAACATCGTCGCAAGGCCTAACCATTCTTTCTCTTACTTCACATTCCTCGTCGCGGTCACTATCCTTTTAGCCCTACTTATCGAAGCCTATTCTCTGACCCCACACATTCCTCTTTTGTTCCATACTGCCACACTTTATCCAATTCACATGCCTACCTTCAAATTTTCATCCAAACAGTCCCGTGGTTGCCCGTCGTCCCTCTTGGAGGCTTCACTCACTCATGTTTCTTACTTTTCACTTTTTCTGACATTTTAATCTCCTTACCTTCCATCTACTCACTTTCTTTCCTTTCCATAAGTCATTACATTAAAACTCTCCAAGCCTAACCTGTAATGAAAATAGCATCACCTTACCTTGTAACATTTGTACCATTTTGTTTTGTCACTTGAACTTCGTTACCCTGTTTGATTAATGCCTTCCATATACCGCAACGTTGGTTGTCGGGATACACACACCCGCTGATATAGCCACGTATGGGATATCATATGCATACGTATATATATAATTACTACCATCTCGCTTACAAAATATTTCTAAACGCTATTCAAACTCACCCTAATTCTAGAGCTGTGATGCACCTTGTTTCTCTTCACCGGTCTAGTCCGCCTCGTCCTACGCGACCTCTTAAGGTCTCCAACCATTCTGCATACTCCAATCTCCCTTAGAATGCTCTAGCTTCTCATTAGCCTCTTATATCTAAATTTATAGGACTTTTGTACACTTCCCAGGGGGTCACCCATCCTAGTATTTCTCTCACCCCAGCACGCTTAACCTCGAAACTCTGATGAAATCCGGTGTGTTAATGCTGGTATAATCGTATCCACCTCACCACATGACCTTCAACACATAATCTAAAGCAAGTTGAAGTCTTGACAGATTCCAAAATGTTCTCGTAACACATCTCCCTCCGAATTAGAAAGGGTCTCTTACTGTTCCGACTACACAATTACTATTTTGGCCTTTTTAATTCTCAATATTCACCTTTCATCTGTATGTATGACTACTTTCCGTGTTAGATTTCCAGATCCCCAATGGTAGCGAATACACCTTGGTCACCATTACTTGTAAATACTTGGTTATCGGCCCTTGGATTTCCGCTCGCCGGTTTTAAGTAATAATCTTACAGCAAATACACATACATAGAAAATTCCAATAAAGTCTCATATACCTGTAGCCAATCGGTCTCTAGTCTGATCTGGTGGACTATAAGGTTAAGTGTGCTCTTTGTCATCGTCTACCCACCATCTGCTCGTCTGGCCTTCATCATCTCTCTCATCTGAGTCCGAGAGTTATGGATAATCGGGCAACTCCTGGTTTACCAACGGCCAGGATAGAGGGCAAGGGTAAACTGTAACACTCACCGGGGTAGTTGGTTTGACGTAGTGCTCTGCCACGGGAGCAGCTGGTATGGCCTTGTGGATCTCCTCCTCCAGTGTCCCAGATGAATCCTCAGACGGATCCGTGTCATAACTGTCCCCTGCGGGGTCCTCCTCCCTGGAAGTCAAAAACTCTGGAGGAACCGTCGCTGGGTCCTCCGAGGGATCTATCTCAATAGAATAACTGAGGCTCCTCCTGCTGGAGCCTGGGGGTCCTGAATCAACTCTAGGGCCCTTCTTAGCACTCCCACTATCTGAAGCTGATCTCTTCATCTTTCGTCAGTCTGCACTTAACTACAGGGAAAGGATCAGAAGCGATCTTCCCTAAACTCTGGCTCTATCGCATGATCTAAGATAGAAGGAAAGGTCAATGGTTCCTAAATGCCCTGCAGCCCCCTGTTTATAAGTATGGTCCGCTTCATACCCATAAACAGGACTCTACTGGACACGGTCTGTAGAAAATCCCTAGGACGAACTGCTCTGATACCACTTCTGTCACGACCCAAACCAATGGGCCATGACTAGTGTCCGACCTGGGCACTCACATACGACCCACTAGATATAATCAGACTAAAATTGAAAACAATGTGGCACTTTGTAAAAAATCATGCTGTGAACTCATCATATCATACATCGGAAAGAACCTGTCTCCTGAGAAGTCACAGTTAACCAAAACATAACAAATATGCAAGCTGACAGGGCTGCCACCATACATGGGGACTTCCAAGATGATCAACATCGATATAGCTGAACAAACCGTATATACACAACCCACATATGTCTACAGACCTCTAAGAGTATAACAAGTATACATCAAAAGGGTCTATACCAAAATAACTCAAGCTCCGAAACAATGGAGCTCTCCAAGCAGCAGCGCAGAAGTCCTAAGCCGGAGCATCACTAAACTAAGTGTATGTACCTGCGGGCATGAAACGCAGCCCCCGAAGAAAGGGGGTTAGTATGGAAAATGTACTGCGTATGTAAGGCATGAAGTACAATAATGAAGATCATGTCTGGGTAGAAGATGACTGGAGACAAGTATGATAATCAAGGATACCAATGCATCTGTGCCTTATGAGATGAGAGTCATGCATATATATAACATACCGTACCAGGCCCTCTAGTGAGGGACTCGGTGAAATCATCATATATATACCGTACCCGGCCCTCTAGTGAGGGACTCGGTGAAATCATCATATATATACCGTACCCGGCCCTCTAGTGAGGGACTCAGTGAAATAATCATATATATACCGTACCCGGCCCTCTAGTGAGGGACTCGATGAAATAGACATATATATACCGTACCCGGCCCTCTAGTGGGGGACTCGGTGAAATAATCATATATATACCGTACCCGGCCCTCTAGTGAGGGACTCGATGAAATCATCATATATATATACCGTTCCCGGCTCTCTAGTGAGGGACTCGGTGAAATCATCATATATATACCGTACCCGGCCCTCTAGTGAGGGACTCGGTGAACAATGCAATGATACTGTGCACGAATACGTACCCGGCCCGGGACTCGGTGAATGATATATTAACGGTATGCATGAGTAGAATATCATGAGCAACATATGGAAACTAAATCATCATCTAAGACTCAACAGCATAATCATAATGAACCAACATTTGAGAATCAAAGACAACTATCATGTCAAGTACCACTGAGAATTAGAGTTCATTGGAGTCATGTATGCTCGTCGTTCGCTCACTTTATATAGTTCATGCCAAAAAGAAAGAAGGGATAACTTACATACACTTTGGAGCCTTTAGAAGTAGAGTCATCATCAACGAGTAAAATTGAGAAAATCTAGAAGTAGCTCCGCATTCTCATATTCACTTTGAAATCATAAACTTGAGTTCTTAAAACACGAAATCATCATTATCGTTGTCACCATCATAAAATCATTCTTATCCTCCACATCATGAGAATCTTTAAGAACCATGGACTTTTAGTTTTTGAAAACAAGAAGGTTGCGGAAACATTTATGAAATCATACCATAGGAATCATGCCTTTGAAAGAAAGGGACGAGCCTTATCATACCTATTTGGTCGCCTTAACTCTAACTATTCAACGCTTAGCCTCCCAGGCTCGTAAATCTATATTCAAGAAAATTTATACTATTGTTAGACTCATCTTCATAGGCCTATCTTAAGCCCTCAAATTAACTCTTTCTAGAATCTGCTGAAATTTCGGCAGCCTCTCCCCTGTTTATATGCCTAGCCCGAGATTATAATTCAACAACCAACAACAACAACAACAACGACCATCACATCATTTCCAACACCAATATGTACCATAAAACATCCCACACGATGTTTTCCCAATTTCCACAACAACATTAATAATAGGAGATTCATACCTTATTCTTGTTAAAACAGAGATATCTTCAATATCTACCTTGAATCCACCGCAAAACCATACTAGAATCACATCCATACGTTTATCCAAGCTTCGATTAATACTCCTCGCTTGAAAATGGCTCACTTTGTGATCCCTCCTCTCTCTCTCTCTTAAATTTTCTAGAAATTCTGGAAAAATCTGGTGAAAAAAGGGGGTTCCTACCCTTTTTATAAGGGTCAAATTCGGGTCGCAGGGACTGTAGCAGTACTATAGCACGCGTTTCTGCTCTGTCAGCTGAACCTGTAACGTTCATAATTCCTTCCTCTGATGTCCTATTAATGAGCGGTGTGTTGCGTTGGAAACTAGACTCGACGAACTTCATTTTAGGCTTTTGTTTCACTTCAAAACACTTCATATGATAAGAGATATGTGTCCCTCAAGGTGGACCAAAATTTTCACACAAGACATTACCCATCCTTTCTGCAAAATTTTACTACTTAATTTCTTCCAGTCATTTGCTTATAAAATCTTCCGGTATATCTTATATACATCCTTCACTTGTTAAATATAATTAATAATGCTTGCTCCGTATATTCCAAAGTGGTTTTACTTAACCCTAACTCAACGTACTTATGTTTCAAATTTGATAAGTGTTCTTCGAAGATACGGGGTGTAACAATAAGTATCCGCTCCCGAGGATTGATGATTTATTCGATCGGTTGTAAAGAACCAAATACTTCTCGAAAATAGACTTGAGGTCAGTATACCATCAGGTTAGGGTGAAGGAAGAGGACATTTCGAAGACGGCATTCCGGACTAGATATGGCCACTATGAGTTGCGTTTTATGTCGTTCGGGCTAACTAATGCTCCAGCCGTATTCATGAATTTGATGAATCGTGTATTCAGACCCTTCCTAGATTTGTTCGTGATTGTGTTTATAGATGATATTCTGGTTTATTCACCGTCAGAGGCTGATCATGCAGAACATCGACGAGCAGTGCTTTGAATTCTTCGAGGTAGAGAGTGGTATGCCAAGCTTTCCAAGTGTGAGTTCTAGTTGTATTCTGTGGCTTTTCTGGGTCACATTATTTCGGAGAAAGGCATTAGAGTGGATGCCCAAAAGATTGAGGCTATGAAGAATTGGCCAAGGCCCACGGCATCAACAGAGATACGTAGTTTCTTGGGCCTGGCAAGATATTATAGAAGGTTCGTAGGAGGATTTTCCTCTCTTTCAGCCCCATTGGCTAAGTTGACTCAGAAATAAGATAAATTCAAATGGACAGATGCTTGTGAGCAGAGTTTTCAGACGTTGAAGGATAAGTTGACTTCGGCACCTCTTTTGACTCTTCCCGAAGGAGCAGATGGCTATGTGGTATATTGTGATGCCTCAGTTATTGGTTTGGGCTGTGTATTGATGCAGCATGGTAAGGTTGTCGCTTACGCTTCTAGACAGCTGAAGAAGCACTAGAAGAATTATCCAACTCATGATCTTGAGCTAGCGGCACTGATTCACGCATTGAAATATGGAGGCACTACTTATATAGTGTCTATGTTGATATCTATACTGATCATAAGAGTCTCCAGTACATCTTAAGCAGAAGGACTTGAATTTACACCAGAGACGATGACTATAGTTACTGAAAGACTATGATGTGGATATTATGTACCATCCCGGGAAAGCTAATGTAGTAGCCAATTCCCTCTGTCGTAAATCCATGGGTAGCTTGTCATATGTGCTACCAGAGGAAATAGAAATGTCTATGAAGTTCATCGATTAGCTAGCCTCAGAGTTCGATTAATAGATTCAGGTAATGCAGGAGTTACTGTTCAAGACATAGCGGTGTCATCTTTGGTAGTAGAAATAAAAGAGCGTCAGTACGAAGACCCTGTTCTGGTTCATTACCGAGATAAAACACCTCAAAAAGAAAAGACACCCTTTGTAATTACAGGTGATGGAGTACTCAGATATCAAGGTAGATTATGTGTTCCTAACATTGTAGGACTTCGTCAGCAGGTTATGGGAGAGGCATATCACTCTCGCTATTCTACTCATCCAGGCTCAACAAAGATGTACCATGATCTTAAGGAAGTTTATTGGTGGGATGGTATGAAAAGATATAGCTGAATTTGTTGCTCAGTATCCAAATTGTCAGCAGGTCAAAATAGAGCACCAGAAGCCCGGAGGTCTATTGTAGGCTATGGAGATTCTGACATTGAAGTGGGAGGTAATTAACATGGACTTTATTACAAGTTTGACCCATACTGACCGGAAGTATGATTCAATATGGGTTGTAGTTGATAGGCTCACAAACTCAGCCTATTTCTTGCCTGTCAGAACTATTTATACAGCCAAAGGTTATGCGAAGCTTTACCTTAAAGAGATTGTACTAGTTCATGGTGTTTCCGCGACAATTATCTCAGATAGGGGAACACAGTTCACAGCTAATTTTTAGAAGTCTTTTCAGAATGGATTGGGGGCTCAGACAGAGCGTACTATACAGACACATGAGGATATGTTGAGAGCTTGTGTGATTGACTTCCAAGGTAGATGGGATGATCATTTGCCTATTAGCGAGTTTGCATATAACAACAGTTACCATTCCAGTATTCAGATGGCTCCTTATGAGGCTTTATATGGATAGAGATGTAGATCGTCTATAGGATTGTTTGATGTCGAGGAGAATCAGTTAGATGGTATAGACTTAACTCAGCAAGCAGTTGATAAGGTGAAAATGATCCGAGAAAGATTGCTAACAGCTCAGAGTTGACAGAAATCCTATGCGGATAATCCGCAACGCAAGCTAGAGTTTGAGATAGGCGATTAGGTTTTCCTGAAGGTTTCGCCTATGAAGGGAGTGATGTGGTTTGGAAAAAAGGGTAAGTTGAGCCCTCGATATATTGGGCCATCTAAGATCATTCGTACAGTGGGTAAGGTGGGATATGAGCTAGAATTGCCTTCTGATTTAGAGTCCGTACATCCGGTATTTCATGTGTCTATGCTTCAAAAATGCATCGGAGATCCTTTGAGAGTTGTACCAGTAGATGATATTCGGGTGATCAAGTAGTTATCATACGAAGAGGTTCTAGTGGCTATTTGGACAGACAGGTTTGTCGATTACGAACCAAGAATGTAGCGTCAGTTAAAGCTTTGTGAATAAAAAAGAATGTTGAGGAGGTGACTTAGGAAGCGGAAGAGGCAATGAAGATCAAGTACCCGCATTTGTTTCCAGCAATATAGGAGGTTCAGTTTGAGGCATCATCACCCCCAGGCTTTATTCCATTTTCAGTTATCGTGATTGTTCGTGTGAGGCCATGGTATTGTATGTTGTAGTATGTGGCCATGTGTGGTATCGTTTGGTTTGCTGTGTGCAGGTTGGATGGGTATATGTACAGGGGAAACTCTACTGAAATTTTTATAACCTATGATTGTTTGAACATTCGAGGATGAATGATCCTAAGGGGGGAGAATGATATGCCAATCGTTCTCGTCATAGTAGAACCTTTGGTTTCATAGTCGGGTATGCCTTTGGAATTGGGACCCGTGTCCGTGTCTTGGAGATGAAGAGTGTCTTACCCCGCGTACAAGGGTACCACATGTCGGGGTTTTATAAAGGACACATGAAAAGTGATACGAGTAGTACATGGGAAGTTGAGCAAGTCTTAAAAAGGACCCTTATTGGCATAAGCCCTCCAAAAGGATGATTTAAGGATACGTTTTCTGATGATTTTACTTGGAGGGGCCAAAACGCTATTATAAGTTTGGAATTTGGAAACACTTTGTTATATCCCGTCTTTTGCGCATTCGGATATTTTGAGATAATTGCGACAAGTTAAAGACAAGACTATATTTTGATCTTGTTTGGTATAAAAATTGGTTATAAAAAAAACATTTTGATGTGGAAATATTAAGAAAGGCTAAGGGTAAAAAGAGAAATTCGCAAGATGACTCATGGAAATATGGAGGGAGGCTATGGGAAAATTTGGAATTTGGAAAATAAATCTTCATGAAGTGCAAAAAAAAAAAAAAAAAAAAATGGGCTTGATAAAAATTTGGGCCAAGTAGCCGGCCATGTGGGGTGGTCCAAGGCCCACATGGAGGCCTAATATATATTCATAAAAGATGACCATTTAGTCACATTTTCATTCTCTCCACTTGGAATTTTCAAGAACCTTGAGGAAGGCCACAAATACAAGACCATTCGGCCAAGAGAGGAGAAAATTGGAGCCTTCAATTTTGATCCAAAAAAATATTTTCTTCTAGTATTCCTACTAATTTGAAGGTCCTCTTTAACGTGGTATAATTGTTGGAGCAAGAAGATCTCTATTTGTTGCAAGTTCATGATTCTAGCCAAGTGGGAAATTGAGGGAAAAAGGTAAGAATTAATCTTCTTTTATATGTTATGAATGGTTTGGGTATGTTGTAGTATGTAGAAATGAATGAAAACCATGAATTTAGTGTGTTGGAGTGGTGGCCGTGTGGTGTGGAGTTTGGCCGTGTGTGTGTGTTGTGTTGTATAGGGATGATTGTTACACCCCGTGTTTTCAGAGCACGAGTATGACATTGAACTCACCGTAGTAATGGAGGGTCGGAGACGTCCCATAATGTTTTGAAAAGCACAAGCCATGGAAAGTACATAACAACGAAGAAAAAGGGTGAATTGCGATATCGTAAGCCGTAATCGGGAAAGAGTATTTTGAAACACGAGAACATGGCCATTATTAGTATAATAAGGGATAAACATCATGCATGGAGAGTTTCGGAATATTTCGAGATCGAGCGAATTGAAGAAAATAAGTTCGACGAAAATTTGAGAAATACCGGAAAGATTTTTAGTCAACTTTGGAGGGATATATATCCGTGTATATTTGGCGTTTTAAGGCGTTTCAAAAGCCTAAAATGAAGTTCGTCGAGTCTAGTTTGTAATGCAACAAACCGCTCGTTGATAGGACCTCGGAATAGAGAATTATAGACGTTACAAACTGAACTGCCGACGCAGAAACAGCACTGCCAGTCTCAGCCCCTATAAAAAGGGGAAAACCCCCATTTTTCTGCATCAAAAACCTCTGGAAATTTCCAGAAAGTTCAGCCATCAAAGGGCTCTCAAATCTCATCCAAAATCAAAGATTTTGAGCAAAATTTCAAGCTACAAGTACTAATCGAAGTCCGGGCAACGCATAGTCACAAATATAATTTCATTTTGGAGTTGGAGGAGCTTGGGAGCAAGTGAAAAATTGAAGATTTTGTTACTTTGGTAATACAAGGTATGAATCGCTAAATTTCTTTCTTTATCAACATGGATTAAGAAATAATTGCAAGAATAAGGTGATAGTTTGTTGTATTGATGTTGTTGAATTATGGATTGAGGTTTGAAGAAAATTTTGGATAAAATATGTATATAATCATCTTGTAGAATGTTGAAGATGTTGTTATTGATGTGTTGGCATTAATTTCAACTTCCTTACGAAAGTAAAGATTATTAAATAGTTGTATCACAAGTGGGTTGGTTGAGAAATTTGGAAAATAGTGTGTGGGTTGTTTTATGGCATATGTTGGTGTTGGAAATGATTTTACGACTATTGGTATTGTTGTTGATGTTGTTGGTTATTGAATTGGAATTTCGGGCGAGGCATATAAACAGGGGAAATGCTGCCCGAATTTCGACAGAACCTAAAAGGATTTCAATTAAAGTTTCGAGTTGAGCGTATGATGACGATGATTCTAATAATAGTATGAATGATTGTATATGTAGATTACGAGGCTACGAATAATTCTTAAGAGAGGTGCAAGACGGGAAGTAAGTTAGAAGTTGAGAACTTTCTTTCAGGTATGTTAAGGCTCGTCCCTTTCTTTCAAGGCATGATTCCTATGATTATAATTCCATAAATGTGTTCATAGCCTCCTTATTTCCAAAAGTTAGATGTTCATGATTCCAAGGCATAACCCCTTCCTAATAATTCATGAATGTTTTTTTTCAAAATGTTCGTATTTCCTAAACCAGAGGTTTATGACTCCGTAAGCTTTTATGACAACAACGAGGGATATGTTTTACAATGACAACGATGATGTCAAAAGTGAGAATATCATTTTGATGACTATGATGAGAACGATCTTATGTTTAAAGGTTTCAAGTTTATGATTTCAATGACGATATGAGAATGTCGAGCTATTTATTGATTCCCCAATCTATTCATGGATGGTGACTTTATTTCTACATCTTCCAAAGTATATGAATTGATGCCTTATGAGATTTACGAACCTATTCTATGTTTTCTCTTAATTCTATTCTTCATCGATAGTCTCACCTTAAAATAATTGTTCCTTCAAGGTGAGACAAAGCGACCACGATTGTTCCATAATGTAATCGGAGGTCACCGACCTTACGTCACTCCGATGGCTACATGATTTTCTTTGGGCTCTCTTGCGTGCTTATATGATATACGTATATAAGACATGTATATGTATATAAGATATGTATATGTATATAAAAATATATATGTAAATATAAGATATGTATATGAACCTGGAATGGGAAGGGAAACATGTTTCATTGCTACCTGATCAGCTGGCTTATCATCCCGGACGCGGGGTGCCCGGACGCGGGATATATGGGTGAGCCGGTGTATATCGGCGCTATGTGGGTGAGCCGACATTGCTCGGCGCTATGATATGACCTACCATGTCATGACCAGACATGCTATGATAAGATATGCTATGGTAAGCTATACTATGACATGATATGCTATGATCTACCACGACAGAACATGATATGACAAGCTATGCTATGCTATGATACGCTATGACATGCTAATCTATGGTGAGACATGCTATGACACGCTATGCTATGACACGACACGCTATAACATGCTATGCTATGATATGATGACCTATGATATGATATACTATAGCCTGACATACTATGACACGATATACTATAATGCGATATGCTACGACAAGACAAGATAAGATATGATACGATATGATACGAAATGATAATACATGACATGGTATAAGTTCTATTTTCTATGTCCTATGACTCCATGACATTATTAATTATACACTATGTTATTGCTGGTGTTATCTTCCATGTCTTACATACTCGGTACACTATTCGTACTGACGTCCCTTCTTGTGGACGCTGCGTTTCATGCCGCGCAGGTCAGCGGACAGGTAGACTTGATCCTTAGGAGCTCTACCAACGGTACTCTACATCGCTCCAGTTGTTCCGGAGCCTCACTTCAGTGGTACTATTTTGTGTATGTATTCTCGGGCACGACAGTACTCGGCCCTTTCTATGTATAAGCGTACTATGTGTAGAGGCTCGTAGACAGATATGTACAGTCAGTCAGGTACAGTTAGATATATGGTGTTTTAGTATGTTAATGTTGTTGTATAAAGTGATAACGAAGTTTACTAGTCTATGTCCATAATGACGCTGCTAATGTTAATGTTCAAAAAAAATATGGCACCGTTCATACGGCTTTCTAAGAGGAAAAGGCAAAATGATAGACAAGGGGTGCTCGGTACAAGTATCGGGTACTCGTCACGGCCCCTAGTTGGGTCGTGACAATGATGAACTAATTTTATCTAGTATTTTGGTTGTTGTTGCAATGAATTCTACGATGAAAATGAAGGTGTAATGATTCTAGTGAAGTTGTAATGGTTGGAGAGTTGTTTTAGAAGTTAATGTGATTTGAATATAGTCTTCTTGTATTTATGGAAAATAATATTGTTAGTGTGTGAATTGTAGGTACAATTCATGAACTTGAAAGAAGGAAATGTGTCGCTATTGTTCTTGTTGAATTTTGAGGGTTTCGGATGAAATAATATGTTGATTGGGTTGTTGGAATATTATGTGAATTGTTAGAAGTATTCTTGCATCATGTTAGAAAGATTTAGGATTAATACTTGAATGTGGGTTCATTGGTGTTAGCTTGAATATATGTGATTAAAGTGGATATAAATGAAATGTCGTGAATTGTGTGACAAGAGTTGTTGATGTTAGAATATGTTTTGGGATTGATTGTTGAAGTTGTTAGTATGATTGTTGGTAATGTTTTTAATAATTTGGTCGAGTTGAATTCTCGGATTGTTGATTGCTGATTTGGCCGAGTTAGATTCTCGGGGATGGTGTATTTACAGGGGAAATGCTGCCGAAATTTCGGCAGATCATAAGTGAATTTACTTGAAAGATTAAGACAAGTGTGTGACAATAAGGCTTACCCTTTCTTTCTTTTGGCATGATCTTTACGAAACGAGCTAATGACGTATATGTATGATTTCAAAGAAATTTCCTATTCTTAGAGCCACTAGGATGGCTAATATTCTTGACTTCCATAAGTTGTTCCATATGGTTTTGATGCATATCTACGATGTCCAAAGTTTGTTGATATGTTGCCAAATGGCATTCGAAAGAAAATCGATATGACTAAAGTTTTTATTTTCAAATGCTAGCACGTTCGATTATTCAATCGAGTCTTTGATATATTTTTATACGTGCGTATGGTTCCAAAAGTTATATTTGATTTGATCCATAACGATATCCGAAAGATACTTGACATGATTATGGCTTTGATTTTCCAAAAATGACTTCTGAAACGCTTGTAGAACGTTCTATACTTCAAACGCTCATAACTTTCTTATACTAATTCGGATTGACCCGAAACTTGTTTCTGAGCCTTCAGGGGTCTGTAAGTATACTTATCCATCGAGTCTTGATTTATGTGCATATGGTTTCTCACTACTCTGCTCGTGCATACTACTATTATATCGTTCGCAGACTCCCGGGCCGGTATATATCGTGCGCATGGTTCGCCGGGTCCCTTGCTTGAGGGCCGGGTGCCATATATGTATTCCGGAGTATGATGTGTTCATGGTTCGCCGAACCATATATGTGTATATGTATATTCTGATCTTATGATGTGATATTATGATGTGTGATGGAGATTACGGAGCAAACCTTCTTGAGTATGATGTGTGTGGCGCCAAATGCAGGGTGGCGCCACGTTCCCCGGGTCCCGCAAGGGGCCGGATACCGTTCCTGGCATGCATGATTCGTGTTTCCAGTAAGTTGTTTTGTTATTCTGCACATCGTGCTTATTGTCTGTACTAACCTTCTGCACGTGCCACAACAATATGATATATGTATATGGATCGGGCTGCACGTTCCGCAGCAAATACATTTGTGGATCGGGCCGAACGTTCCTCGGCACTAATATGTTATATATATGGATCGGGCTATACGTTCCTCGGCACTATTATGTTACATATGAATCAGTTATGTGTATATGTATATGATAACATACGATGTTGGCACGCACGGTCTGTGTTTGGAAAGTACGCATTTTGGCACTCTGAATGATCTACTTATTTTATGTACTTCTTCTGACACATGACATCGGTATACACGATTTGCATTCTGAAAAATAAGTATTTGGTATTCTGAAAATGTACATACTTTTGTACTGTTCGTTTCGATTATGGTTCTGTTTTCTGTATTCCATGCTTTACATACTCAGTACATATTCCGTACTGACCCCCTTTTCTTCGGGGGCTGCGTTTCATGCCACGCAGGTACACCCAGATGAGTAAAGGACATTGCTAGAAGATGCTTCAGCTGGATTGGCAACTCCATTTGCTCCTGGAGTGTTGCCGAGTCAAAGTATATGTGCTATGATGTTTTGTTCGAAGTTAGAGACTTTGCAGACAGATTCGTGGGTATAGGATATCAGTTTTGTAAGCGGCTCCATCAGCCGATATGTCATTCTGTGTTATGTGATAAATTCTATACGATTACAAATTTTGTTTGATTTGAGAATAACGATGAAAAAGAATATTTCTGAAAGCTGTAGTATGTATTTCATCTTTATTTGATTTAAAGGTCTAAGAAGTTTATGTGTGTAGTAAGGGTCTGAGGGTTCGGTCGGCCCTAAGTAAGGGTCGGGTGCCCATCACACCTTAGGGAGGTTGGGGTGTGACAAAGTGGTATCAGAGCAGGTTGTCCTAGGGGTTGTCTGCAAAGTCGTGTCCAGCAGAGTCCTGTTTATGGGTGTGAAGCCTGCCATATTTATAAACAGGAGGCTGCGGGGCATCTAGGGATTATTGACTTTCTTTCTGTCTTAGATCGTGCGATAGAGCCAAGTCATAGAAAATGAGAATTTCCTTATATAAGCCTTACGTACGACGGAAGGAGGTAAGGGATGATATGGAAAGTTGTAGAAATAAGCCTTGATATATTTGTTCTGTTACTTGAAAATGGAAGTTCTGGATGGCTAGAATGTGACATATAGCCGTATGCTCTGTAAGGCATTGTTGGTATTTGCTGTGTACAGATATGGAATGGTAAGAATGGTAAAAGAGATTCTGCTAGAATTGTTCAAAAATCCGGTCACTTAGTTAAGTACGCCTAACAGAAGGAAGTGTGGAAGGGAAATATCGTAAGTAGACAATAACTGGGATGTGATGTTTTAGAGGAGCTACGGATTTTGGCGTAGCGTGAAAGATAATTGGGAGAAGGACGATTAGCAGTCCGAAGGATTGCAATGGATAACATTCGAGACTTAGTAGGAACAAGGTCTGTTGGAGGATTCAGAAAGTCGATAATCAGTTTTGCTATAAATTATTATACAAGAATGGTGAGTGGGAATCCGAACAGAATGATATCCGAATACTTATAAATAATGGCGACGAAGGTATATTTGTTACCATCGGGAATCTAGGAATTTAGGACGAAAAGTAGTATACACATAAGCGAAAAGTGAACACTGGGAATTAAAATGGGTAAAACAGTAATTGTAAAAGAAAGGATGTGTTACGGAAATGTCTCGGAATCTGTAAGACTTCAATTTGCTCTAGATCATGTAATAAAGGTCATGCGAGGACGCGGGCGCGATTATATCAGCATTAAGGCACCGGATTCCATCAAAGTTTCGAGGTTAAGCATGCTAAGGTGAGAGAAATCTTAGGATGGGTGACCCCGTGGGAAGTGTATTAGAAATTCTATATATTCCGACATAAGAGACAAATAAGAAGCTAGAGTGGCCTAAGGGAAACTAGAGTATACGGGATGGTTGGAGACCATAAAAGGCCACGTAGGACGAGACAGGCTAGACTGGAGAAGAGACAGAAAGTGCGTCACAACCCTCGAGTTAAGGTAGGCCTGAATAGCGTTTGGAAGTATTTTGTGAACTGGTTGATAGTAATTATATATATATATATATATGAATGCGTGTGATATTTCATATGTGATTGTATCGGTGGGCATGTGAGTTCCAGCAACCGGCGCTACGCTAAAGAACGCATTAATCAAGTAAACGTACCGAAGTTCGAGTGACAGCAAAAATTAGACGGTACGAGTGTTACAAGATAAGCTGCTATTATTTTTACTACAGGTTAAGATTGAAAATTTTAATACAACGATATTGGAAAAGAAAGTGAGTGAGTAGTTGGAAAATAAACAGATCAAGTGTCGGAAGAAAATGAAAGGTAAGAAACCTCAGTGAGTGAAGCCCCTGAGAGAAATTACTGGCAAAGTACGAGACTATTTGGATAAAAATTTAAAGGTAGGTACCTAAAAAGGGTAAAGTGTGGTAATATGGAACAAGAGGAATGTGTGAGGTTCGAGAACCAAATTCAATAAGTGAGGCTAAAGAAATAGTGACTACGACAAGGAATGTGAAGTAAGAGAAAGAATGATAAAGCCTTGTGACAATGTTAGAAAATTTCGGCCCTTGAAAGGTATATAAAGGAATAAGTGTGCAGCCATATTAATGTGGATGCTTCAGATATGAAAGTGCCTTTCTGAAAAGATGACTTAAGAGTGAAGCGGAATTGCGCATATAAAGTAATATTTCATGAACTTCAGAGTCGATTCCACAAATGGCAAAAGGAGAAAAGTGTTCAAGGAGGAAGGTTAAGAATGAAAGTAGAAAAGGTATACTAACGGATTAGTCAAAGGAAGAGGAGAACATTTGGGAATAAAACAAATGGAAATCCTTAATCATAGGAGTAAGAAGGATACTTTGACAAGTTAACGATAGGAACCCGATTACGCACCAAGGAAAGAATAAGGATAATGGGTCAACACCGTTGATTTGGAAATTAAGGGCGTAGAGCGAGAATTCATGTGAAGTCTGAAAGATTTGATCCTAGAGAGAATGGGATGAAATATAAAGAATGTGCATGGCAGACCGCTCGGTCATAGTACCATAAGAATAGTTAAAGGTACGATGAGCGAGGACAGAGAGAGTATAAGCCGTAAGGGTTCTGTGCTATGAGCAAAAGTAGCGAGACGTTTGAAAATATGGACGCATAGCTGCAACGCGAACGCGTAGTTAAGTAGAACTACGAGTAAGTAAGCTAAAATAGGTGAAGGGATTAATAGTAGATGGAAAAGTATGGGAATGTTGACAAGAATGATAATGTAGACAGAAAATGAAAAGGGAAGCTTATGATACGAAGTTTCGATATGTTATGCACAGAGTTGGAAAAGAACTCACAAAAGGACTATTGGCATATGAGGTGCCCCTAAAAGGGGGGGGGGGGAGAACATATTATGTTAGGCTTAAAAAGGAATCACAAAATTTTCAAGCGCTAGGAAAGGAAATTTATTAAGTCGGGACCAGAGTTCGGAACATGTCGGCACATCAGAAGGATACATGAAGAAGTAGAAACGAATTGACAATGAAGTGTACCATGAGGCCAACATGAATTATGCTATGTTTATGCCATGATTTGAATTCCTCTTATCGGGCAAATTTGCGCCGTAGCTAAGTACGCAGCGACATGTTGTAAGAGTAATAAAGGAGCAAGAAAATGGCTACAAGCTAAGTGCAGAAAGGATAAGGGAGAAAATGATAAGATCCAAAAGAAGTTTCGGACGGGAACGACTATTATAACGGAAGTATCAACAATTGGTAGTATGAAATTTTGACCGAAAGAAAGAACGCAGTGCCTATGAGTAAAATAAAAGAGTTCGTCGGATACTAGAAAATGGTTCATAGACCATTAATTATACGGAATATGAGGATATACGCTATGAATTTATATGAATCATTGATGCGAAGCGATGCTCGATCACATTTGTAAGGAATCCCCACCGGAGAGCCAACAAGAAATAATGAAGGACGAACTGAGCGTCAATACAAAGAAATCAAAGACAAGTATACTTGTGTCGAGAAATGTGAGGGAAGGAAATAAAGAAAAGTTGTAGTAAGAACTCAAACATGTTGCGAACTAAGATGTTAGGTGAATTCGGATCATAAGTCATCGTAAGCGCAATTGGACTGCGAAGGATAATGAATGGCAAGGAAACAGTACGTACATATGTTTTTGGATAAATATTTAGAATGAAAGATTAAAAGGGATAGTGGTAAAGACATAAAGAAACAGGGAGCGAAGAAAAGAGAACACCACAAGTCGATGGACATTTATGGTATGATAAGTGAGACTGCAATACCGTAGATTAGATAAAAAAAGGAACAACCTGTGGCCATATCAGATCGTCAAGTGGAGATTACGTACCAAAGATGTGGTTTTTGTTAAGGTATTGTGACGAAACAATAACAGAGAAGAGATGACTTAGGAAGGACAAGGATGCTATCTTGGTATGGTGGGTTAGAAAACCCGTGACACGGAATGAGGATTCATGTAAAGACCGAGAAGTTCGATTATAAAAGAAAATAGGGTAAAAGATAAGGAATGGGCATGAAGAACAAGATAACTATAAGAGGAACCCCCCCCCCCCCCAAAGTGTTATAAGATCCTATAGGGGCAGTTGAACATTCGAGGATGAATGTTCTAAAGGGGGGGAGGATGTTCTATCCCGTATTTTGCGCATTCGGATATTTTGAGATAATTGCGACAAGTTAAAGACAAGACTATATTTTGTTTGGTATAAAAATTGGTTATAAAAAATGTTTTTGATATGCAAATATTAAGAAAGGCTAGGGGTAAAAAGGGAAATTCGCAAGATGACTCATGGAAATATGGAGGGAGGCTAAGGGAAAATTTGGAATTTGGAAAATAAATCTTCATGAAGTGCAAAAAAAAAAAAAAAAGAAAAAACAATTGGGCTTGATAAAAATTTGGGCCAAGTGGCCGGCCATGTGGGGTGGTCCAAGGCCCACATGGAGGCCTAATATATATTCATAAAAGATGACGATTTAGTCACATTTTTCATTCTCTCCACTTGGAATTTTCAAGAACCTTGAGGAAGGCCAAAAATACAAGACCATTCGGCCAAGAGAGGAGAAAATTGGAGCCTTCAATTTTGATCCAAAAAAATATTTTCTTCTATTATTCCTAATAATTTGAAGGTCCTCTTCAACGTGGTATAATTGTTGGAGCAAGAAGATCTCTATTTGTTGCAAGTTCATGATTCTAGCCAAGTGGGAAATTGAGGGAAAAAGGTAAGAATTAATCTTCTTTTATATGTTATGAATGGTTTGGGTATGTTGTAGTATGTAGAAATGAATGAAAACCATGAATTTAGTGTGTTGGAGTGGTGGTTGTGTGGTGTGGAGTTTGGCCGTGTGTGTGTGTTATGTTGTACAGGGATGATGAACTAATTTTATCTAGTATTTTGGTTGTTGTTGCAATGAATTCTACGATGAAAATGAAGGTGTAATGATTCTAGTGAAGTTGTAATGGTCGGAGAGTTGTTTTAGAAGTTAATGTGATTTGAATATAGTCTTCTTGTATTTATGGAAATAATAGTGTTAGTGTGTGAATTGTAGGTATAATTCATGAACTTGAAAGAAGGAAATGTGTCGCTATTGTTCTTGTTGAATTTTGAGGGTTTCGGATGAAATAATATGTTGATTGGGTTGTTGGAATATTATGTGAATTGTTAGAAGTATTCTTGAATCATGTTAGAAAGATTTCGGATTAATACTTGAATGTGGGATCATTGGTGTTAGCTTGAATATATGTGATTAAAGTGGATATAAATGAAATGTCGTGAATTGTGTGACAAGAGTTGTTGATGTTAGAATATGTTTTGGGATTGATTGTTGAAGTTGTTAGTATGATTTTTTGTAATGTTGTTAATAATTTGGCCGAGTTGAATTCTCGGATTGTTGATTGTTGATTTGGCCGAGTTAGATTCTCGGAGATGGTGTAAGTGAATTTACTTGAAAGATTAAGACAAGTGTGTGACAATATGTCTGATGATTATGTAAATCTCCTTGAATGTAGACTAAGGAGCTTGGGCGAATAAACGTAGCCAATAGGACGTGGAGCAGGTATGTAAGGCTTACCCTTTCTTTCTTTTGGCATGATCTTTCCGAAACGAGCTAATGACGTATATGTATGATTTCAAAGAAATTTCCTATTCTTAGAGCCACTAGGATGGCTAATATTCTTGACTTCCATAAGTTGTTCCATATGGTTTTTATGCATATCTAGGATGTCCAAAGTTTGTTGATATGTTGCCAAATGGCATTCGAAAGAAAATTGATATGCCTAAAGTTTTGATTTTCAAATGCTAGCACGTTCGATTATTCCATCGAGTCTTTGATATATTTTGATACGTGCGTATGGTTCCAAAAGTTCTATTTGATTTGATCCATAAAGATATCCGAAAGATACATGACATGATTATGGCTTTGATTTTCCAAAAATGACTTCTGAAACGCTTGTAGAACGTTCTGTACTTCAAACGCTCATAACTTTCTTATACTAATTCGGATTGACCCGAAACTTGTTTCTGAGCCTTCAGGGGTCGGTAAGTATACTTATCCATTGAGTCTTGATTTATGTGCATATGGTTTCTCACTACTCTGGTCGTGCATACTACTATTATATCGTTCGCCGAGTCTCGGGCAGGTATATATCGTGCGCATGGTTCGCCGGGTCCCTTGCTTGAGGGCCGGGTTGCCATATATGTATTCCGAAGTATGATGTGTTACGGTGTTATGATGTGTTCATGGTTCGCCGAACCATATATGTGTATATGTATATTCTGATCTTATGATGTGATATATGATGTGTGATGGAGATTACAGAGCAAACCTTCTGGAGTATGATGTGTGTGGCGCCAAAGACAGGGTGGCGCCACGTTCCACGGGTCCCGCAAGGGGCCGGATACCGTTCCTGGCATGCATGATTCGTGTTTCCAGTAAGTTGTTTTGTTATTCTGCACATCGTGCTTATTGTCTGTACTAACCTTCTGCACGTGCCACAACAATATGATATATGTATATGGATCGGGCTGAACGTTCCTCGGCACTAATATGTTATATATATGGATCGGGCCATACATTCCTCGGCACTATTATGTTACATATGAATCAGTTATGTGTATATGTATATGATGACATACGATGTTGGCACGCACGGTCTGTGTTTGAAAAGTACGCATTTTGGCACTCTGAATGATCTACTTATTTTATGTACTTCTTCTGACACATGACATCGGTATACACGATGTAACACCTCGTAACTTCGGACGTAAGTTTGACTCATAAGATGATAATATAATGGAACCAATATGAGGGTTATAGGAAGTGTTATGAAAACCAATTAAGTCATAAGAAATGTCTTTAGGCAAAGCAAAGTTGAAAACCACTCTACGGGGCATTTTTGCAAGTGAGTTTATAGAAGGTCTTACTTCCAACGACCATAACCCCTTTATTAATTGCGAATATGGGAAAACGTCCTTGATGCAAGTTGTAGCCCTTTGAAATATCTTTCCAACGGTATATTATGGGTCTTGAACGGAGCTATACACAAAGAGTTATGGCCATTTTACGACAGACTGTTCGACAGAATATCACCCTCTGTCACAAGATGCGACTCAGGATGCGACTCGCAAACACTACATGCGACGCCGCAGTCCCGTCGCAAGTTGTGCCAGAGAGATTTTGTCCAGACTTTTCTGGACTACTTTAAATAAGACCCAACTCGTCCAAAATCATATTTTCATCATTCTTGGTCAAGAAAACCTCTAAAATACTCTCTAACATTCATCCACAAGAAAATTCAAGGGAAATCCATGATCAATAACACCAAATCCATGAACCCAAATGTATGAAACCTAGCCAAAGTTCATCTAATTCAAGAAAACCCAAGGGAAGTGAAGTAGGGTTTTGGTGCTAAAGGAGTAACTCCACTCAAGACTTGTTCAACCACTATCTAAGGTAAGTTTCATGACTTTCTCATGATGATTAAAGTGTTGATGTATTCTTGGGAGAATAATAATTGGGTTTGATGAAGGGAATTATATGAACTATGCTAGAGTTGTTGGATTGTTGACTTGGGATTTGTTGTATTCATATGAGTGATGAAGAATGATGTTAATTACATCTAATTGAGATTCTAGAATCATCTAGAAGTAATAGAATGGGATTGGGGTGAAGAAAACACCATTAATGAAGGTTGTGGAGCTTCATGCCCACCAAGTGTTTGATAAACTGCTTAGATGACCAAAGCATGAATATTATTGCTAATATAGAACCCCTTTGACTTGTATTGATATAGATCAAAGTTGAGAGGGTTGACGAACATTATATTACGCTCAAAGGATGGAATTGAGGTATGTGAGGCTAACTATCTACGTTAGGGAATGTTCATGATTCTCCCTACGCCTCATTCTTCATACTTGTTAGAAATTTGACTCAGAATATAGTTAGCTCTAGTTTCATGAAATGATATAGAACTGTTATCTTCTAGGGTTGCAGTTACAGAATTCGTTCATGGTTGTCACTTTGAACATCATGAACCCAACACGTAATCCTTATAGACTTATGCATTATTATCACATGAGTCTCAGTCAGTGTATAACCAGTTAACTACAAGAGTCCCAGAATCAGAAACAGTTATCATGCTATCGGCTATAGCCAGTCTCAGTTTTGTAAAATATCAATGTTGAACACCTGTTTCTGTACTTTTGGGCCCTAGGCCACAGTTTATGCATACGTATTGCTTGGGCCAGAGGCCACAGTTTTGTGCACATTATTTGGGCCCTAGGCCACAGTTATATATATACAGTTTTACAGGTGATTCTTCATCCAGAACAGGGAGTACTTCAGCTTCTTGCTTTCCTGTGTAGTTCAGTTTCAGTTTTCAGTTTCAGTTCCAGTATTTTATTGCTTCAGTTGCTTTACATACCAGTACAATTCAAATGTACTGATGTCCCTTTTTATTGCTTGGGGGCATGCATCTCGCGATGCAGGTAACGATAGACAGGTTGACGACTCAGCTAATTAGGAGTGCACGTATCAGCTACTGGTGAGCCCCACATTCCTTCGGGGCATTGTCAGCTATCCGGTTATTTCAGTTTATAGACAGATCTATAATTCAGTACTCTTAGAGGCTTCATAGACACAGTTCAGACAGTCAGATATTTATTATGTTAGCCTTGTTGGCAGTTGTTCAATCGTTTTGGTTTAGCCATGTTGGCTACTGTCAGATATATTTCAGATTGTCTAAGTATTTCCGCATTATGATTTCAGTCAGACCTTTAGTATATCAGCATGTGTTTAGTTATTCCACATTTAGTTATGTTTTGATATCACATGTTGATTCAGTCAGCCAGTTGGTTCGCTCAGTCACATGCAGTAAGGCACCGGGTGCTGTGTTACGTCCAGGCCTAGGTTCGGGGCGTGACACATGATTTGCATTCTGAAAAATAAGTATTTGGTATTCTGAAAATGTACTTACTTTTGTACTGTTCGTTTCGATTATGGTTCTGTTTTCTGTATTCCATGCTTTACATACTCAGTACATATTCCGTACTGACCCTCTTTTCTTCGGGGGTTGCGTTTCATGCCACGCAAGTACACCCAGATGAGTAAAGGACATTGCTAGAAGATGCTTCAGCTAGATTGGCAACTCCTTTTGCTCCTCGAGTGTTGCCGAGTCAGAGTATATGTGCTATGATGTTTTGTTCGAAGTTAGAGACTTTGCAGACAGAGTCGGGGGTATAGGATGTAAGTTTTGTAAGCGGCTCCATCAGCCGATATGTCATTCTGTGTTATGTGATAAATTCTATACGATTACAAATTTTGTTTGATTTGAGAATAACGATGAAAAAGAATATTTCTGAAAGACTATGTATTTCATTTTTATTTGATTTAAAGGTCTAAGAAGTTTATGTGTGTACTAAGGGTCTGAGGTTTCGCTCGGCCCTAAGTAAGGGTCGGGTGCCCATCACACCCTAGGGAGGTTGGGGTGTGACACACTCAAAAAATGAAAATTGTATATAATTGAAAAAGATTTCCAACCATAGGTCATGGGCCCTCACACAATATCGGGATCAAATGTTATGGTCATTTTTAGATAAAGACTCCAAGCTGCCAAATGACTTCCGCGGGTCCGACTTGGGAAAGTCAATGGAACCGACTTATGAGGGGTATAAATCCGATCAACCCCATTTTTTCAGCACTTTCCATTCTCATAAGTCCTAGAAACTTCCCAACACATCCCCCAAAACATTTATAGCCTATTAAATCAAGAATTTTACAAGATTACACCAAACTAGTCCATGAAAGGTGATTGTTCTTGCTTCTACTTGATGTTGCGGTAAGTTTGATCTTGAAGAAAGTTGGTGTGGCTTGATTTCTTCGAGTATAAGGTATGTTCTTCATCCTATCTCTTATGTTGAGTTGATTTGAAGGTTTAGCAAGTCTTAAAAGTGAAAATAGTTATGAGGAAAGGTCATAGTTATGAAAAACATCGTGTGGGATGTTTTATGAAATATTTTGGTGTTGATAATGATTTTGTTGATATTAGGGTTGCTATTGTTGTTGTTTTATTGGTATTGTGATTTCGGGCTAGGGATATAAATAGGGGAGATGCTGCCCAAATTTCGGTAAATTCTAGAAAGATTTAATTTGAAGGATTAAGGTAAGCACATGAAGATGAGCTTAACAATAATATACATTCTCTTGATTGTAGACTTCCGAGTTCGAGAAGTAGAAGTAGGGCGAATAGATAAGCTTCAAGGTATGTTAGGGATTTCCCTTTTTTTCATTTTGGCATGATCCTATGACATGAGCGAACAACGAGTAATCGAGTCTCCATATTACTCTACTCTTAGAAATACTAGGAGTATCTCAGTTCTTGACGATCCTATACCCCTTGTTATGATTGTTCCTTCTGTTCATGGGTCCTGAGTTTTATATCATGAATATGTTAGTTCACATTCATGCATTGCATTCATTTACATATATGCATATTGACCCGTGACCAGAAGGAGTTATATACGCGTATATTATGTATATATTATATATACATATATATATATATATATATATATATATATATATATATATATGGATGTATGTATGGGGTATAGGAAAAGGGCGAGGCGTTATATACGCATTACCACTTGATCAGCTGGTGCACAGTGTCAATGACTATTATGCCAGAAGGGGCCATTATGTTGTTATGCCTGAAGGGGCTGCCCGAAGGGGCCATTATGCTATTATGCCCGAAGGGCCTATATGGGATATGGATCGGGCCGTAAGTTCCTCGGTACTATGACCTATACATTGCATATCATACGCCCGCAGAGGCATTTTCAGTAAGCAGACATATAGATGCATTTACGCAGACATGTTTAGATAATCAGACTTATAGATGCATTCAGTCAGTTAGTTTAGTTTACGAGTTTCAGATTTTCTTTATGACTCCTATGTGTATGTTACTCTCCTGCCTTATATTCTCGGTACATTTTCAATACTGACTCCCCTATTGTTTGTAAGGGCTGCATTCATGCCTGCAGGTTCAGATAGCCAGGAAGACAGATTGCATCCTCAGGCTGCTTCTTCGGCTTGACAGTGGAGCACTCCTCTCTTGCAGGAGTTGCCATCTACACCTGGTACATGTTTGATGTTTTTGGGGAGGGAAGGGGCCCTGTCCCGTCCACAGCATGCCCAATATGTCAGTAGAGGCTCGTAGACACTTATATTCAGTCAGACAGTATGGACCGCTCAGCACTTGTTTGGTTATATAGTTTTATCGGGTAACCTTGTTGGCTTGTACCCCTGCTTAGTTTAGTGATGCATGTATGTATATACCTTTCGAGGGCGGTGACCCTCCAGTTTATGATACCTACCAGACAGTAGATTATGTTGTAAGTCCCCTCAGGTGGCCCAGAATGAGCATGAGCAGGTATGTTATGTATGTATTGTGGCATCTAGGAGGTCAGCTTCTGGGTGTCCGGCATAGCCCTCCGGTTGGGCTGTGACAAAAGTGGTATCAGAGCAGTTTGTCCTACGGTGTGTCTACGAGCCGTGTCCGTAGAGTCTTGTTTAAGGTTGTGAGGCGCGCGACACTTATAAACAAGAGGCTACAGGGCATTTAGGAACGAATGACCCTTCTTTCTCATCTTAGATCGTGTCGCATAGCTAAATTATAAGTCATGATTGAATGAACAATTATGAGATACCTTCAAAGAGAAGTTTTAGAATGATTGTAATTTAATTTAAGGGAAGAACCCTGGAGGGGGGAAATTGATTAGTAATTAAAGGAGTTAGAATGAGTGCATTCGAGATTTCGGAGAATTGAGATTATTGAAGATATAGGGAAAGTTGACACTAAGATTCAAGTCCAGTATTACGATTTATAGATTGGTGTGTAAGAGATAATAAAGAGATATTGATAAGGGAAAGGAAGTTAACGAGTAAGGAAAAGTTTTACTCTAGAAGTTTATACATATCTACATAAGATCAGGACGGGTTGATGATAGGCACACAGACTTGTTTATCTGACTTCCCTATATGATGTGGGTTTACATTGGGATTTAAAAGTCACCAGTCATTCGACTTCAAGGGGATTTTGAGTATTTAATAGTAGATACTATTCTGAGAATCATGATGGCCAAGTTACTTTGGGTATGAATGATGACCTTGAAACCAGGAATGAGAAATGGTTAGGTAAGTTGGTTTGCATTTATGATTGTTTTCTGTATTGCTTATACAACTTCTAAATGTGATATTTCTTGGCCGACAAAGGAAGTAGAGATTATATCAATGTTAGGAATATATGGTGTATTTCTGGCTAATCCTTATAAGAATACTTCACCTTAATGTTTTTTCAAAAGGGTGTTGTGAAGGTTATTTGACGATAGAGAAATTAGGTGCGATGTTGATTTATGTGTAAAGAGAGAAGAGAGTAGGTGTACAAGTAAATATAAAATATCGAAAGGATCGATTCAGTTGCTATAGGAAAGTAAAAGATGTGAGGTTGATTATTTTAGACAAGGAGATAGGGTACAAGTACGAGTAAAGATTTTTAAGTGAAGTTGTATTATTCACAGTTTGGATATAGAAAGATATGCTAGGAAGACCTATAGATCTATACATACGAAAAAAGGAATATAGGAAACCAAAATAGCCCGAGGGGAAATTGGAGAATATGTGCTTTGCAATTAGAATTTCGAAGTGATCGTGAGGTATGAGTCTGGCTAGTTGGTCCAAAGAGGGGAAATGTATTAAAGCTACAGATTCAGGATGAAATCCAATAACAACGGGATATCTCATAAGAAAAGGTGTTGAAAAGCGATAAAAAGATAAGTCATGAGTGCTTATATTGAGTATTATGTATACCCGTATGATTGATGTTACGACATGTTAAAAGTATTGATTCTGCTGTATGTCAAAATTGCGGTAGCAAGCGCAACAGAGAGAATCAGGACAGGGTTTTCTCGAGAATCAAAGTCAGATGGCGGTAACACGATCAAATATGTAAGCATGAGCATTAGGAAAAATAAGGTTATGATATCATGAAGAGGAGAGAAACCTGGACAAGGAAAACGTATACCCATTGAGGGTCAGGTAATACATATTTGAGGAAATGGTTAGGATAAGAGCAGGAAAGCAGGCGACAGGATCAAATTTAAATAGAGATAGAGACAAAACATGAATGTGAGGACCCTGGAACCAACCTTTATGTCTTTATAACCAGAACTAATAAGGTTGTAAATAATTAGGCACAGGTGCATCCTTGAGATGAAATAAACAGGTCTTATTAGAACGATGAGGAAATTTTAACTCCTCAGATTTAGCCAGGAGGACGGATGTGAGACCATGATTGGTATGCCTATTTAAGGGGAAAAAGTACCCCAAGAAGAGATTTTCAACATAAAAAAGGATTCACACTCGTAATGGAATATTCCATAGTTTCCTAACCTAAAAGTAAATGCTGACTAATGGAAACAGGCATTTTACAGGTAAAAGAAACTATGAGGAC
Organism: Lycium barbarum; assembly: GCF_019175385.1. Classification (NCBI taxonomy): domain Eukaryota; kingdom Viridiplantae; phylum Streptophyta; class Magnoliopsida; order Solanales; family Solanaceae; genus Lycium; species Lycium barbarum. Next base: position 95,772,441 of record NC_083347.1, on the reverse strand, counting down.
CAAAGAAAGGAGGAGGTGTTAACGAAATGGTTAAAGATAATTATGTAGCCGCCTACAACAAGGAGGAGGTTAATGAGTCAGTAGGCTTGCCCAAAGGAACATAAATTGAAATTATAAGACAATGGTTGTGTGAAAGATGCGATCATGGAGAAAATTGAGAAATTCGAGATGTACATATATCTATATATATGTATGTGTACAAGTTATAGTATCATAAAGAAAGGTGAAGACTCGACGAAAGAAGAAAGGAAAGGGTGTACATTGTGAGGATTTCATGATAAGAACAAGAACCGACAGAACACTGGATGGACTATGATGCCTAGCTGTGATGCAAACAAGTAGTTAAGAAGCATTATGGTACAAAATGAGCTAAGCTAATGAAAGGACGAGTCGTGGGAATGGATGGTGTGGAGTATCAACTTTTAATGGTATAGTATATGTCACGACCCGACTAGGGGCCACGATGGGCACCCGGAGCTAACCACTAAGCACCACTCATTCTACTTATCCTGCATTAATTTATTGTCCTAATCATAGGGCAATAAATGAGGAAATTGTGAGACCATACTACCCACACATACGTATCTACGAGCCTCTACTAGAGTACTAGACATATGGACTGGACAGGACCCCGTCGTGTCCAAAATATATGTACACAAAATAATAAATCATTGGCACTTCCAGAACAATAGAGTGCTCTCAAAGCCTGCTGATAGCTCCTAATCTGGATCACCTCCCTGTCTACCTGTGGGCATGAACACAACGTCCAAAGAAAAGGACGTCAGTACGAGCATTGTACTGAGTATGTAAGGCATGAATGAAATCGACGTAATAAAGAAATCATGAAACATAAGATGAAGATATAACCTTCTTAACCATTACAAGAAACACATGTCATACATATCACATTTATCATCATCGTTAACCCGCTTCCGGGTAACCATTATACGCCGCCCACTAGTGGTGTCATGCTCGGCCATCTAGGCTTGGTGTAATCATAAGCAGCCCGCCTTAGCGGTGTCATGCCCGGCCCTATAAGCTCGGTGTAATCGTAAGCAGCCGGCCTTAGCCGTGTCATGCCCGGCCCTGTAGGCTCGGTGTAATCGTATCATCATATACTCATTATAAACTTATCATCATCATACATTTGTCATAAAACATGCATTAGAACTTAAAGATAATCTATAACCATATCAGGGTGACATAAGGTCGGGGACCCCCGAAGGACTGATTATATACATCATACCTCACCTCGAAGGAACTAACATTGTAAGGTGAGTGTAACACAATGAACGACATCAAGGGATCGTAATCAGGGTCATTAGCTTTTTAGAAACATCATATCATGGCTTTAGAATTCTTTAAAATTAAACTCGTCATCATCATTATCATTCTCGTAACATATCTCTTTTCTTTATCTCATGTGAAGCTCTTTATAATCATAGACTCATAATTTCCAGAATGTAAGAAAGTCATGGAAAGACAGGAGGATTCATGCTATAGGAGTCATGCCTTAGAAAGAAGGGACTAGCCTTACATACCTTGTCGTTTAGCTACTCTATCGCTTGAACGTTCCTCTCCAATGCTCACGTTTCTACCTTCAAGAGAGATTGTACTAACATTAGCCTTCATTCTTCCTCTATGTTGTTTACGGAATCTGGTTCTTTTGGGGTTATAGTTGATGGTTGTTTCTGAATTCCTAAACTACTGAAATTGGAATCTTAGTTATTAACTATATCAATATTATATTGAATATTCTAGAACATAAGCTCTGGAACTGAATCATTTCCTTGTATCTGAGAAGAACTTCCAGATTAATAGGAAGGAAGCTTAATCGGAATGAATAATATTTTTTCTTCTATGATCGATCGATATAAACATCAACAACTCTGAATTGGATCAAATTGATAGCTTGGGCATACTAGACTAAAGCTAGAGGAAATTGGGAAGCATTTCCTTTGTTTATACAACTTTCTCCATATCATATATCAACTCCCAAACATCAATAATAACATTCATCATATCATAAGCAACAATCTCCATTCACCCTACATTATTCAAGTCTCCCATTTCCATCTCAAATCATCTATAATCATGGTCATAATACAACGTTACATTACTCCTTATACAATATTTCTCCCATGTTCTTAATGTCATTTGTAACATATTTATAATCACAACATGTCAAGATCATGATCCATTCCAAGCTACAACTCAAAAATGTCACTATTCTTACATTCATAACCCATCTTCTAGTCCTTTCATAATCCAAGTCTTTCAACCCCTCAATACCCTAAATAATATGTAAGGATCATAAAACTTATCTTTGATTGTGTGGAAATGAGATTTTGGTGGAAACTCTTCACTTGAGCAAAACCCTAATTCCACCTCCAAAGAGATTTCTTGTCTTGGATGAACCCTAGTGAGCTTCTTGCACTTAATCTTCTTGGTTTGAAGTCGATCTTTGATTTACCTTGATTTTATGTTGATGAAATGTGTAGAACACTCTAGAAGCCTTGAGAGAGATGGAGAAGTGGAAAGAATGAGAAAAAGAAAGTGGGAACATGTATTTATACTTGCACTTAATCAGCCCGTCGGGTATTATACGGACCACTTATACAGTCCGTATAAAATTGTACGGTCCGTATAAGTGTCCGTGGTTCACCATCAAAGAAAACATTTCTTCTGTTGGGTTATACGGCCCCTTATACGGACCGTATAAGTTGGTCGTATAACTCCATTTTTTCGAATATGTTTCCGTCGTTTCGTTTGATCTCGAATCCTTATGGAACCTTCTTAACACTTGTTTAACACCTAATTGGAAATCTAAGGAGCATCATAACTTCTTCTCAAGACATTTACCAAATCACCATTAGCTCGGTACTTACTAAACTCCTCCGAATACACGGCTTATGCTTTACATTCCTTGATGATCTTTCTTCTCTTGCCTCGAATGCATTTGAAATCTCAATTAGAACCATTAGATACTACTTCCTACTTATCAAAACATCATTTACTCCTCACGTTACGTTGGTCTATGTACTATGCAATGGTATGAAATTTTTCTAGGTGTAACAGTATAAACCTAAATTGGAATTAACAACCTAGAGCAAGGAGAATTTCAAGGATGTTAAGAAGATAGTCGTGGAGAAAGACTCGGGCTAAAGGAGCGTGGTATAGTTGGACACTCCATAAGCAGCCTAATAAATTTCGATGTCCCCATTAATTTATTAGCCTAGAAGGATTAGTAGCCGTGAAGGGTACAAGTGAAAAGATAATAAAGAAGACGTCTAAATTGTATCCGATATGTATAAGCATTTTGATTTGATACAAGAACTCAAATAGAAAAAAGGAAAATAAGTTAAACCATGCGATGAAAAGAACTTCAGCATTATATGGAATAGAGGAGTTAAGGATCGCTAAGGTCGGCCAGATGACTATTAACGAAGGTTAAAACTCAAAGGTTATAGGTACATGATAACATCCTTTAAAAATGAGGGAAGAACAGATTTAATTCTGAGATAAATGACATTATTCCCAAGCCCAAAACAAGGAAATAAATTGGATTGAAGGAGTCAAATTTCGAGATGAACCGATATGTCAAGAATGTGCTAAAGAAAAGTGAGAATGGATTAAATGCAAGTATATCACGAGGCAATCTGGGAAGAAGAATAAGTTTTGCCAATGCGATACATTGTATTCTGGACCATGACTCGAATCACTCGAGCCGAAGAAATTTTAGGTACATTTACATATGCAGTAAAGTACTCCAAGGGGTAACAAAAGGAGTAAGAAAGGCCGCATGTGACCAGGGATAAGTATAAGGGACAACCGGGATTACTAAACAAAAGAACTTGTAGCACTAGAAAAGGTGAAAGCTTTAAAAGAGGAATAGTTACAGGAAGTTCAATAATCTTCAAAGGAAAGGAAGACAGTGTGCCTATGGATAACAAGACAGCAGTACTGCCTTAGATTAGGGAGTACCTCATAAGTCGTGAAATTCCAAGCCGCTGGTTATATCAATTATGAGAGCGTATAACATAGAACCATATAAACAATCGCCATGATGAAATGGCTAACAGAATGGTGCAAGGACGATGATAAGGACCCGAAGAAGAATAGAGGTTAGTTTAAGTTTCAATTAGTCATCGGTATAAGAGAGCCAAGGACATAAGTAGGGAAGCATACTCGTATTGCAAGAAAATTATGATTAAGTAGGATTTTCTCTTAGTTCTATGTTCATTAGTTCATTTTGTAATTGTGCTAAAACTGAAGAGAGGAAATTATAGGAAAAGTTCAAGTATGAATATGATGATATTGTAGGGAATTAAAGAGTCCGACCAAGGAATTAAAAGGAGACGACATGGTATGTATACAAGGTCGGCTGGTACAAAACTGTAGATGGCTTAGTATGAGCTCAAGGGAGAGCAAAGTTATACAAGGATCAGGGATGAAGATTATATGATCCGAGTATAAGAATATATATATATATATGACATTTGGAGACCGTATGGAGAGAATCAGTCAATACGTTACTTGATGAATAGCCCTCGTAGCTGTAAGTTAAGGTGGGGCCCACATGTCGAGATTTTATTAAGGATACATGAAAAGTGATATGAGTAGTAAATGGGAAGTTGAGAAAGTCTTAAGAAGTACCCTTAAGCCAAATATGGGCATAAGCCCTCCAAAAGGATGAATTAAGGATACGTTTTCGGATGATTTGACTTTGAGAGGCCAAAACGCTATTATAATTTTGGAATTTGGAAACACACCAAAAATGAAAGTTGTAGATAATTGAAATATATTTCCAACCATAGGTCTTGGGCCCTCACAAAATATCGGGATAAAAAGTTATGGTCATTTTAAGATAAAAATTCCAAGCTGCCAAATGGCTTCCGCGGGTCCGACTTGGGAAAGTCGGTGGAACTGACTGATGAGGGGTATAAAAACCCCCATTAACCCCATTCTTTCTGATTTTTCCATTCGCATAAGTCCTAGAAACTTCCCAACACATCCCCCAAACATTTATAGCCCATTAAATCAAGAATTTAATAAGATTACACCAAACTAGTCCATGAAAGGTGATTGTTCTTGCTTCTACTTGATGTTGTGGTAAGTTTGATCTTGAAGAAAGTGGGTGTGGCTGAATTTCTTCAAGTATAAGGTATGTTCTTCGTCCTATCTCTTATGTTGAGTTGATGTGAAGGTTTAGCAAGTTTTAAAAGTGAAAATAGTTATGAAGGAAAGGTCATAAAGTGTTGTGTTGTAGTTACTGTGTTATGGACCGTTTTGAGCATGTTGTGGCAGTGTGGTTGGGCTTATTTACATACACATGGATGGTATCGAATGTTGTTGGTATGGTGATGAGATTATGCTCTTTGATTAGGAAGAAAGGATATGTATATTGTTGTTATATGTTGAAAAAAATCACGTGGGATGATTTAATTTGAAGGATTAAGGCAAGCACATAAAGATGAGCTTAACAATAGTATAACTTCTCTTGATTGTAGACATGCAAGTTCGAGAAGTAGAAGTTGGGAGAATAGATAAGATTCAAGGTATGTTAAGGCTTTCCCTTTCTTTCATTTTGGCATGATCCTATGACATGAGTGAAAAACGAGTAATCGAGTCTCCATATTACTCTACTCTTAGAAGTATTACGAGTATCTCAGTTCTTGATGATCCTATACCCCTTGTTATGATTGTTCCTTCTGTTCATGTGTCCTGAGTTTTATATCATGATTATGTTAGTTCACATTCATGCATTGCATTCATTTACATATATGCATATTGACACGTGACCAGAAGGCGTTATATACGCGTATATTATGTATATTATATATATATATATATATATATATATATATATATATATATATATATATATATATATATATATATGTATATGGGGTATGGGAAAAGGGCGGGGGGTTTATGTAAGCATTACCACCTGATCAGCTGGTGCACAGTGATGATGATTATTACGCCCTAAGGGGCCATTATGCTATTATGCACGAAGGGGCCTATATGGGATATGGATCGGGCCATACGTTTCTCGGCATGATGACCTATGCATTGCATATCATATGCCCGCAGAGGAATTTCAGTAAGCAGACATATAGATGCATTCGCGCAGACATTTTCAGATAATCAGACTTACAGATGCATTCAGTCAGTCAGTTTAGTTTACGAGTTTCAGATTTTCTTTATGACTCCTATGTGTATGTTACTCTCCTGTCACACCCTAACAATAGTAGGGCATGACGGGCACCTGAGTCTGATCAGAGTCAAGCGAACCCTCAGACATTCGCTCTATCAAAACCTGTCATTTCAAAAGCTTTTAAGAACATAAAACTTTTCCAAATCGAAATCATTATCCGTTTAACCTTTATGAAAACTTTCAATCAAATAAGTACTTTAAACCATCTGAAATCATCTAAAATGCACACTCTTTTAAAATCCACAAATGACTCACTGACATCACTTTGTCGACATCTCGACAAACATACCACAAGACACTGTCTGCAGAAGCCTCTAAGAAGTAAGCTGAACATTATGAGTCAGGACAGGGCCCCTGACATACCCATAATCATACATATCTATACATGACTCAGCATAGCTCTAGAATGAGGTGGAACTTTCCAATCTTAGTTGATGTCCACGCATCCTAGCTGTACACTTAACCTGCCAAACAATCTGGGGCTGTGGGCATGAACGCAGTGTTCCCAGGCAAAAGGACGTCAGTACGAACAATGTACTGAGTATGTAAGGTGGTAACAATTCATAATCATAATTTGACTTAGGAGAGAAGAAATCACAATCTAACTTAATATTTGTAGCCTTCGCTGGAAGAAATATAAATGTGAACACGAAGTATCAAAACAATCTTTAAGTAAATTATGCAACCCAACACACATGCCGCTTCTGGCATGTTAACAGAATAGTCCCTTCGGACAGCCGTTTCCGGCTAGTATCATAATATTCCCTTTGGATGGCCACTTCCGGCATAATAATGATGGCCCCTTCGGGCAGCCGCTTCCGGCTTAGCTAGGGTGGCCCTTTCGGGCAGTCGCTTTCAGCTTAATATCACCATCATATCAACACAAAACCAATCCACAAAAATCAATTTTAATTCAAAGCATAAGTCACTAATCAATTCATCCCAATCTAGTTATTAGCTTTAGTCTTTCATAAGAAGTTATCAAATTTGTATCTCACTAGACTTAGGAGGACATACTTTCAGGTTTGAGGGTAGAATTATTATGAAATTCTTACTACTTATATTCTACTCAGTTTCATCTTATTGCCCTACCCAAAGAATAAGTGATCATATCAGTACAAAGGGATGATACTATGCAATGTAGACATAAATTGTAAATGAAATGAAGTAGTAAAATCTCTCACCCCCTTCGGAGTTGTTTTGAAAATCTAACTTTATGTTTCCTTTAGTATAAAACTTATTTCCTCGAAATCATTAGTAAAATCATATACACAACTCAACTTGACACCTTATGGATGTTTCCTACGGAACAGAATAGGAGTACAATGTCAACAAGCCATCACAAGAAACATTTAGATCTTACTTTTCTAAGAATGGAATCATATGGAGTATATATAGAATTAATAACAACAAGAATCATGCCAAAGGAAGAAAGGTTTGCCTTACATAACTTGTCGCTTACGTGATTATCTTAACTTATGCTTCCAAACACTGGCCAATCTACAATCAAGGTAAAGTAAACCGCAGACAACTTGAAAAAGGTTCATATACTTCTCTAAGCTCGTTATTAACTTCCGTAAATTCGGGCAGCATTTTCCTGTAATCTTCGCTTCCCTCTAATTCCAATTCAATTTAACAACACAATCAGCAACCAACAACAACAACAACCATCTCATATAAGCCTCTTTAAACTCAAAGCATCAACTCCCAAAAATATACACCAAAACAGCACAGTATACGCTTTGTATTCAATATCTTCATACACTTTATTCTCCCAAATTCAAGAACAACAACTTGCCAACAACATCAATAATCATTTTATATCAATATTCAACTAATTCTATCCTTTTAATCATACCAAAACCCCCATGTTATTTGACATCCAAAAATGATAACCAAACTTTCAACGTCATTTTCTCTATTCTAACCCGTCAAATCTATCAATGACCGTGATAAGAACATCATTAACATCTTAAAAATACCTTATATGAGCATCCACCACGAAGCCAACATCCCCCAAGTTTAACTTTTAGCTTAAAATGACGACAAAAACTTGTACTACACTTTATCTTTCACGAGCCTCGGGATTCGGGGCCTCAAACTTGATCGAACCCTTGCTTTATCTATCTAAAATCCCCTCACTCTGTCTCTCTCTAACATGTTCTGGACCTTTTGGTATGAAATGAGGAAGATAAGGGTTAAAACCTCCCTTAAATAGCATGGGAAGTGGGCCTGACCGGAGTTGGAGTCGGGTTGGGCCGAGCCCACAGCCCGGTTTGACCTTTCCGCCTATAAACATAACTTTTTATCCTATATCGCATGAAGGCCCACAACCTATGGTTGGAAAGGTATTTCAATTATCTACAACTTTTATTTTATGTGTTTTCCCAAATTCTAAATTTAAAATGGCGTGTGGGCCTCATAAATCTAGATCACCCGAAAACGTACCCTTAAATCGTCCTTTTGGAGTGCTTATGCCCATATTTAGCTTAAGTGTCCATCTTAAGACTTTCTCAACTTCCCATGTACTATTCATATAAATTTTCATATGCCCTTTATAAAATCCCGACATGTGGGCCCCACCTTAACTTACGGTTACGAGGGCTATTTATCAAGTAACGCATTAACCAACTTACACCATATGGCCATGGCCTCCAATTTCATCTATATGTTACTCTTATACATATATAACATTATCTTCATCCCTAATCCTTGTATAACTTTAATCTCCCTTGAGCCCATACTATGTCGTCTGCAATCTTGGTAACGCGAAATTTGCCGGGGTGTAACATCTCCTGCCTTACATATTCGGAACATTTTCCATACTGACTACCCTATTGTTTATGGGGGCTGCGTTCATCCCTGCAGGTTAAGATAGCCAGGAAGACAGATTGCATCCTTAGGATGCTTTTTCAGCTTGACACTCGAGCACTCCTCTCTTACCGAAGTTGCCGTCTAGACCTGGTATTTGTTTGATGTTTTTGGGTAGGGCAAGGGACCTGTCCCGTCTGCAGTATGTCCAGTATGTCAGTAGAGGCTCGTAGACACTTATATTCATTCAGACAGTATGGCCCGCTCAGCACTTGTTTGGTTATATAGTTTTATCGGGTAGCCTTGTCGACTTGTACCCCAGCTTAGTTTAGTGATGCATGTATGTATATACCTTTCGAGGGCGGTGACCCTCAAGTTTGTGATACCTATCAGCTAGCAGATTATGTTATGAGTGCCCTTAGGTGGCCCAGAATAAGCATGAGCAGGTATGTTATGTGTGTATTGTGGCATCTAGGAGGTCAGCTTCTGGGTGTCCATCATAGCCCTCCGGTTGGGCTGTGACAGTGAGCTGAATCTGAGATATCTGCAGACACCAGTCATCAACGACGGGCCGTCGACATGGTCGATGGACCGTCGTTGTGCGGCGTTGACAGGGTTCCGCAGCCTTGAAATCTGCAGGCAGAGGTCGACGGGCAAGTCAATGAACCGTCGACACGTCGACGGGTTGTCGACCCGCTCGTCGAACCGTACCGCTGGAACATTTAATTCCAAGTATAAATATGTGATCCACGACTTTAATTATCATTTTATCTCTTCCAAGTCAGAGAAAAACCCTAGTATATTTACTCCCAACATTTTCTACCTTTATAGTGGTGATTTGGCAAGATCCAAGCCCCGTTAACCCAAGCTTATGAAGAAGAAGGTTGTTTCTAGGGTTTCTTCAAGTTGTGAAGCTTAGGGAGTTGGAGTTTAAGTTGATCTTTGGAATCATAGACCCCTCAAAGTATGTAAATGATTTCTACCCTTATATTTAAATTGATTATCAAGAGTTCTAGTGGTTTTAAGTGAAGAAAGGATACTTATGGAAGTGGTAAGTTGATGAAGGGTAAGATAGTGATTCGGGGCTATTTTGAAGAGATAATTAGGAATGGATTTAAGTATATTTTGAGATATAGATGTTGTTATGTGTTTTGTGGTTGACGTGGGATCGAATGGGAAGTCGAAGGGTTGTAAGCTTACAAGGAAATTATTGTCTACAATTCGTTAAGCTCTATATGTATTTAAAGATGGTTAGTAAGCGAGGTAAATAGTCTAATTAAGACCTATGTTATCTTAATTGTAGACTTACAAGTTTGAGAGGTAGAAGTTGGACGATTGGATATAGTTCAACGTATGTTGAGGCTATCCCTTCTTTCTTTTGGCATGAGCTTATGATATGAACTAACAAACAAGTAAGCGAGCTTCCATATTACTCTACTCTTAGAAGCATTAGGAGTACTTAAATTTTTGATGCTCATGTACCCCATTTCTGATTGTTCCTTCTGTTCATAGGTCCAGTTTTATGTATACAGTTTATAGTTTATTCATGCATTACATTCATTCATATATATGCATATTGAACCGTGACCAGAAGGCATTATATACGCAAGTATTATATGTATATGGGGTATGGGAAATGGATAGGCGTTATATACGCATTACCACCTGGTTAGCTAGTGCACCATGATGATGATATAAGGATCGGGTTGCACGTACTGCAACAATGTATATGATGATGGCCACAGAGAGGCCGATATGAGATGATGGGATGCCATAGAGGCTTAACATGCATTATATACGCATATACATATGTATGACCTACATTGAATAAGCATGAGCATACAGATTATGCGCCCACAAAGGAATTGTCAGTTATACAGATTTATGCAGATACTAGTTCATACAAGTACATGCAAATAGTCATTTAAGCTTATGAGTTAAGATCTTATTCATGATTCTTATATATATACATGTTGTTCTTATCCCTTTCATACTTAGTATATTATCGGTACTGACTCCCCGTTGCTCGGGGGGCTGCGTTCATGCCCGCATGTTCAAGTAGACCGACAGGTGGTCCAGCTTAGTAGGAATTCTATCCAGCAGTGGTCAGTGCGCTCCATTTGATCCGGAGTTGCAGTCTATTTTGGGATGCTAGCCTTTTGGGATGTACATACATATGGGTATGACGGGACCCTGTCCCGTCCTTTCTACAACTTTTATTCCAGTAGAGGTCTATAGATAGTTGTATGTATTAGTAAGACGATGTAGCCTTGTCGGCTTTTATTCTTTTGTGTACAATAGATATAGTAGCCTAGCTGGCTTGCACTATTCTTTTGGCATGTTTATGTATATACAGGTTGTACAGAGTTCATGATGTCACCTATTTATGAGATCCGTTTAAGCCACTTATGGGCCTTTGATGTTCAGTAAGATTTAGATACGAATATAGGGGTATTTGGTCGCTAGAGGTCAGACACTCGTCACGACTCATCGGTGTGGGTCGTGACAATACGAGAGATGCCCATCCATGGCTGTAATGCGGCAGTCATACAAGCATCTATCAAATGTGGCCCTAGACCATCAACAAAATGATGGACTCGGTCCTCCACCTCAGCCACCGTGGCTGGAGCATATCTAGCCATAGAATCAAACTTCACACAATACTCCTGGACACTCATACTGCCCCGCTCAATACACAGAAACCTCTTTGCTCGGGCTCGTCAGACTTCCGGAGGTAAATAATGGCAGATAAAAGCATCTGAAAACTCTTGCCAAATAGCTGGAGAGGCACTCTCTCCCTTAGATAACTCCCAAGTCTGATACCACTGTACTGTAAGATCACGAAGCCTATACGAAGCCAACTCCACAGACTCGACCTCATCCGCGTACATAACTCTCAAAGTCCTCTACATATCATCAATAAAATCCTGGGGGTCCATATTTTGCTTTATCGCAGAAAACTCTGGAGGATTTAACCCGAGGAAAGTCTTAACCCTCGAAATACAAGCCTTGTATGCCTGATCAACACCAACCCCCTGCTGCTGAGACTGAGCGGCTACTAATATGATCAATAACTGCACAACATCCCTCACATCCTGGCCCGGTGCATCCGGCTGAGGAATTGGGGCAGGTGCTGGAGGTGAGGTATGCGAAGTCTGGGATGGGCTCTCACTCTGAATCTCATCTCCAGCCCTCGTAGCCTGCCGAGTACGGCTAGTGGCCTCACCGACCGCTCTCTTGCTTTTCTAGGCAGTTGTAACTTTCTTGTGAGGCATCGCTGAAATCAGAACAAATCATCAAAAGACAAACTCTCAACTCATGGCAGTATTGTATGATCTAAGAGTGAAAAGAATGACATCATCCTAAATGTCCTGCAGCCTCCTGTTTATAAGCATGGTGCACAACACCCCCAAAACAAGACTCTACTAGACCCGTTCTGTAGACAACCGTAGGACAGAACTTCTCTGATATCACTTTTGTCACGACCCAAACCGATGAATCGTGATGAGTGCCTGACCGCTAATTACCAAAAAACCCTATACTTATATCTGGACAATGTTGAACATCAAGGGCCCATAAATAACTTAAACTGAATTCACACTGCCTCATGAAAGGGTGATATCAAGAACTATGTACAATCTGAATATACATATACACATGCTGAAAGCACAGCGCTAGCCAACTAGGATGCTACATACACTGCACCCAAAAGAATAGAAGCCGACAAGGCTACATCATCTGACATATACATACAACTATCTACAGACCTCTACTGGAGTGCAATGATGTAGAAAAGATGGGACAGGGCCCCGTCATACCCATAATGCATCTACATCCCAAAAGAATGGCATACCAAAATAGACTGCAGCTCCGGATCAAATAGAGCGCACTGACTACTACTACTGAACTGGACCACCTGTTTGTCTACCTGAACCTGCGGGCATGAACGCAGCCCCGCCGAGCAATAGGGGAGTCAGAACGGATAATGTACTGAGTATGTAAGGCATAAGAGTAACAAAAGCATAAGCATAAGAATCATGGATGGAATCTGGAACTCAAATGCCACTGACTATCCACATAGATTTGTATGAACCAGTATCTGTAAGTATGCATAAATTTGTATAACTGACAATGCCTCTGTGGGCGCATAATCCACATGCTCTCAATGATAATCATGCTCATGTATATAAATATAGGTCATACATGTATGTATATATATATATATATATATATATGCGTATATAATGCCTATCAAGCCTCTATGGGAATCCCATCATATCATATCGGCCTCTCTGCGGCTATCATCATCATATACATTGCTACGGAAAGTGTAGCCCGATCCATATATCAACATCCTGGTACACCAGCTGATCAAGTGGTAATGCGTATATAATGCCTATCCCTTTCCCCATGCCCCATATACATATAATACACGGGTATATAACGCCTTTTGGTCATGGGTCAATATGCATATGTATATGAATGTGATGCATAACTGAATTGTGTACATAGAACTATCAGAGTAACATAAGGTCATATTACCTCCGATGGACAAACATCGAGCTAACATCATCAACATAAGAAATCTCAAGACCCTTGAATAGAAGGAACAATCATATGGGGTATTGGAACATCAAGGACTGAAGTACTTCTAGTGCTTCTAAGAGTAGAGTAATATGGAAGCTCGTTTAATCACTTATTGGCTCATAACATAGGGTCATGCCAAAAATGAAGAAGGAATGGCCTTAAGATACCTTAGTATCTCCTTACTAGCTTAACGTTCTCCTTCCAATTTGCAAAGTCTACATGCAAGAGGAATTACACTAAATTTAAGTCTTGAAGAAACACTTTTAAGCTCACACTAGCATAGTTAACAAAATTAACGAAATTTGGGCAGCACTTCCCCTATTTTTATCGAATTCCATATTTGGCAAAACAACTCCAAAAAAACAATAAATACATCCAAAATATCACAATCAAGAAGTTATATTCAATTAAACCCCAAGTTGGGCCGAAATCCCCTTTTTAAGTTCACACAAAGTCATCTTCTTCATTACACCGTCCATGGCTTCTCCACTTTCATTCTTTTCCTCTCTAAGGAGTACTAAGACTTTACATCAGCTCAACCATAAGAATAAGATGGAAAACATACCTTGAATCAAAGGACTTCCCTTCACTCAACTTCCTCCAAGATCAAGTTCACCGCCACTTTGAAAATGAGCAAGAAACTTCACCTGCCATGGATTACCTTAAGCTCCTGATGTTGATCCGCTCTCTTGATAATATGGAAAGGTAAGAAGGGTTAGGGAACCTCCAAAATCTCTCAAAGAGAGGTAGGGAAATAAGTGAGAGAAGGTGGAAATGAATTTGGGTTCTTTTGGGTTTTAAAAAGGTGGCCAAAATACACCCCGACCAACTTGGCGAAGAGTATGCGTCTTAGCACACTGAGTGTGCGGACGCACACTCCTCCCTTGGCTTGGGGAGGGTCTTGGGCAGAAAGGCCAGCAATTTTGGCAAGTTGGCGCCCAGTGTACGGGTCAGCACATTGAGTGTGCGACCGCACACTGCCCACATTCTTCCGGCTTCGCAAAAATGCGATCCTTTCAATTCGTTTGATCTCCAATCCTTATGGAACCCTCTTGGCACTTGTCTAGAACTTCATTAACAATATAAAGGGCGTTATATATCCTCGTCAAGGTGATGCTAGGCAATGCATAGCCCAAATGATATGAAATTTCCCACAACATGGCTCAATCTTAACTTTCTCCGACGAAGTTACTTCTTTAGCCTCAAATGCCTTTGGAATGTTAACTAGAATCACCAAACATCCATCTTAACCTTACGAGGACTTCATGAACACTTTATCTTTACATCGGCACGTTCAGAATGCGAGTGAAAGGAAATTCCAAGGTGTAACAACATTATACGATAAAATAGTTCCTTCAGTCCTCCTTCTTGTACTAGCGACGCAACCCTGGATTCTTGAATATTTTGGAAATGTATTTTCCTTGCTCAATATTCTGAATTCTCTCTTTGTGGGTGCATAAACTTCTTCTTGGTAAGACCTGGGTATTTATAAGTATTTGAGCCCTACGGGTCGGTGACAAAACCCTTCTTTATTTTACTATGACAGGCAATAAGATTTTATGTTGTACTTGGATTCTTTCCTTGTTGAGTCGGCTTCTATTCCTTGTAGAAGGCTTACTAATCTCAAAAAATATGGCAAGGAAGCTTTCACAGTTGACCACCAAGTTACTGTTTAGGATTTCATTTTATGCATTGTAGGATCTTTACTTTCAATAATAATAAAACAACCCATGGAGACTTATTTAAAAAAAAAAATACTTGATCACCAAGTCTTTACCATAATTCGTCTACAAATCCTTGTTGCTACAGGATTTGTTTGAAACATGTTCATGAACCTGTTTCATTCACCTAGTTTGTCCATCTCTGATATCCTCATTTGTATGAGCTGGAACATGTTCATATACCTGTTTCTCACATCTCTTTCATTTAGCATATGCCTTTAACTGCTTCTAAGATATTGGCTGAAGCATGTTGACAGACCTGTTTCATATATCGGTTTATGCAATTGGCCAACTCCCTTCATCAACTCTACCACTTATCATTCTTTGACTCTGATGTGTTCTTGCATCAGATCATACTTGCATACCTGGTTCATCTGCTAACCTAATTCGTGTGCTTTTTCTGCAAACTCTTTGGTTGAACAATTTCTTTCTTCTTAACATTGTCTTCAGAGTACAAGTCACTTCACCTTTCATCCTGATCATCTCCTTACTGCTAGGTCATTCATTCTCTATTTGATCTGCTTCTTCGCACTTGTCTCTGTATTAACACACATGTCTTTAGACCTGGTTAATTCACTGTGCTTTCTATCTTGGAACATTACTGTTATTGTTCATCTGCTTTAGTTTAGTTTTCATCATGCTTTGTAAGCTGATTTTCGTGTTCCAAGTCTTTGCTTTGTCAATGTATAATCAAAACTTCACATAAGTCTTTATTCCAACAGAAGTCTACTAGAATGTTTCTTGCTAGTCAGAGGTTGATTAGTGAGATAGGAATTAGAGGTTAGTTCCTAGGTTTCTGAGGCTGTAACTTTAATTTGCAGAGGATCACCGTTGTAGTGGAGTTTGGGATAAATCCTACAGAGGTGTAGGTCATCGTCTTTATCGCCCTTGTGAGCCGGGTGGTTTCCACGTAAAAAAAATTGTCCTTTACTTTCCTATTCTTTTTTATTGTTGAATCACGTACGTACAACGGGTAGAGCAACATGTTCTATCCTTAGGAGGAAATCAGGTATTGATCAGGCTAGACACTTACGTCTTCTAACTCTAATACTATAGATCGTGGTGAGGTTGAGTTATTTACCAAGCTTTATGGTTAGGTGTTGATAAATTATAAATCATTATATGAGCTAGATTAATAATTGTTGAAACATTATTATTGAGTTAGCCACCTTTCAGAATAGATACGAAAGACAATCACTAGGAATAAGGATACTGTTAGGTGGAATGAGTTATTTGATACCA
The DNA here is from genome assembly GCF_019175385.1 of Lycium barbarum. NCBI lineage: Eukaryota > Viridiplantae > Streptophyta > Magnoliopsida > Solanales > Solanaceae > Lycium > Lycium barbarum. The sequence continues at coordinate 95,755,860 of NC_083347.1, read as the reverse complement.
CCACTTGTGAGCGGATGAGATAAGCCTAAGGTAAACCATTACAAAGGGTAGTAGTACTCTCACAGTAGTTTCTCTTATAAGTATCACCTATACATTCGAGGGCAAATGCTCCTACGGTGGGAGGATGTTACAGTACGCTGGGTTGTGCCATACGTTATGTTGATGAAAGCCAAAAACTGTTGTTCTTCCAAAGGTTATGAGGTTTAAGACCATGGTCAGTTTGCGTTGGAAATATAAAGGTTAATCGAATCCAAGCGAGTGGTTTTCCGCCAAAATTCCAACTTATGGAGTGACTTATGGACCGTACATTGGAGGTACGGGCAGATGTTATAACCCGTACTTTTGGGGTAACACTAGGAGTGCTTAACATGCTAATAAGGTCGTGTTATGAGGTATTTGAATCGTATGATATTTTTATGTTAAGTGTTGAAGTCAAGCAAGTTGTGAAACAAAAGTTGGCAAAAGTTATCGTAAGTTACGTTCATAAATTCACTAAACTTTGGGTCTAATGTCACCGAGGTTTCTCCCAATATATTGGGGGTTGCCGGGTGTTTTACCAACAAATTAAAGGTCTACTAGTCTAGTTTTCAACACATTATACCGTTCGTCAATACGACGTTGGATTAGAGATATAGTAGCTTTTTTGCAAGACTGCACAGGCAGGCCCTTTGGGACCCATATAAGGGGTTGAAAATTATCCAGCTATATACAAACGGTAAATGCCCCATTTCAACTGATTTTTCGCTACAAAATGAATCATGTATTGTTCTTGTTCTTGATATTTATTTGACGTATGTTGATAGTTAGCTTATATAATGTTATTCGGAGGATTAACGACCTTACGTCGCTCCGACACGTTCATAATGTTCTCTAGTGATCCTTATGCATATGCACACATGATTAAATCTTGATGGCATCATATATGCTTACATGTATAATACATTGCACTAATGATCGGTTGCTTATTGTGATGATGATGATGACACCCACAAAGGCCTGATGGCGCTATATCTGCATATATATGGTATATGCATCTTGATGGCGTTACATATGTGCATATGGTACATTTATGCTTATCGTTGCCCTCAGTGTGTTACATCTTCGAAAATTTTGCTATCTTGTGACGTAAGCAAGCTAATATAAGTGGGACAAGTTTCAAGAATTTCCAGAGTTCAGAAGACAAGATAAGATTTCGCATCACACTTTTTTTCATACATTTAGGTTCCGTAAGGATCTTAGTCACTTAGATTCATGCCGAAAATCTTTTGGGAAGTTGTACAAACTACTTTCGAGCGTGTCTCAAAGTAAGATATGACTATTGACTCATCTCTTAGAGAATGCGAGAGTTGGAAGCTAAGTGAACCAAGACAAAATACGCTATGCTTCTCATTTAATTATATCAAAGTATATGGGATATTGATTGTCTTGGTCTCAAGCATTGGGATTCACCTTTGAGGTTATGAGCTATTGGACATGTTATTCCTTGCTTATGAAGGTTCAAGTGTATATGTAACAAGTATCGGAAGGCTTGGAGGTTAAACAAATCAAGGGAAATTATGTTTGTCGAAACTTTTGGAAAATTTAGCAAGATTCTGGACAAAAGTTTTGGTCCAACTTGACGGAGGCGTATCTCCTAGAACATGAGGAGTTATGGGGTTGAATTACCTATCCAACTTGAAGTTCATTGAGTCTAGTTTTGAACGCAACCAACCGTTCCTCGATACGACATCGTAGTAGAAAGTTATGGGAGTTTTTTGACAAACTGTTAGGGCAAAAGCTCGACCTCGCCAAGCGACCTCCAAAGCGAGGTTGTAGCTCGCTATGAGGAAAGCTCAGTGAGCCTAGGTGAGGCGGTGGCTATTTTTAGTATATTTTCTCATTTTCCACCTTCTTAAAACCCTTGACACGTCTGAAGAACTCTCCCAAATAATTCCAAGCCAACTCTAGCTAAAATTAAGGATAGAGAGATTTAGATATTAAACCTTCTCGATTTCGTGTTAGTTCTTAGTTTTCCTCTTCGTGGCTATTTTGGAAAGGAACTTTGTGGTGAAGTAATCTCTTAAGCGCGCTGTCCATAGTGTATTAAGGTTTGCTTTAATCTCCTCTTTCTTTCTTTAACGTTATAGAACTTGTAATCTTTTCGGAATGCCTAGAAATTGTAAGTTCGGAGTTGTTGTTATTGTTGTTGTTATTTCCCTAATGGACTATTTATGGAGCTATGTTATGAATAATTCTTGTTAATTGTTGTTATTAGGAGATGTGTGAGGTTGTTAAGAGGATTGTTGATGACTTATTAAAGGAAAGAGGTAACAAAGTTATTTGATAAATGGTTCCAAATGAAGTTTGTTGTTTGTTGGGTTGTTGTTGAGTTGTTGTTGATATTGTTTGAGGATTGTACCACCTCTTGGAGGTTTGATGGAGTAAGGTCAATAGCGGAGATGCTGCCCATCTTATTCATGAATAGGTTAACTTCCGTTATACGCTTAAGAAGGCATTTGTATATTAACGATTGTGTTATTCTTATGTTCATATAGGCGAAGGGACAATCAAGACCAGCTTGTATATAATGGGACGACGATCAGGTATGTTAAGGCTATCCCTTTTCTTCATTTTGGCATGACCATTATGATACGAACAAAATAAGCAAGCGAACGAATTTCAAAATAATCCGACTCCTAGATGTACTAAAGACACGTGCATCCTTGATTTCAAATGTATATCTTTGCATATCCCATGTCCATGGCCTTTCAGAGATGTCGTATATTGGTATAAGTAGTCTCACAATGTTACTTGGAAGTGTTACGACCTTACGTCACTCCAAGAAGCTCTGGATAACATTTTATGAATCATTCATGCAATATGTGTGTATATATATATATATATATATATATATATATATATATATATATATATATATATATATATATATATATATATATATATATATATATATATATATATATATACATGTACTTTCTGACACTGAGCCGCGCTATAGTCGATCGGGTAGGCATCTATCGTCCAACCACTGATCAGCTGGGCATTCACACTGAGTCATATTGTGGCCAGGTAGTTCCACACTAAGTCCTATTAAGGCCAGGTAGCGTATATGGACGACATACCTCACTCAGTGGCTTATATATAGTATATAGATATGATTTTTATTTAAAGGAAGCATTCTTAGTTTACGCCCTCAGAGGCATTCAGATGCACCGAGTTATACAGACATATTCAGATATACAGATTGACTCTCATATCTCATACTTCTTTCATGTCTCTAATATATATGTGCTGTTGTTCATGCCTTACATACTCGGTACATTATTCGTACTGACTCCCTTATTACCTGGGGGACTACGTTTCATGCCCGCAGGTCTTGAGATATAGGTTGGTGACCGGTCCAGTAGGATATCAGCTTAGTGGCCAGTGTGGTTGTACTCCACTTGTTCCAGAGCTACCGTGTGTCAGTATGATTACATATATATACATATGCATGGGTACAGTAGGGCCCTGTCTCGACCACGTTATGTCATGTATTCCAGTAGAGGCATATAGACAGTTATGTACAGTAAGAGGTTGCATAGTCTTGTTGATTCACACGTTGTAGTACAGATGTATATGATAGCTGTGTTGGCTCGTACAGTATGATAGCATGTTTACAAAGTCGTGTCATCATAGAAAATTTTATTCAGTCATGTTCTTCTATGAGTCAGTGGGTCGTCACATGACGGCACCATCGGGCTATCTATGCTTTTGTTTATGTTACAGATATACGTCAGGTGGTACTTGGCTAGCATAGTCAGGTGCCCGTCATAGGCCTCCAGTTTGGGTCGTGATACAGTGGCAACCCAAAGTTATATGTCGATCCTTCTAAACTCTCTTTTACATTGATGCTTTAACTTATGCTCTTACTTGCCTTAAATACTTAGTACATTATTCGTACTAAGGTCGCTTTGTTGGGTTCACTGCATTTTATGCCCGTAGATTCAGGTAGATAGATTGACGGCCCTTCTAATAGGCTACTCTGCTCAACAGTTGTGTTGGTACACTCAATTTAACAATCTCTTCCATCGTTACAATGAATTTCAAAATATTCGTGACTCCGGCTCTCGGAGGAATGCATGAACTCCCTTTACAATTTGGGAACCGTTAGCTTGATCCGGAAATCGCATGAGTTGCACGTGAAAAATTAGATCCAGACCCCTCGGGCCCAGTTTTGCCTCTTCTGCGCCATCCAGGCTGCCCCAGCGGTGCCGCAGCAGCAGCTTGGAACCCTCAAAAGTGACATAGTAGAGAATCCTCATTGACCGCCCCAGCGGTACCTTTGTGTCACGACCCAACCCCGTGGGACATGACTAGTGCCTGAGCTAGATACTCGTGTACGTACTGTACCTGTTAGATATAGTCAAACTGAGTCTAAGAACAATATGGAAACTTGCAAAAGAACTCCAAATGTTCATAACGTCATCATATATATATATATATATATATATATATATATATATATATATATATATATATATATATATATATATCCAGATAACCTGTCTCCTGAGGAGTGACAACTAATCAAAACATAATATGGTAAGCAAGCCGACGAGGCTGCCACTACATGTCAATATGATACGCAAGCCAACAAGGCTGCCACTACATATAATTACCATATGCAAGCCGACAAGGCTGCCATAATAGACGAACATATCCATAGCACATCGTACAGACACAGCTGAACAAAACTTATACACAACCCACACATATGTCTACAGACCTCTAAGAGTATCGATAGTGAAATATGACGGGACAGGGCCCCGCCGTACCCCTGGGTAAACATATATATACATCAAAAAGGATCTGTACCAAAAGTCTAGGCTCCGGAACAATGGATCTCTCCAAGACAGCTGAATAGAAGTCCTAAGCTGGAGGATTGTCAAATTGAGTATTTGTACCTGCGGGCATGAAACGCAGCCCCCCGAAGAAAGGGGGTCAGTACGAGATATGTACTGAGTATATGAAGCATGAAATACAATAAAGAGGATCATGACTGAAATAGGGATCACAGGAGACTAGTATGACATTCAAAATACCAATACACCTGCATTATGAAATGTAAATCATGCATATGAATATCATATATCATACCCAGCCCATTATGGGACTCGGTGAATAAAGTCATCACATGCCATCCATGGCGCCATAATCACATCATCATATCATCATATCATCACATCATCATATATATATATATATACCGTACCCGGCCCTCTAGTGAGGGACTCGGTGAACAATGCAGTGAAACTGTGCACAAAAACATACCCGGCCCGGGATTCGGTGAAAGATACATTGAGGCATGCACGAGCAGAGTAGTGAGAAACCATATGCAAACTAAGTCATATCAGAGACTCAATAGAATAATCAAAATGAACCATCATTTGATAATTAAGACAATAGTCATATCAAGTATCCTTCGAATGTCATTATGGATTATATTAAAATAGAACTACTGGAATCATAGACACGCATCAAGACATAATAGAATAAGCTCGGGGAATTAAGAACATTAGCCATCCTAGTGTCTCTAAGAATAGGAGCTTCTTTTGAGTCATATAAACGTCGTCTGTTAGTTTCATAAAGATCATGCCAAAAGAAGGAAGGGTTAGCTTTACATACCTTTGGTGCTTAATCCGTGACTCGATATGTATACGTTGCTCAAAATATCTCGACCTATATTAAGACGTCAAGACTATGGTTAAGCTATGAAAAGGCATAAAACGTATTTCAACGTTAGTAGCTCATTTCTAGACGATTAGGCAGCATTTCCTCTATATTGTTCAATTTCCTCACATTTAAGCCAACCATACAACAACTAACATAGCATCAATCAAGGCACGTCTAAGTTATCGTATCAAGAACTAGTTAAAACAAGATCCGAGGATCCCCAAAACAGCCCACATAATATAACAATGCCCAATACACTTCAAATATCTAAAATATACACTAAACAAGCCACATATGCTTCGCATACGATATGTTATACATTCCTTTCTTATCAAATTAGTGATTCACATTACCAACAACACAGCAACGACCTCAACTCCTATATGCAAGAAAATTAGCTTAACATTATAACAAGTCCTAAGGCAGCCCATCAATCACAATCAACACAATACAAGTCTTAACAACACTTAGTCCTCAAATTTCACAAGATCAACAACACAATACATAATCATAACCCTTAATCCCTCAATTTAACAAGAACAGCCCACTAAATACATATAACTCCAACTTTAACCATCAAATTCCTTTACTTTTATCATTTAATTCATGACAACAACAACAACAATACCAAATAAATTAACTATCCCTCACTAGCTTAAAACGGCCCCATATTCGGCCCAAACAAAGCCTCAACATCAACATACACAATTCTTGTATTCAATTCCATATCCACCAATTCATACAAAGACCAAATCATCACTAAAACATGTAAGAGGGAGTTAAACCTTACCTTAGGAACTTGATTTTTCTTGCAACTCTTGAGGTTGATTAAGGGCTGCCATGGCCGTGAGCTTGGCAGCCATGGCTCGTCATATTCCCTTCTTCAATTCAAGACAAGATAGCAATTTTAATGGTAAAGACAGCAGTTGGCCGTGAGCTCAAGGGGCTGCTGCCATGGTCGTGACTCTCCCTCTCTCTAGCTTAACTTTGCCTCTGTCTCTAAGTCAATATTTGGTTGAAGAAGACAATGTGATGAATGACTAATCTTAGTCATCAAAATGCTATTTATAGGTAGCTTAACATATTGACACATACCCCCTCCACTTGGCATGTCCTCATTCATGCTATTTTTTAATTAATAAATCGGGTGGGGCCCACTCAAGCTGTTATTAAATTAATTAATCATTAATCCCCGCTTAATAATCTAATCATGGTTAGTTAATCCCTAATCTCCACTAATATTTCCACACTAATGGGAATTTACAAGCAAATCGTGCACTTATTAAAATCGGGATTAAAAGTCCTTGTCTCGTATCTAAAAAATAACCTTGTCCTTGAATTCATGTCGATAAGCTTACGAATAATACAACGTACAAAAATACGGGGTATAACATCCTTCCCCCCTTTGGAACATTCGTCCTCGAATGTTAAACTAATCCTGCACTCCCAATACCTCCTTAAACGTTCTTTCACTGAATTATGCCCTTCACATTATTATAACGCATTCCAGCTCTCTCAGTAACCATTTTCATAATATTTTTTCGTGCTCTTGCCTCTCAAGGTGGTAATTCCACGTCGTTGTCTTTACTCTTCTTTTTCATTTCGCAGTTGGTTGACGGTTGTATTGGGAGCTCTTCCGCTGAAATCTTACTCTCTCCCTGGTGCACTTCTTTAAGACGTAGACGGTTGTATCGTTCACTTCATCTTACCTCTCACGCGTAGACGTCCCTCGTCGATTTATTAGACTTTACAATCCCTGGAGTATGTCATGCCTCTGGTAACCTGTAGACCCTTCATAGACTCTACGAATAAGACGAAATTTCCCAGGCTGAACCATTGTTCTACTTCAATAACCTTACATTGCTCTACCGTACAGTCCATATTCTGGAATCTTCGGCCTCATGTATAACTCCTCGACTTCTTTAAAGGGCTTTAACTGTCACTATACGTTTTAGCTCTTAATCTCAATCCTTAGAGTTGGTTATCAAGTAGCGCGGGAGTTTCCTCATACAATAACTTTACATAGCTGCTCTGTGATCTAACTATAGTTAACTAGTATAATTCTGAAAGAAGTTTTGATTTGACATATAAATTCACTGTCACCCCGTAACCCGCTTGTTCTGATCGTCGCGCTTAAACCATTTCCCTTAATCCAACTTCTAACACTTTAGGCGTATTATCTTGTATCGTTTCTTTATCTTTAAGTCAAAACCTTCTATTGCGCCTCTTTACTCAGATTTGCTCTTAGTTTCTCTATCACACATTATGTTGCAATCTTTACAAGAATATGCGAAGGTGCTCGAATTAGCGCAAGAAATACCTTATCGTCATTTCGCTAATCTTTATACTTTACCTTGCATTCCCCTCTTGTACCTTTCAATCGGTATCGGGGCTCAACAACGACCATGTCCTATTTGTCCTCCGTACTAATTCTATATTGGCGATTTAGCTCAAACCATCTTATGCCTTCCCTTAATGAATCCAAAATATCACAACCGCATTGTATTTACTGAATCCTTACTCTTGTTATCATGTACTCACTTGGTCCCATTCTTAGTATACAAATATTTGTAGGTTGCATAGCTATTCTTGTACAACTTATATAAAACATATCCAATCTTAGTCATAGCCTTTCCTTTTCCCGGTTCATTATGCTCTACTTAATTCATCCGTACTAAAACGCGCTCGTAGCCTATCTTGTCATACTCCTTTCCCTTGATTCATGCTTTGATTTTTCTCATATCCTATTATAGGAGATTTCTATCCCTTCTCTTTTCTACCTATAAGTCGCAACATCATTAGCGTACAACTCCATTGCCAATATCTTAGCCTATAATCTAGTATAGCATTGCTATCTTTTATAATATCTCTTAAGTTACTCGTTACCATTTTTCTGTCGTACTCTTTCTTTTTATAAGCACCCACTTATAATGCCACATCATTCAGGATCTTTACAGATTCTTCTCCGCACCATCTCAAATACCATCCTGTCTTCTATCCATTCATTGTTGGCTTTCAGATCTTACTAACATGTTTCAGCAAAGGATCTCACTTGAAGTTTAAGCATTCATATCAAATATGTTGTAGTGTCAATTGTTTCCCTCTTACACTCGCATTGCTCTCACCTGTTTCCCCTCTTAAAGGCGTACTTATACCATTATCTATTTATATTCGGCTCTATGCCGCTATTTCCAATCTCAAATTCATCTGATCTTTTTTTTTTCAATTCACTTGGTATACTGTATCATACCCATGTCTTTCCTTGTAATTTATAACTTTGATTATCCATGTACGAAACCTTAATCAAAATCAGGAAGTGACGAGAAACTTTCGATATATAGTACAAAATCTTATCTGATAATTTGTACTCGAATAATGCAATCAATGTAGCGACTCATCCAAGGCCACATTCCACTTACTCCAATCAATAATTAATTAGTACCTGTAGTCATTCCAAATTCTCAATTAGGTAGCACTTATTTTCCAATGATAAGTGTCCAAAGTTCTCTTGTAACATTATCTTTATCCTATCCTACATCATCAGTTTCCTTTGATAAATTTACAATGCACCATTTGTTCCTCAGGCCTACAGTCCTTGTCCTTTAAGGATTTCCCTATTTCCGAGGTGACGTCATATACGCGTAGTACTCCTTTATGCCTTATGCTCTTCTACCCTTGTTGTGTACCCAACACTGACTTCTAACTTACTCAAAATCATATCAAGTTCGTCTTAATGATAGTCTTATCTTATCGCCTTATCGTCGTATTACACCTTTAAGTTCGTAGCTATGTATTTCCCTTTTATTTTATACTCGCACTCAATTAATTATGTCTATCTTGGGTGCTCTCTTTTGTATTCCTTTCCATCTCTCCATTTTATGCCCATCTTTTATTCTATGCATGAGAAATCCCTTGCTACTCCTGTATCCTTCGGAAAACACTACTCCTACATAATCCCTTTCTCTTTTCAAAGTGTATTCTGTTCTCCCTATTTGTTCTTATCATCCCAGTCATTTTCTGGCACTCATTCTACTTCGGTGCTCATCTTTTAATAGTTTGGTCTTTCACAATTTTGTTACTTATATTACTCATGTCCTCAGCTATACATGTTATAACCTATGACTGCATTGTTATCTCGCTCGCTTCCTTCTTATTTCCTTCTTTTTTTGTGCTCGCTTTCATTTCCGTTATCGCATAATCTTTATTCTGAACTTTCCCTATAGAACTTTATAAGTCTTTCTCATTCGTTCTATACCCTGCCTTTCCATTTCATATTTGCCTTTATACTTTAGTAACATAGATCACGTCATATCTTTCAGTCACTTCCTCACTGGGCTTTACTCATTCTCATAACAATCATCCAAACCACCACAAGAAGAGGAACTAGAATCCGGCAAGCACCACGGGGCTTCTAATGCTTGATTCACATAGTTTACCTCCAGATTTGTTCTTGGGTCGTGAGCGAACTATTTAGGTCATAAATTACTTGTTGTATGCTTTGTACTCTTCAAATAAAAGTGGAACTTAACTGCTGGACGTTTTTGCTCTTCAACATGAGCCTTTCCTAAGATACAATGTGGTTGGAAAGTATTTTGGTCCGTTCAAATGAATTCCAAACTTTGCTGCTCATATTTGCTTCTTCAAAATCAAATTTCCCAAGTAAGAATGATGCCTCTTACGGATGACATGGAGGGTATCTCTTAAAGCTTTGATCCAACATGATAAATTTATCATATCGATGTCGACCTCATAATTACTATTATTATCAATTCCACCGTTAACTATATTTCTCGAAGCTAGACGTACTTGCAACTTAGTCAAATCTTATCATTACTATTGATATGACCTTTTAAGGACTTTTTTTTAACGAACTTATATCTCATTCTCTTTTTACTTCTAGGAAAATTTTGGCAGAGTTTCCTCTGTATTTCTTACTATCCCAAAACCTGCACGCCGGAAATACCAACAATGCCTCACAGGGGCAACACATATATGTATATATTATATCGTATCATAGCCGTACAGGGCTCCCCATATCAATAACAGTATGAAAATGATGAACTTACCCCGTATGTCCAACTCGAACTGCACCTGTTGCACTTTCCAGTTTATTTCCCTTCCAATCCTTAGCCACAAGTTTCAATCATACCTGTAACATTCACACTATATCTGACATATATTCTGCTTACCGTTATGGATTCCTAGCTTCTTCTGTGCGCACCTTATAACTGAGCTTATCTACAATATATATATACATTCAACCCATTTTCTTACTATACTTACAATAGCTTACCATGATGATGGCCAGTTTGCCATTCTGTACACACAAATTCTCCTGACGTAACCTCAATATTCAACTTTCACCTGTATGTATGTCTACTTTCTATCCTAGATTTCAAAAGTCCGATGTTGATGAAAACACCTTGGTCGCCGTTACTTATAAACACTTAGTTGTTGACCACTTTAATTTCCGCTCGCCGCTATTAGGTAATAATCTATAGCAAGTGCACATACATAGGAAATTTCAATAAAGTCTCATATACCTGTAGTCGATCGGTCTCTAGCCTGATCTGGTGATCTATAAGGTGAAGTGTGCTCCTCTTCATCATCTACCCGCCATCTACTCGTCTGGCCTTCATCGTCTTCCTCATCTGAGTCTGAGGAATGTAGATAACCGAGCAACTCCTGGTTTACCGATGGCCAGGATAGGGGGCTGGAGTAATCTGTAACACTTACCAGGGTAGCCGGTCTAACGTGGTGCTCTGCCATACGAGAAACTGGTACGGCCTCGGGGACCATCTCCCTGGATATCAGAAACTCTGGAGGAATTGTCGCTGGGTCCTCCGAGGGGTCAGTCTCGATAGAATAACTGAGGCTCCTCCTACTCGGTCCTGGAGCCTGGGATCCTGAATTTACTCTAGGGGCCTTCTTAGCACCCCCACTATCTGAAGTTGACCTCTTCATCTCTCGCCAATCTGCACCTACCTACAGGAAAAGAGGTCAGAAACAACCTTTCCTAGGTTCTGGCTCTATCGCACGATCTAAGACAGAAGGAAAGATAACATCCTAAATGTCCAGTAGCTTCCTGTCTATAGATTTTGTGCACAACACACCGATAAACAAGACTCTACTATACACAGTCTCTAGACACTCCGAGGATGAACTGCTCTGAAACCACTTTTGTCACGACTCAACCCCGTGGGCCATGACTAGTGCCCGAGCTGGACACTCGTGTACGTACCTGTTAGATATAGTCAAACTGAATCTAAGAACAATATGGAAACTTGCAAAAGAACTCCAAAGGTTCATAACGTCATCATATATATATATATATATATATATATCCAGATAACCTATCTCCTGAGGATTCACAACTAATCAAAACATAATATGGTACGCAAGCCGACGAGGCTGCCACTACATGTCAATATGATACGCAAGCTGACAAGGCTGCCACTACATATCAATACCATATGCAAGCCGACAAGGCTGCCATAAAAGACGAACATATCCATAGCACATCGTACAGACACAGCTGAACAAAACTTATACACAACCCACACATATGTCTACAGACCTCTAAGAGTATCGATAGTGAAATATGACGGGACAGGGCCCCGCCGTACCCCTGGGTAAACATATATATATACATAAAAAAGGATCTGTACCAAAAGTCTAGGCTCCAGAACAGTGGAGCTCTCCAAGCTAGCTGAGTAGAAGTCCTAAGCTGGAGGATCGCTAAATCGAGTATCTGTACCTGCGGGCATGAAACGCAGCCCCCCGAAGAAAGGGGGTCAGTACGAGATATGTACTGAGTATATGAAGCATGAAATAGAATAAAGAGGATCATGACTGAAATAGCGATCACAGGAGACTAGTATGACATTCAAAATACCAATACACCTGCCTTATGAAATTTAAATCATGCATATCAATATCATATATTATACCCGACCCATTATGGGACTCGGTGAATAAAGTCATCACATGCCATCCTTGGTGCCATAATCACATAATCATATCATCATATCATCACATCATCGTATCATATATATATATATATATATATATATATATATATATATATATATATATACCGTACCCGGCCCTCTAGTGAGGGACTCGGTGAATAATGCAGTGAAACTGTGCACGAAAACATACCCGGCTCGGGACTCGGTGAAAGATACATTGAGGCATACACGAGTAGAGTAGTGAGCAACCATATGCAAACTAAGTCATATCAGAGACTCAATAGAATAATCAAAATGAACCATCATTTGATAATTAAGACAATAGTCATATAGTGTATCCTTCGAATGTCACAATGGATTATATCAAAATAGAACTTCTGGAATCATAGACACGTATTAAGACATAATAGAATAAGTTCTGGGAATCAAGAACATTAGCCATCCTAGTGTCTCTAAGAATAGGAGCTTCTTTTGAGTCATATAAACGTCGTTTGTTTGTTTCCTAAAGATCATGCCAAGAGAAGGAAGGGTTAGCTTTACATACCTTTGGCGCTTAATCCGTGACTCGATATGTATACATTGCCCAAAATATCTTGACCTATATTAAGACGTCAAAACTATGGTTAAGCTACGAAAAGGCATAAAACGTATTTCAACGTTAGTAGCTCATTTCTAGACAATTGGGCAGCATTTCCTCTATATTGTTCAATTTCCTCACATTTAAGCCAACCATACAACAACCAACACAGCATCAACCAAGGCACGTGTAAGTTATCGTATCAAGAACTAGTTAAAACAAGATCAAAAGATCCCCAAAACAGCCCACATAATATAACAATGCCCAATACACTTCAAATATCTAAAATATACACTCAACAAGCCACATATGCTTCGCATACGATATCTTATACATTCCTTTCTTATCAAATTAGTGATTCACATTAGCAACAACACAACAACGACCTCAACTCATATATGCAAGAAAATTATCTTAACATTATAACAAGTCCTAAGGCAGCCATCAATCACAACCAACACAATACAAGTCTTAACTACACTTTGTCCTCCAATTTCACAAGATCAACAACACAATACATAATCATAACCCTTAATCCCTCAATTTAACAAGAACAGCCCACTAAATACATATAACTCCAACTTTAACCATCAAATTCCTTTACTTTTATCATTTAATTCATGACAACAACAACAACAATACCAATTAGAATTAACTCATCCTCAATAGCTTAAAACAGCCCCATATTCGGCCCAAACAAAGCCTCAACATCAACATGCACAATTCTTGCATTCAATTCCATATCCACCAATTCATACAAAGACCAAATCATCACTAAAACATGTAAGAGGGAGTTAAACCTTATCTTAGGAACTTGATTTTTTTTGCAACACTTGAGGCTGATCAACGGCTGCCATGGCCGTGAGCTTGGCAGCCATGACTCGTCATATTCCCTTCTTCAATTCAAGACAAGATAGCAATTTTAATGGTACAAGACAGCAGCTGGCCGTGAGCTCAAGGGGCTGCTGCCATGGCCGTGACTCTCCCTCTCTCTAGCTTAACTTTGCCTCTCTCTTTAAGTCAATATTTGGTTGAAGAAGAAAATGTGATGAATGACTAATCTTAGACATCAAAATGCCATTTCAGGATTTGGCTTTATTTTTCCTAACCCTAAAGGGTCCAGCCGCCTTTGGAGCAATTTTGGAGCCAAAAATGATACTTCCTTGGAGAAGGATATCCCCCTAACTTCTTTCATTCATTCCTCCTAGTATTGATTCTCATTAACGGCTCTTGTCTAGAACCACAAATGGGTATCTCAAATCTCGTAAGTTCCAAAAAGATGAATCCTTATTCTTCTAGATGTAAAAGTCCTTGGGGTATCTTCCTTTGCCCATTATCCCAACGTGGTTCCCAACCTAATCCTTCATTTACCCTATGAATGTACATATAGGTCTCTACTATGGATCTTGAAAATGGATTTCTCAAAGATAAGCCAAGAATGGAAACTTGACATAGCTAGTGACTTGAAATATTGGCATGAAGTCATAATGGAAGGTTGATTGATCATCTAGCGTTATGAAAGTGAATTTTTAGGTAGAATAAATTTCCGTATCTACCTTAGCAATTTCGAAGATCTTGAAAAGGACCCTAATGGTGAATTCTACTGTCGGGTCTCATGGGTGTCTCCAAGCTTTCTGTGTGGATTACGCAGTGGTGATTTAAATAAAGCGTCAATGGATGTTCCTGGTACCCGCTCGGCCATGAGGTAGGTTATGGCTTCCTTTCAGTAGACTCCGTTTAGTTTTCCGTATTGTTGTGCTAGAAGAAGCGGAGAATGCATGTGTAGGAAATTGGAGATTTGGGATGAAATTCTAGGATGGTATTTTGTGTGACTTGTTTGTTCGGGCTTGTAACCTATAGACCCCTTAGGTTCTGATGTGGTTTATTTGTTGATTTTCGATTGATTTATGTGACTTGGGAGTAGCGGACGAATCTAATTGTATCTAATGATGAAAACTTCCAGTAACACGTGATTACTTGTAGTGAATCTAACTAATGAAAGGATGAAATGTACCATATCGTGAGTGAGTTCAAGGCAAGTTGTGTCGAATGACTCGAGTGTAGGGTGAGATTCTTGTTCCAAGCTAATAGGCTGATTTAGGGAAATGGCAATAATGTCTATTAAATGATTGATCTGCTTTGTGTTGGGACTAACCACCCCGTTATGTGTGCTTGATAGTTCCATTGTGATGGTTGATGCCATGAGTAGTTGTTAAATATTATAATCTGGGTTATTGTCTTGACTGAGATAGGATTAATATACTGTTATTGGTACTTGCGATATGAGACATTATTAGTGTACCCCTTTGTCGGTACTTATGAAGTTGAACTTGGCTGGGTATAATTGATATATGCATTGCACACATTCTCACACATTCATAATGCATAGCCGATACTCGGTGATGGTCCGGTATCGTTGATTGAGCAACTGATATTTCTATAAACCATTTAGTTGAGTGATGGTGAAAAAGGTCGATGTCCGAGGTTTAATTCCGGAATCACTGATTGTATGAAAGTGATATTTGATAAACTATTTTACTGAGTGATTGTGAAAAGGCCGATGTCCGAGGTTTAATACTGAAATCGTTGATTGTATGCGACTTATATTTGACTGACTCTTTACTTGCGTGATTGTCAGATGGCCGATGTCCGATGATTATTCCGGCATCGTTGTTGCATGGCCAATTTCGATTATTTCCCAGAATCGTTGTTAGTGCTTGGACTCCACGGGTCCCCCAGGGTGGTGCTGGTGAGACTCCCCCTGTGAGCAATTAGCTAGGATCCCGTCTGTCTATTAGGAAAAGTTTCGGGATGGATGGCACTTAGACTTCGCGAGTCACACTGGGTTGTGCTACCGAGACGTCGATATTTCCGTCCAGAGTACATGTGTACACCGCATTTACACGGCATTGCATTGCATTCATACCATTATCACATTGCAATGTATTATGATTTGATCTTAAGATTCTTGGTGTGTATTCGTGATTGAATGGATTGGAGTGAATGTATTCAAACTTGGTAAATTGCGGATTAGAGGTTTTACTTAGCAATGACGAACATTGGACTCGGTTATATGTGATTTATATTGTTGACTTGTGCCTGTTGAATTAACCTAAGATCAGTCGTGAATTAATTCTAAGTGAGGTAGGATAAAAAGTCTTTATAACGATGAGCTTGCCCCTAAACTCAAATGAAAGACTTGCGTATTATATATATTGAAAATCTGCGTAGGTGATTGGTTGACTTATAATTCAGCATAGAGTTGTTAGGGCCTAAGGCATATTGACGTTGTGATGTACTGCATATGGATTTGTGATTTGATTTAGTGATTATCATCGTTATTCGTGAATTCTTTAACCAATATGTGTTACTAACTATTGTCGGCATATGATACTTACTCAGTACGCGTGGATTGCAGTGATATTGCACTTGCTACACTCTTTTTGCGGTGTAGACTGTTTCAGGTGACTGATCGAAGTATATGCGGAGTTATGCGGTGCTTGTCTGGATGGCCTCCTCCCATTTCATTCCGGGACTGGAGGTTGAGTCTTTGAACATAACATCATTCTGGAATTTACTTAGTCGCTCTTGTATTAGTCTAGATCAGGTCATGGGAATTTGTATCGAGTCTGTAATATGTGTTGTTGTAATAATGTAAACATTTGAGTTACTGAATATATTACGAAGTTCCGCTGTTATTCCTAATTATTTGTCAGTTAAATGAATTGTTGTTTTATCGATGTGAATATAAAATGAGAGGGTTCGCCTACGAGGTGGGAAAGGTAGGTGCCCGCATGATCAAAAATTGGGTCATGACAAGTTGCTATCAGAGCCTAGGTTACCGGGTCTACTCGATACAAGAGCAATGTCCTATAGAGTCTCGTGGAATGGTACGTAGACATCTGTACCCGTCCACGGGAGGCTATAGGGCATCTTGGAAAATGTCCCTTCTTTCTTTCAATTCGTGCTACTTCGGCAAGATTGGTATCTCGGTGGGCCCAATTGGTATCTAGATGATTCCAATTGGTATCTACGCGAAAAAAGCAAGTTGTATTTGAAATTAGGCCCTATATGTGTTGAGCTGGTCGAGTTAAGATTTTAGTCGCGAAACGATCCGAGTTAATATAATATTGCCACCACGTATTATGCCCCAGCGGTCAGCATAACGCTATAGCGTTACCGCTGCAGCGGGTAGGCCACTGCTGAGGCGGCTCCTTCCTTTTGCTACTCGACCGCTTCTGTGGCCCAACCACCGCCGAAGCGGGACCGCTGTAGCGGTCTGAGAGACCGCCGAAGAGATACTACCAGATTCAGAGCCTGAAACGTTTCCCCTGTGTTATATCCCGTATTTTTGTACGTTGGATTATTCGTAAGATAATCGACATAAGTTTAAGGACGAGATTATTTTGGGACATGAGACAAGGACTTTCAATCCCGATTTTTAATATGGCACGACTTGTTTGTAAATTCCAATTAGTATAGAAATATTGATGCATATTAGGGAGTAATTAACTACGATTATATTATTAAGTAGGGATTAGTGATTAACTATGATTAATTAAGTTAGTTCATTAGACAATTAAGTGGGCCCCATCGAATTCTTTAGTTAAAAAATAAATAAATAAACAACTATAATAAAATGATGATTCATTATGGTGGGCACGTGTAGGGTTATTAGGATGCCTATAAATAGCATGTCAATGACTAAGATTTTTTTTTCATTTAGCACATTGTCATCTTCAACCAAAAATTAACTTAGAGAGAGAGGCAAAGTTAAGCTAGAGAGGGAGAGTGTTCGGCCATGGCTGTTCCTAGCCGAGCTTGAGGTTGGAGAGGAGAAAAATTAAAGTTCTAAGGTGTTGTAAACATCCAAGTGATTAGCAACGTTAAGGAGCCAAGCTTGTTAAGGTAAGATTTAATTCTCTCTAACATGTTTTAGAGGTGGTTTGGACTTTGTATAAATTGGTAAATGTGGAATTGGATGTAAAGAATTGTATGTGATGATGCTAAGTTGCTGTTTGGGCCGTGTGTGGGGCTGTTCTAACTTAAAAATGGTGAATTAATTTTGATGTTGTTGTCGTTATGGTTGTCATTGATCATGTGATGAAAGTGAAAGAATTTGATGCTTAAGGTTATAATTGTATTGTATTCGAGAATGATTTTGTTGTGTGGAAAGGAATGGAAATATAGTTATAAGTGGGTATATGTGTTGCTGTTCTTGTAAAATTGGAGGACTAAGTGTAGTTAAGGCTCGTATTGTGTTATTATAATTGATGGGCTGCTTTAGGACTTATTAATGTTAAGATAATTTTCTTGCATATAGGAGTTGAGGTCGTTGCTGTGTTGTTGCTAATGTGAATCACTAATTGATAAGAAAGAAACGTATAAGATATTGTATGTGAAGCGTAGGTGGCTTGTTGGGTGCATATTTTAGATATTTGAGGTGTATTGGGCATTTTTATATTATGTGGGCTGTTTTGGAGTATCCTCGGATCTTGTTTCGACTAGTTCTTAATGCGATAACTTAGACGTGCTTTGGTTGTTGCTATGTTGGTTGTTGTATAGTTGACGTAAATGTAAGGAAAGTGAGCGATATAGGGGAAATGCTGCCCAATTGTCTTGAAATAAGCTACTAACATTGAAGTACGTTTTATGCCTTTTCGTAGCTTAACCATAATCTTGACGTCTTAATATAGGTTGAGATATCTTGGGCAACGTATACATATCGAGTCACGGATTAAGCGCCAAAGGTATGTAAAGCTAACCCTTCCTTCTTTTTGGCATGATCTTTATGAAACAAATAGATGACGTATATACGACTTCAAAAAAAAAGGCTCCTATTCTTAGAGACACTGGGATGGCTAATGTCCTTGATTCCCAGAACTTACTTTATTATGTCTCGATACGTATCTATGATTTCTAAAGTTCTATTTAATATGTTCCACTGTGACATTCGAAGGATACTTGATATGACTATTGTCTTGATTTCGAAATGATAGTTCGTTTGAATATTCTATTGAGTCTCAAATATAATCTAGTTTGCATATGGTTGCTCACTACTCTGCTCGTGCATGCCTCAATATATCTTTCACCGAGTCTCGGGCCGGGTATGTTTTCGTGCACAGTTTCACTGCATTGTTCACCGAGTCCCTCACTAGAGGGCCGGGTACAATATATATATATATATATATATATATATATATGATGATGTGATGATATGATGATATGATGATGTGATTATGGTGCCAAGGATGGCATATGATGACTTTATTCACCGAGTCCCATAATGGGCGGGGTATGATATATGATATTGATATGCATGATTTACATTTCATAAGGCAAGTGTATTGGTATTTTGAATGTCATACTAGTCTCCTGTGATCCTTATTTCAGTCATGATCCTCTTTATTGTATTTCATGCTTTATATACTCAGTACATATCTCGTACTGACCCCCCTTTCTTCGGGGGGCTGCGTTTCATGCCCGCAGGTACAAATACTCGATTTGGCGATCCTCCTGCTTAGGACTTCTACTCAGCTTTCTTGGAGAGCTCCATTGTTCCGGAGCCTAGACTTTTGGTACAAATCCTTTTTAATGTATATATATGTTTATCCAGGGGTATGGCGGGGCCCTGTCCCGTCATATTTCACTATCGATACTCTTAGAGGTCTGTAGACATATGTGTGGGTTGTGTATATGTTTTGTTCAGCTGTGTCTGTACGATCTGCTATGGATATGTTCGTCTGTTGTGGCAGCCTTGTCGGCTTGCGTATGATATTGATTTGTAGTGGCAGCCTTGTCGGCTTGCGTATCATATTGACATGTAGTGGCAGCCTTGTCGGCTTGTGTACCATATTATGTTTTGATTAGTTGTGACTCCTCAGGAAACAGGTTATCTGGATATATTTATATATGATGATGTTATGAACCTTTGGAGTTCTTTTGCAAGTTTCTATATTTTTCTTAGATTCAGTTTGACTATATCTAACAGGTACGCACACGAGTTTCCGGCTCGGGCACTAGTCATGGCCTACGGGGCTGGGTCGTGACACCCTATTTTCAGCCCGTTTCCCCTGTTTCAGTCAATTAACAGACCAGATAAACAGCAGCTACAATTCAAAACAACAGTTATGTCACAGCAAGCCCGACAAGGGCAAGAACCATTCAAGTTGCTACTATGAAACCGACTGTCATTTCTAAAAGAAAGAAGCTAAGCAGTTCAACATCAAAAACAAGTATCCAAACATTATCCATGAACCAGGCCAACCGAAAACCCAAAAGGAAACAACATCATCCAAACAAGGGAAACAAAACAAACCCAAGGAAAAAAATTGTCTGAAGCAAGCCCGAGATAGGCAACCCAAACTCTAGCTGGCGGGGGGGGGGGGTTCTAGGCTGTTATATCCCGCAATTTGTACATTCGGATAATTTAAGATAATTGCAAGAAGTTAAGGACAAGGACATATTTTGATCTTGTTTAATACACAAGTTGCTTATGAAAATTTTTGATGTGAAAAAATTGGGGAAGGCTAAGGGCAAATTTGGAATTAGGAAAATTTATTTTTCATGAATTGCAAGCCAAAAAAAAAAAAAAGAATAGTCTTGAATAAAAAGGCCAAGTGGTCCGTTTGTATGGAGTGGGCTTGGCCCATATGGAATCTTAATACATAATTATAAAAGATGACAAGCTTATCATATTTTTCATCTTCAACCTAGAAAGTTCAAGAAACTTGAGGAGAAAGAAAAAAAAGAGAAGGCCTATTCGGCCAAGGAGAAAAAAATTGGGGTTCAAAAATTGATCAGGGAAAAATTATTTTCTTCTTGTATTCCAACCAATTGGAAGGTCCTCTTTAACATGGAGTGGTTGTTGGAGCAATAAAATCATTTATTTGTGCAAGTTCACAACCTTAGCCAAGTCAAGGAGTTGAGTGAAAAAGGTATGCATTCAATCCTCCCTTTCATATGTTATGGATGATTTGTGCATGTTGTGGTATGTGGAAATGAATGAAATTCATGAAACTATGGTGTGGAAGTTGTAGCCGTGCCTATGTTGTGTTGTGTAGGAGTGGAGAACTAATTTTATTTAGTATTATGGATTGTTGTGTTGTGGATTCTATGATGTTAAATGAAGATTTAATGGTTTGATATGAAGTGGTAATCGTTTGTCGATTATTGAAGACGTTGATGTGATATTAGTATGATTCCTTATATTTGTAGGAATGAAATTGCTAATGTGTAGGTTGCAAATATAATTCATGAATTTGGAAGTGAGACATGTGGTTGGAATATTGTAACTGGGTTGTTGTGTTTGAATTTGAAAGAGGGAAATGTGTTGTTATTGTTCTTATTGAATTTAGAAGGTTTCGGGCGAAGTAATATGTTGATTGGGTTGTTTGGAGTATTATGAGAATTGTTTGAAGTATTCTTGAACCATGTTAGAATGATTTCGGATTAATACTTAGATGTGAGATCATTGATGTTAACTTGACTATATGTGATTGAATTGAATACAAATGAAATGTCGTTGAATTGTGTGACAAAGGTTGTTAATGTTAAAATGCGTCTTGAATTGATTGTTGATGTTGTTGGCACGATTGTTGGTATTGTTGTTGATAGTTTGGCCGAGTTGAATTCTCGGATTGTTGATTGATGATTTGGGCCGAGTTAGATTCTCGGGGATGGTGTATTTACAGGGGAGATGCTGCCGAAATTTCAGCAGATCATAAGTGAATTTATTTGAAAGACTAAGACAAGTGTGTGTGACGATGAATCTAATGATTATGTAAATCTTCTTGGATGTAGACTAGCGATAACGATCTTGGACAATTAAGCGTAGCTAATAGGACGTGGAGTAGGTATGTTAAGGCTTGTTCCTTTCTTTCAAAGGCATGATCCCAATGTTATGATTTCATAATTGTTTCCATATCTTACTTGTTTTTCAAAAGTTAGATGTTTATGATTCCAAGGCATGATTCTCTTCCCAATAACTCGTAAATGTTTTTCCAAAGTGTTCGTATTCTACTAAAACAGAGGTTTATGATTTTGTAAGCTCTTATGACAATAACGATGGATATGTTTCACAATGACATTGATGATGTCAAGGATGAGAATATTTCTATGATGGCTATGATAAGAATGATTTCATGTTTACAGGTACTTGGTATGATTATTGCTTTGATTTTCAAAAAATAGCTTCTGAAACGTTCGTAGAAGGTTCTGTACTTCAAACGCTCATAACTTTTTTATACTAAATCGGATCGACCCAAAACTTGTTTCTGAGCCTTCATGTGTCAATTTATGTATGTACCCATCGAGTCTTAACACTGCTATCCGTTGCTAGTCTCACCTTATAATAATTGTTCCTTCAAGGTGAGACAAAGTCATGATGATTATTCCATAATATAATCGGAGGTTACCGACCTTACGTCACTCCGATAGATACATGACTTTCTTTGGGCTCTCCTCTATGCTGCTTATATGATATATGTATATGTATATGTATATGGGGAAGATGGGGAAAAGGGACATATGTTGCGCTATAGACACATTGCCACCTGGTCAGCTGGCGTAATTTATCATCCCGGACGCGGGACATATGTGGGAGAGCCGACGTCGTTCGGCGCTATGACATGTTCTATTTTCCATGTATATGAAAAAAAAATGTTTTCAAAGGAAAGATAAGCATGCATGGCATCCACCCTAAGAGGCACTCATATGCACAGGTTACTCTTCTACCTCATGATATGCTCTATATTTCCATTCTGTTATTATTCATATTTATATCCCTTACTATGTTACTATTCATGCCTTACATACTCAGTACATTGCTCGTACTGACCCCCTTTCTTCGAGGGCTGCGTTTCATGCCGCGCAGGTACACCCAGGTGAGTAGAAGCTATTATAGAAGATGTTCCAGCGGAGTTGGCAAGATCCATTTGCTCTGGAGTGTTGCCGGGTCAGAGTACTATGCTGTGATGTCTTGTTCGATGTTAGAGACTTTGCAGACAGAGTCGTCGGTATAGAGTGTCGGTATTGTAAACGGCTTCACCGGCCGATGTGTCATCTTATGTTATGTTATAAAGTCCATGTGATTACAGATTCCATTTGATTTGAGTACGAGGGAAAAGAAAGATTCGGAAAGCTTACTATGTATTTCATTCTTATTCGATTTAAGAGTCCAAAGATATTATGCATGTAATAGGAGTCAGCGGGTTCGCTCGGCTCCGAATATGGGGTTGGGTGCCCATCACACCCTAGTAAAGTCGGGGTGTGACATAGGGCCTCCGAGTACCTTTGGCAGCATCTGAGCTGCTTGCGTCCTCCGCTGATTTGCTTCTCCTGTCACCTCCATTGGCCTCGCTCACAAACAAGTATCTCTCAGAGTAGTCCTAGGCCTGCACAGCCATATCCACACTGGGTAAATACATCTTCTTCCATAGGCCTTTGAAACCTCTCTAAGATTTCAAATAGACCTTCTAGCGAGATTTGTTCTTGGCTTGCTCTCTCTCAAAGTCAGTGCGAATCTGGACATGATCTGCGGCCATGGAAGTCTAGACAGTCTGCAAGGTGGTGAGCGACTCACCCATCGTCTTCCGGCTGTCGAGGTATTCCTTCATCTCCTCCCTAGTAAAGTAACCTCCACTAGCACTAGATGAACCCGCATCTCCAGAAATCCTCGGCATGCCCCAGAACATCGCCATCATCTCGTTAAAGCGAGTGCCAATATGCTCAAAAGGGCTCTGAACAGGGGCAGCCCTGGCCATACACCCGTAACGGATGGAAATCAGCATCGAAATCTACCAGGATATCATCAAGCCTCCTATGGACCCCAGTCCTCTTGCGCAGCGAAGTGATTAGTGATGGGAGCACCAGACTAGAGGCCAAAGACCGCATGAATTCCTTCTACTCTGCAATCACCTATGAACCCAAATTCACACGAACATCATCCAGAATACAAGCAATCAAAAGAACCCAAGGATAGGTCACGAAGGTGACATTCCTCGAAGGGAAGACCCAACGGGAAATGATGTTCAGCTACCTCCTGGCCTAAGTAGTAAATTTCTCGCTAGATATTCCCACTCTAGACCTGCCCCAGGTAATCGAACCTCTGTCCTCCGCAGCCATTAGTTTGGATACCAGCCAATCCCCATTATCAGTAGTATTCTTGGCCTCCAAGAACTCCTCCCAAGGATTGTCTACCTTATACACTCGGTTGATTGTCTTAGTCCTCACCTTCACAGAAACCCCGCGTATCAGAATCCGGGGATCAGGAGAATCCTAATCAACGGTAGGCAACATGGCATAGAATTCTCGTACCCAATTCTCATTGCAACGCCCGGGATCCTTGATCAAACGCATCCACTTGATCTTCTCCAACCTCTCCAAAAACTCGAGAGCTCGTCTCTCCACACTAGTCATATCAAAACCCCTCTCCAGCAATAGGGGCATGTGCCTCTGCTCCAACAAGTGGCGCTCACATTGTGGGGTGGCGAAGATTGAATACCCGGGCACTTGCTCCTCCTGTTGTTCTCCTAATTGTTCGGCTTCTGGATTGTCAGCCATGGTACCTTCAAGTAATAAGTGCGTTATGAGAATTCATGTCCCAGGATTAAGTGAATCTAAGCAGGTATCCCACACTGTAAACCTCAGCAAAACATATTCTGGTGGCAGTTCTGAATAGGCCACGCTGTAGTGGCCACTCAGACCGCTGCAGCGGGGCCGCTATGGCGACCATACAATCGCTTCAGTGCCAGTTGAACGCTGAAGCGGGACTGCCCCAGCGATCCCTTGACCGCTAAAACGGTGTCGTCTTCCTGAGCAGAGCCAAAATGTTCCATCACACCAAGGTCTCAAAAACTTATTTTTATGAATGGATCGGGTAGATATCAAGCATGCAAGAGCTCTGTAAACCCTTAGTACGTAATTTCTGGCCACATCAATTCCCAATATCGAGTAAAATCAACGCCCAAATTAAAACAAAAGTTATTTACTATGTTTAAGTTTTTAGGTCCAATTGTATTCATTAACTACGCAACATTCGATGTTTAGATGATTCTAACGCTAAGTTAGTTATGAAATTCAGCCAATCAACATCCCGTAGACCCATCAACCAAAACCCAAAAATCCCAACCTCGGGGTTAACAAACCCATGAATCGAAGCATAAGGACCTCGAAATCATATTCCATTATTTTATTGCAAGTAAAGAGGAGAAATTTCTTACCTTGAAAGTGGCAGATTCAGGGTGGTTGGTGGTGGTTGTGGATGAACTTGGCAGCCTTCTTTTCCTTCCTCTTTGAGGGAAATTATGGCAGTATATGGTTGGGATTAAAGTATAGGTTGAATATGTGGGCAGTGGATAGTATTTTAGGGGGTTGAGAGTTAGTTAAAAGGATGTGTTGGGTTAGGAGTTGGGAAAATATCCGTATGTGAGGGAAGGAATATTTTATGGGAATGGAATAAGGTGGGGAAAAGGAAAGAGTTTTATGTTTCTGAAATTTTCGATCACCGCTCCAGCGGACAGCACGCCGCTCCAAAGAAACAGCTGAAGCGCTACTTAGACCGCTGAATCCGTCCCACATTGTTTAAATCCACACGTCTATTCCATCCGAACATGATCCGCGATTGACTCCCACCCAAGTGTTTTTCCCTGTGGAATCTTATATGAGACCTTTCCCTCGCAAGTAGCTTTCATGCCCTTTGATACGCCTTTGCCGTTCGAGGACGAACAGTTGTTTAATTTGTATTTGATATAATGACCCGTTTCGTTGTTACAGTAAATTTCAAAATATTCGTGACTCCGGGTCTCAGAGGCATGCTTGAACTCCCCTTACAATTTGGGAACCGTTAACTTGATCCAAAACTCGTATGAGTTGCGCGTGAAGAATTAAAAAGAGACCCCTCAGGCCCAGTTTTGCCGCTTCTGTGCCATCCAGGCCGCCCCAGTGGTGCCGCAGCAGCGACTTGGCACCCGCAAAAGCGGCATAGCAGAGAATCCTCGTTGACAGCCCCAGCGGTACCTTTCACGCAGAAGCAGTAGAGATACCGTCCCATCGGTCACGAGCAGTGGTTCTGTCACGACCCCACAAGAGGGCCATGACGGGCACCCGGAGCTAACACACCGAGCACCTTTAAACATACATCTCATAGAAATTTTTGGGTGGACTATAAAGTTAGCTCCTGGATATCATGATCTGTAAGGACATATATCACAATATACTGAAACATCTCCATATAATCTTCAATAGTTATGTCCATCATCACCAGCCGATAAGGCTACTAAAATGTTATACAATGATATGGACCGGTAGGGTTATGAAATGTCTAATTATACACACATGTCTACGAACCTCTACATATAATACAAGTGACCAG
Source organism: Lycium barbarum (assembly GCF_019175385.1). Lineage (NCBI taxonomy): Eukaryota > Viridiplantae > Streptophyta > Magnoliopsida > Solanales > Solanaceae > Lycium > Lycium barbarum. The sequence goes on along the minus strand of NC_083347.1, from coordinate 95,729,225 downwards.
AAGGACCAATACCAATAGACTGCAGCTCCGAAGTAAGTGGAGTGCTCCTGAGAATATACTAATAAATCACCTGCGGGTCAAATCCGTGTACCTGTCTACCTGCGGGCATGAACGCAGTGTCCACAAGAAAAGACGTCAGTACGAATAATGTACTGAGTATGTAAGGCATTAATAACAACATAATAAGAAATATAGAACATAATATGAGATAAAGATAACCTGTATATATATATATATATATATATATATATATATATATATCATACACATATATAATATAAGTAGCATGCATGAAAGCCCAAATAAAAGCTACGACTCTATCAGAGTGACGTATGGTCAGTAACCTCCAATTTATATGATGGAACAATCATCATCGCTATATCTCACCCCGAAGGAAAAATTATCATGAGGTGAGATCAACAACAAGGAGTAAAATCAAGGAAATCATGAAATATATTCAACAATCTCATCATAGCATTAAAGCCATAAACTTTGGAATTTCTAGAAATAGGATCATCATCATCAAAATTAACATCATAAAACATACTTATCTTTAGCATCATAAGAACTCTAAGAATCATGAATCTCTAGCTTTTGGGAACAAGGAAATTATGGAAAACATGTATAGGTTCATAAGAAAGGAATCATGCCTTTAGAAAGAAAGGGTTTAGCCTTGACATACCTTTTCGGTCGCCTTAACTTTAACTATTTAACTCTTATCCTCCTAAGCTCGTAAATCTACATTCAAGAGAATTCATATTATCGTTAGGCTTATCGTCATGTGCTTGTCTTAAGCCCTCAAATTAATTCCTTTTAAAATCTGTCGAAATTCGGGCAGCATATCCCCTATTTATATCCCTAGCCAGAAATCACAATACTAAAAAAACAAGAAAAATAGCAATACTAATATCAACATCATCATCAATACCAATATATTCCATAAAACATCCCACACGACGTTTTTCAACATACAACAATAATATACACTTCCTTTCTTCTCAATCAAGGAGCATAATCTCATCAACACACCAACAACATTAGATACCATACATATACATGTAAATCATCCCAACCACAAGGCCACAACATGCTCAAAATAGTCCATAAACACTACAACTACAACGCAACACTTTATTACCTTTCCTCCATAACTATTTTCACTTGTAAGACTTGCTAAACCTTCAAATTAACTCAACATAAGAGATAGGATGAATAAAATACCTTATACTTGAAGAAATTTAGCCATACCAACTTTCGTCAAGACCAAAATCAGGACAACATCAAGTAGAAGCAACAACTATCATATTTCATAGACTTGTTTAGTGTAATCTTGTTAAATCCTTGATATAATGGACTATAAATGTTTAGGGGATGTGTTAGGAGGTTTCTAGGACTCATGAGAATGTAAAATGTTGAAAAACTAGGGTTTATGGGGGGTTTTTATACCCCTTGAAAGTCGGCGGAACCGACTTTCCCAAGTAGGACCTGCGGAAGCCATTTCGCAGTTTGAGGTGTTATATTAAAATGGCCATAACTCCTTACTCCGATGTCATTTTGATGACAGATTTGTTGCGTTGCAAACTAGACTCGGCGAAATTCATTGTAGGCTTTTGAAACACCTTAAAACTCCTAATATACCTGGAGATATACCCCTCTAAAGTTAACCCAAAATTCTACCAACGTTTTTCCAAATTTTTGACAAACTTATTTTCTTCGATTTGGTTGGTCCCGGAATCTTCCAAAACTCTCCATACATGATATTTATCATTAATGATACTTGATAATGGTCATATACTTTTGTTTAAAGGTTTTCCTTCCCGGTTACGACTTACTAGATCGTAATTCATCCTTTACTTCATATTTACGAACTTCCCATGGCTTGTACCTTCCAAAACTTTATGGGACGTCTTCGATACTCCATTAATATGGTGAAGTACACGGCATGATGATGCTCTGAAAATGCGAGGTGTAACATCCTTCCCCCCTTAGGAACATTCGTCTTCGAATGTTGTAGCTTGCGAGCTTACGACGCTTTTGTGAGTTTCTTGAAATGGTTGTCCTCCTTTAGTTCCTGATCTCCATGCACTTATAATATGGGCTCATTAGAATTCTTTCATAGCCTCCACATTCTGTCTCAAACTCATTCATTAGTTCCATATCCTCATGTTCTTATATATGTACTTAGTGGTCAACTGATATCTAGTTACTGTCCTGGGACCTATTGACATTAAGATGGTCTTAACTCATGATTGCTACTACTCCCCGCCAATCTTTGAGCACTCTTAATTGTTATATTATTTTGCCTTGCTCCTTATTTCTCTACTAGTAGACAAATTCTCTTGTTCAGATATGGCACCCTTCCTTTCTTGCTTCTTTGGTGCTATTTTAGATTATCCCTTTTTGTACTCGTCGACCTTATATACATACCATATAATCTCCTTTTAATTCCTTGGTCGGACTCTTTTATTCCTTACAATATCATCCTATTCATACTTGAACTTTTCCTATAATTTCCTCTCTTCAGTTTTAGCCTATGTTCTTCTTTGACTCCCTATCGTTGTCCATACACTATTTTTGTCGGCCATTGCATCATGACGATTGTCTATATGGTTCTATAGCATATACTCTCACATTTGATATGACTGGCGACTTGTGACTTCATGACTTGCGAGGTATTTTCTAGTCTCAGGTATCACTGCTGTCTTGCTATCCATAGACACACTATCTCCCTAGCCGTTGGAGATCATTGAACTGCCTATAATTACTTGTCTTGTTAAAACTTTCCTCACTTCTAGTGCTAAGATTTCCCATTTTGTAATCCAGTTTGTCCTTTATACTTACTCCCTGGTTAGCTTACAGACCCTTCTTACTCCTTTCGTTACCTCTCGGAGTATGTTGCTGCACACTTAAATGTAACAAAAATTTCTCCGGTACAACCGATTTGAACCATAGTCCGGAGACATAACATGTCGCATTGACGAAACTCATTCTCCTTCCTAGATTTGTCTCATGATATACCTGCATTTAATCCGTTCTCACATTTCTTTAGCACATTCTTGACATATTGATTCATCTCAAAATTTGAATCCTTTAATCCAATATATTTCCCTCTCTTGAGCTTCAGAATATTGTAGCTCATCTTAGAACTGAATTTGTTCTTCCCCCCTTTTAAAGGATGTTCTCATATAGCGTAACCTTTGAGTGTTAACCGTCTTTGATAATCATCTGGCCGACCTTAGCGATCCTTCAACTCCTCTATTCCATATAATGCCGGAGTTCTTTTCATCGCATGGTTTAACTTGTTTTCCTTTTTGCTAATTGATTCTTGTATCAAATCAAAATGCTTATACATATCGGATACAATTCAAATGCCTTCTTTAGTGTCTTTTCACTTCTACCTCTCATGACTAGTAGTCCCCTAGGTTAATGAATTAATGGGGACATCGGAATTCATTAGGCCCCTTATGGAGTGTCCGACTATACCATGCTCTTTTAGCCCTAGTCTTTCTCCATGACTATCTTCTTAACCTCCTTGAAATTCTCCTTACCCTGGGTTCCCAATTCCAATTTATATCTATACTATACCATGAAAAGTTGATATTCCACACCATCCATTCCCGCGACTCGTCCTTTCATTAGCTTAGCTCATTTTGTCCTGTAATTCTTCTTAACTACTTGTTTGCATCACTGCTATACATCATAGTCCTTCTAGTGTTCTATTTGTTCTTGTTCTTATCATCAAATCCTCACAAAGTACACCCTTTCCTTTCTTCTCTCATCCAGTCTTCATTTTCCTTTATAATACTACAACCTTTGCACACATATATAGATATACATCTCGAATTTTCTCATGATCGCATCTTTGATCTTTCACACAACCATTGTCTTATAATTTCAATTTTTTTCCCTTGGGCAAGCCTAATGATTCACTAACCTTCTCCTTGTTGTCGGCGGCCACATAATTCCCTTTAACCATTTAATTGACAGCTCCTCCTTCCTTCAGTCCTCATAGTTTCTTTTGTTTTTCGTTACACGTAAAAAGCATGTTTCCATTAGTCATCCTTTACTCTTAGTTTAGGAAACCTTGGAGTGTTCCGTTACGAGTGAGAATCCCTTTTGATGCTAAAAATCTCTTCTTGAGCTAATTTCTTCCCATAAATAGGCATACCAATCATGGGTTCACATCCATTCTCCTAGTTAAATCTCAGGAGTTTAAAATTCCCTCGTCGCTCTCATAAGATCTGTTCATTTCTTCTCAAGGATGCACATTTATTTATTATTTACGACCTCCTTGGTTCTAATTATGAAGACGTATAGGTTGGTTCCAGGGTCCTCACGTTCATCCCTTGTCACGTATAAGATTACTCTATCTCTCGTTGGTTTATTTAAATTTGATCCTATCGTCTGCTTTCCTGCTTTCATCCTAACCTTTTCCTCAAATATATATCAGCTAACCCTCAACGGGTATATGTTTTCCTTGTCCAAGTTTCTCTGTCCTTCATGATACCATAACCTTCTTTTTCCTAATGCTCCTTCTTACATTGTTGGTCGCGTTACCGCTATCCGACTTTAATTCTGGAGAAAACCCCATCCTGATTCTCTCTGTAGCGCTTGCTACCTCAATTTTGACATACAACACAATCAATATTTTTAACATGTGGTAACATCAATTATCAAGGTATACATAATACTCGATGTAGCCACTCGTGACTTATCTTTTTTATCGCTTTTCAACACCTTTTTCTTGCGAGATATCCCATTACCATTTGATCTTATCTAAAATCTGTGGCTTTAATACATATGCCCTCTCTTTTTGTCCAGCTAGCCAGAGAATTCTAATTGTAAAGCTCATATGCTCCTAATTTCCCTTGGGCTATTCTAGGTTCTCATATTCTTTTTCCGTATGTCTAAATTTGTAAGCCTTCCTAGCATACCTTCCTATGTCCTAATTGTAACTCCTGGCGATATAACTTTACTTAAAAATATTTACTCATACTAGTACCCTGCCTCTTTGTCTAAAATAATCAACCTCACGTCCTTTACTTTCCTGTAGCAACTGAATCGATCCTTGCGATATTTTATCTTCACTTGTACACCTACTCTCTTCTTTCCTTACATATAAGCCGACATCACACCAAATTTCTCTATCGTCAAATAACCTTTCACAACACCCGTCTAAAAAAATTAAGGTGAATCCTTCTTATAGGATTAGCTAGAAATACACCACATATTCCTAAGGTTGATACAATCTCTACTTCCTTCGTCGGCCACGCAGCATCACATTTAGATGTTATATAAGCAATCTAGAAGACAATCATAATTACATTCCAACTTACCTATCAATTTCTCATTCTTGAGTTCAAGGTCATCATTAATGCCCGAAGTAACTTAGCCTTAATGATTCTAAGAATAGTACCAACTGTCAAATACTCAGAAACCCCATTGAAGTCGAATAACTTGTGACTTCTCAATCCCAATGTAAACTCACATCATACAGGAAAGTCCGATAAAACGAGTCTGTGCGCCTGTCATCAACACATCCTGGTCTTGTGTATGTATAAACTTCTAGGGTAAAACTTTTCCCTACTCGTTAACTTCTTTTCCCATATCAATATCTTTTCATTATCTCTTACTCACTAATCTATAAATCATAATACTGCATTTGAATTCATAATGTCAACTTTCCCTATATCTTCAATAAATCTCAATTCTTCGAAATCTCAAATGCACTCATTCCAGCTCCTTTAATTACAAATCATTTTTCCCCTCCAGGATTCTTCCCTTATATTAAAATCATTCTAAAACTTCTCTTTGAAAGTGTCTCATAAAGGTTCATTCAATCATGACTTACCAAACATTCGATTGTCACATTTTCCCTTCATCCTTTCTCTATAGTCTAGACGTTCAAAAAATTCAATTTGTAAAAAAATCTCGATAGAGTTTCCTCTATACTTCTTGCTGCCTTATTCCTGCACACAGCTCAGAAAACACATCCAATGCCTCACAGGGCGATCACAATACCCGTAATATTTACCTCAGGTTCTCATATCAATGTCTATCAATATCAATAAGACAAGAAACATACCTTCCGGAGTAACAACTTCAATTCTCATCAATTACCTCATAGCGGCATAATAAACTGCTTATCCATAATAAAAACATTTAGGGTTAGAATCAGAGACATCACATCCTATAATTTGGCTCTACGGCCCGATCTAAGATGGGAAAGAAAGGCCAATCATTCCCAAATGCCCTGCATCCTCTTGTTTATAAATGTGGCGCGCTTTACACCCGTAAAAAAGACTCTACTGGACACCGCTCGTAGACACACCCTAGGCCGAACTGCTCTGATACCACTTTGGTCAAGACCCCACCAGAGGGCCATGACGGGCACCCGGAGCTAACACACCGAGCACCTCTAAACGTACATCTCATAAATATTTCTGGGTGGACCATAAAGATAACTCCTAGATATCATGATCTATAAGGAAATATATCACAATATAATGGCACACCTCTATATATTCTTCAACAATTATGCCCATCATCACCAGCCAACAAGGCTACTAAAATGTTATACAATGATATGGACTGGTAGGGTTATGAAATATCTAACTATACACACATGTCTACGAGCCTCTACATAGAATACAAGTGACCATAAGGACCAATACAAATAGACTGCAGCTCCAAAGTAAGTAGAGTGCTCCTAAAAATCCGCTGATAAGTCACCTACGGGGTGAATCCGTGTACCTGTCTACCAGCGGGCATGAGCGCAGCGTCCACAAGAAAGGACGTCAGTACGACCAATGTACTGAGTATCTAAGGCATGAATAACAACATAATAAGAAATATAGAACATAACATGAGATAAAAATAACCTATACATCTAATTGCCTCATAAGGCGGATACCATACATGCTTAGCTTTCTTTTTAAAAAAACATTCCTCATATATATATATATATATATATATATATATATATATATATATATATATAAATATATATATATATATATATAATAGTGCTGCGGAACGTGCAGCCCGATCCATAAATATTTTATATTGCTGCGGAACGTGTAGCCCAATCCATATATCATATCATCATTATATATAAATATATATATTGCCGCGGAACGAACGACCCGATCCATTTATCTATATATCCTGCGTACGGGCATCCCGCGTCCGGGACGATATCATAATATACCAACCGATCAGGTGGTTATGCGTATATAACGCCTCACCTTTCCCCATGTCCCTTATATACATATATATATCATATACATATATAATATATCTAGCATGCATGAGATCCCAAATAAAAGCTACGACTCTATCGGAGTGACGTAAGGTCGGTAACCTCCGATTTATATTATGGAACAATCATCATCGCTATATCGCACCCCGAAGGAACAATTATCATGAGATGAGATGAACAACAATGAGTGAAATCAAGAACATAATGAAATATACTCAAAAATCTCATGATAGCATTAAAATTGTAAACTTTGGAATTTCTAGAAGTAGGATCATCATTATCATCATAAAACATACTTATCTTTAGCATCATAAGAACTCTAAGAATCATGAATCTCTATCTTTTGGGAACAAGGACATTATGGAATACATGCATAGGTTCATAAGAAAGGAATCATGCCTTTAGAAAGAAAGGGTTTAGCCTTAAAATACCTTTTCGGTCGCCTTAACTTTAACTATTTGACGCTTATCCTCCCGTAAATCTACACTCAAGAGAATTCATATTATCGTTAGGCTTATCGTCATATGCTTGTCTTAAGCCCTCAAATTACTTCCTTTTAAAATCTGCCGAAATTCGGGCAGCATCTCCGCTGCTTATATCCCATGCCCGAAATCACAATACCAACAAAACTGTTACACCCCGGAAAAGTCCCCGTACATGTACACTGAGTAGACCAACGAAGGGCATGAGTGTACGACGTCTTACTAAGTAGGGGATGACGATTCATGAATTTTTGGAAATAAGAAAGTTGTAGAATTTCATTTCAGCCAGTGGTCGTAAAATGGAATACGGCTCGTAAAGTGATTTACGGACCGTAAAGTGCTATCGTCCTTCAACATTTCAAAAATTTCAACTTTCTGTCCAAAGCTTAAATGGTAAAACACGACCCAGTTTACGGACCGTAAACTGAAATACAACCATAAACTGTGGCCGTAAACCATCATGATCTTCAGCAAACCTTTCTGTTTTGATATGCTTAAATACGACCACGTTATACGGCCCGTAAACTAGTATACGGTTCGTAAACTGAGGTTTACGACCACTGTACACCCTGAACTGTTCATTAAAAATCAGATTTTGTGATTATTATAAGTGACTTTCTCATTCATTTTCATTCATACTTCATCTATAACCTTAAAGAAATCTCTAGAACACTCCAAACACTTCAACTACAAGAATATCAAGGAAATCAATGATCATCCACACCATATCTATAAGCAAAGTGTATGAAACCTAATTGGAAGTCATCTCCTTCAAGAAATTCCAAAAGAGGTGAAGAAGGGTTTTGGTGCTAAAGAATTGATTCCACTCTAGGCTTGTTCCACCATCATCTAAGGTATGTTTCATGAATTTATCATGTTATTTAAGGTATTGGAAAGCTAAGATTCTTGAAATGTAGAAGAACATAGAAAATGGGCCATTACTGAGTGAATAGTGTCACAATTGAATGATAGTTGAATGGAATCATGAACGTATATGTTGTGATGATGAATACGTTATAAATGGCGTATAGACCATGGAATAGGTGTTAAGTAAGCAAAATTATGATGATGAGGTAAAACCATTAAATGTGGAGAAATTGGAGAAAAATTGTGGATTTTGCTAACTATACATAAGTGATGAATGTTGATACGATATTGTGAGTGTTGCTGTAAATGTTTGGGAGTTGAAATAGAACATGAGAAAAGCAGTAGAAACAAAGGAAACGCTGCCCAATTTTCTCTAGAAATAACGATGCGTTCCTGTGGTCGATTGACTAACTGTAATGTGTATTCTCTCGTGAAGGTAACAACGTGATATTAAAGGAGAAAAGTGAACGATAGCTTAGCTAAATGACAAAGGTATGTGAGGCTATTTCTTTACTTTCTATGGCATGAATCCCATGATATGATTCTTCTCCCTTTTCATGATTCTCCTATATCCCGGAATGCCAAGATCCTAAGATCATGCATAGCTACATGAGTCAAAATATATGATGTGACGTTCTTATAAAGTAAATGTTGTTGTTCCTTGTATACACTCACCTTATATCCTAATCCCTTCAAGGTGAGGCAGAATGTTCATAAATTCTCATAATGGAATCGAGGGTTCACGACCTTACGTCACCTCGATAGAATGCAGTTGTTCTAGAGTCCTTGTGCATGTATGATGATATGTATATTTTGCTAAGCATATCATTATAAATATTTTATGATGAGCATGTCATGATTGCATCACACAGGGCCTAGTTGGTCGGGCAGTCACCACGAAAGCGGGCAGCTATACGATACACCATGGCCAGTTGGCATGGGCAGACACCACTAGTCGGCGGTATGAGATGGTACCACGGACGCGGGAGGCCTGGACGCGGGCTAATTTTACTGATTATCACACCGCACCTATGTGGTCGAGCAGTTTAGATAAATATATATATATATATATATATATATATATATATATATATATATATATATATATATATATATACATACGATATGCATATACGAGATGATGATAAGCATAAAAGTAAGTCAGCATGCATTGCTTTTCATATGATTCCCGGTCAGGTACAGTTGCTCCATACTTGATGCCTCCTTTACTTTCTTGATGTGTTGTTTTTGTTCATGCCTCTCATACTCAGTACAACATTCGTACTGACGTCTGTTTTCTTTGGACGTTGCGTTCATGCCCACAGGTAGATAGGGAGGCGAGCTCGATCTGAATTCTTAGGAGCTGTCACCTGATTGAAAGCACTCCATTATCCGGAGGTGCTTATGATTATCCTTTCGGTACATATGTATATTTTGGGCACGACAGAGTCTTGTTCCGTCTACTTGTATAGTATGTAAGTAGAGGCTCGTAGATGCGTAGTGTGGGTTAGATGGCCTCACAAGTTTATTACAGCATGCATGTATATATTATATATATATTATTTGATGGCCTAATGAGGCATTTGTATATATATATATATATATATATATATAGACTAATTGTGTTTTCCACCCAAAAATGATTTTCGTACAATCATGAATGATAAAGAAGCGTAAATGACTATGACCAGTGAGGAAATAAGGGGTGCTCGGTGATCAGCCTCGGGTGCCCGTCGCGGTCCCTAGTAGGGTCGTGACAGAAGTGGTATCACAGCAGTTCAGTCCTAGGAAGTGTCTATGAGCCGTGTCTAGTAGAGTCTTATTTCTGGTGTGTTGCGCGCCACGCTAATAAACAAGAGGCTACAGGGCATTTAGGAAAACGACCGTCTTTCTTCTTATGAGATCATGCGATAGAGCCATGCCTAAGATTATATCCCTTCTAAAAGTGTGTTTTGATTTCAGAATGCCGCCAAAGGGAAAAGCTACAGCCGCCCAAAAGGGTAAAACTACGACGAAAAGACGGGCAGAAAGAGAGCCTCTGACAAATGTAGAGGAGGGCGAATCACAAAATGAGGCCTCGCCCAATGTAGAAGAGCAAGGAGGAGCCTCAGTCCCTGTTCCTCCACCAGTTGCTTCGGGTCAACAAGTGACCGAGGCTATTCATCTATTGACGCAATTGGTTGCCGCCCAGGCACAGCGGCAGAGTGCGGGCCCGAGTGATCGTTCTGCCAGTACGAGAGCCCGTGATTTCCTGATTTTAAATCCTTTGGAATTTTTCGGGTCGAAGCCAGATGAGGACCCACAAGGCTTCATTGAAGAGATGCTGAGGACGTTGAAACTTATGCATGCTTCTGAGACCAAATCGGTAGAGTTGGCTTCTTATAGACTCCGCGATGTGGCGGTATTGTGGTACAACAACTGGATAGCATCGAGGACAAAAAATGCACCTCCCCCCATTTGGCAAGAGTTTGTTGATGCTTTCATTCACCATTATTTTTCGCCCGAGGTCCGCCGAGCTAGAGCGGACAGGTTCTTGAATCTGAAGCAAGGAAGCATGAGTGCTCGGGAGTATAGCATGCAATTTAATTCTCTGGCCAGTTATGCCCCGACTATGGAGGCCGATATGGGCGATCGTGTACACAGATTTGTGAGTGGTTTGGGGCCACATTTGTTTAGAGATTGTCTGACGGCCTCTTTGCATGACGGAATGGATATTTCCCGAATACAGGCTCATGCTCAGAATCTTGAGGAATGACAACAGCTGTAGAGAAGTGATCATGATAATGACAGAAGGCAAGGTAAGAGAGCTAGATCTATGGGAGCGAGCAGTAAATATAGAGGGGGACCAAGACAGATGTATTCTAGGCACTCAGGTTAGTCAGAGGCTAGTGCGCCTCCTAGATTCTCAGATAGGAGGTTTGATCGTTCTTTTCAGACAGGACAGGGCCAGAGTTTGAGGGCCTCAGATTATCAGTTTAGGGGAGATTCTAGTCAGAGGAGACCCTCAGTACCGCAGTGCAGCCAGTGCGGTAGACTGCATTCCGGACAGTGCCGTCAGGGTTCGGATGCTTGCTACGCCTGTTGGCAGGTTGGTCATATGATGAGAGATTGCCCTTCAGCAAGCGGTAGAGTTGGGACTCAGCCTACAGGATCAATAGCTGGTTCTTCTCCAGTACGCCCGATAGCACAGACTCCTCAGACTACAGCAAGTAGAGGTAGAGGCAGAGGGGGAGCATCTACATCAGGTGCCGTTCAGCCCCGCGTATATGCTTTAGTTGGGCGATAGGATCTTGAGTCTTCCCCAGATGTTGTCACAGGTACATTGACTATATATTTCCCGTGATGTATATGCTTTGATCGATCCAGGTTCTACTTTCTCTTACGTTACTCCGTACGTCGCGGATTGCATTGGGGTTAAATCCGAGGCCATTAAACCTTTTGAGGTATTCACTCCGGTTGGTGATCCGGTAATAGCGAGGAAAGTATACAAAAATTGTGTCATTGTGATATGTGATCGCCAGACTAAAGCCGATTTGATTGAGCTTGAAATGATAGATTTTGATATAATTATGGGTATGGATTGGTTAGCCTCATGTTATGCTAATGTCGATTGCCGAACGAAAATGGTTCGATTTCAATTTTCGGGAGAGCCCGTACTTGAATGGAGGGTAATACGGCATCCCCAAAGGGTAGGTTTATTTCCTACCTTGAGGCAAGAAAGATGATAGCTAAAGGCTATATTTACCATCTAGTTCGGGTTCATGACACCGAGGCAAAGTCGCCAGCTTTCCAATCTGTTCCGGTAGTGAATGAATTCCAGATGTATTTCCAGATGAACTACCAGGTCTTCCTCCTGAGAGGGAAATTGACATCACTATTGATGTATTTCCGGACACTGAGCCCATTTCTATTCCTCCTTATCGAATGGCTCCGGCAGAATTGAAAGAGCTGAAGGCACAGTTGAAGGACTTGCTCGAAAAGGCGTTTATAAGGCCCAGTCATCGCCGTGGGGAGCACCAGTCTTGTTCGTGAGAAAGAAGGACGGATATCTACGGATGTGCATCGATTATAGACAGCTGAACAAGGTAACAATAAAGAACAAGTATCCCCTCCCCAGAATTGACGATTTGTTTGACCAATTACAGGGTGCTAAGCGATTATCCAAGATAGATCTGAGATCTGGTTATCATCAAGTGAGAATTAGAGAAGAAGATATTCCCAAAACAGCCTTCAGAACGAGGTATGGCCACTATGTGTTCCGAGTGATGTCGTTTGGGTTGACAAATGCCCCGGCAGTGTTCATGAATCTAATGAATAATGTATTCAGGCCATTTTTGGATCTCTTCGTGATAGTATTTATTGATGATATTCTAGTGTATTCTCGCACAGAAACAGAACATGCAGACCATCTAAGAATTGTTCTTCGCATTATTCGAGCTCGGGAATTATATGAAAAATTCTCAAAGTGCGAGTTTTGGCTAAATTATGTGGCATTCCTAGGTCATGTTATTTCAGATGATGGCATCCGAGTCGACACTCAGAAAATTGAAGTTGTGAAGACTTGGCCAAGGCCTACAACGCCTACGAAAGTTCGCAGTTTTCTGGGTTTGGCAGGTTATTATAGAAGGTTTGTAGAGGGCTTTTCATCTATTTCAGCTCCATTGACGAAGCTAACCCAGAAGTCGACAAAATTTCAGTGGAACGATGCATACGAGCGTAGTTTCCAAGAGTTAAAAGACAGGTTGACCTCAGCTCCAGTACTAACACTCCCAGAAGGGCCACATGGTTATGTTGTGTATTTTGATGCTTCTGGTGTGGGACTAGGATGCGTATTGATGCAACATGGGAAGGTGATTGCATACGCTTCGAGACAGTTACGAAAACATGAGAAGAATTATCTAACCCATGATCTCGAATTGGCCACGGTTATTCATGCCTTAAAGATATGAAGGCATTATTTGTATGGTGTGCACGTCGATATCTATATAGATCACAAGAGTCTCCAGCATATCTTCAAACAGAAGGAGTTAAACCTGCGGCAGAGGCGGTGGTTAGAATTGTTGAAAGAGTATGATGTGGAAATTTTGTACCACCCCGGAAAAGCTAACGTAGTAGCTGATGCGCTTATTCGTCGATCAATGGGTAGCGTATGTGAAGTTCCGTCAGAAAAGAAAGAGATGGTTCGGGAGCTCCATCGATTAACAAGTCTTGGAATACGTGCAATTGATTCGGGTAGTACAGGCATCAGCATTAATGAACCCACAGTTTCATCCTTGAATATAGAAGTGAAGGAACGACAATATGAAGATTATCAATTAAGCCGATACCGAGACCTATCTCGTGGAAAGCAAAAGTCTCCATTTGAAGTTTCCATAGATGGGATCCTTAGATATCGAGGCAGGCTATGTGTACCGGATGTGGCAGAATTGCGCCAAAGGATTTTGGAGGAAGCACACTATTCATGGTATTCTATTCATCCCGGTGCAACTAAAATGTATCATGACCTCAAATTGATATACTGGTGGGATGGCATGAAGAGGGACATAGTAGATTTTGTTGCACAATGTACGAATTGCCAATAGGTAAAAGCTGAACATCAGAAGCCAGGGGGCTTGTTACAGGCAATAGAAATCCTTACGTGGAAATGGAAAGTGATAAACATGGATTTCATCGTGGAATTACCCCGTTCCCGTGGCAGGTATGACTCTATATAGGTGATCGTGGATAGGCTGATGAAAGCAGCCCATTTTCTTCCAGTCAAGACCACGTACTCAGCAGAAGACTATGCAAGGTTATATCTCAAAGAAATTGTGCGACTCCATGGAATCCCATTATCTATTATCACAGATAGAGGAGCACAGTTTACAGCTAAGTTCTGGAAGTCTTTTCAAGAAGGTTAGGGTATGCAAGTGAGGTTTAGCACGGCATTTCATCCGCAAACTGATGGGCAGGCCGATCGTGTTATTCAAACCTTGGAAGATATGTTACGAGCATGTGTGCTGGAATTTGGTGGGAGTTGGGACGATCATTTACCCCTTATTGAATTCGCATACAACAATAGCTATCATTCTGGTATTCAAATGGCTCCATATGAAGCTTTATATGGGAGGAAATGAAAATCTACAATTGGATGGTTCCAAATAGGAGAAGCACAACTAGTGGGCCCTGAATTGGTCCAACAAGTAATAGAAAAGGTCAAGGTGATCCAAGATCGGTAGTTGACAGCCCAAAGTCGCCAAAAGTCCAATGCGGACAATCGCCGACGAGACTTGGAATTTCAAGCCGATGATTGGGTGTTCTTGAAAGTGTCGCCAATGAAAGGGGTGATGAGATTTGGTAAGAAAGGGAAGCTAAGTCCCAGATACATTGGACCCTACAAAATCATCCGCAAGGTGGATCAGGTGGCCTATGAAATGGATTTGCCATCGGAGCTTGAATCAGTCCACCCAGTTTTCCACGTTTCGATGCTCTGCAAATGTATTGGAGACCCAACAAGAATAGTTCCGGTTGATGATGTGCAGGGGACAGAGAAGCTGACCTATGAAGAAGTACCTATTGCTATCTTAGATAGACAGGTGCGGAGACTTCGAAATAAAGAGGTAGCTTCGGTTAAAGTCTTATGGCGGAGTAACAATCGGGAAGAGATGACTTGGGAAGCAGAAGAGAGCATGAAGTCCAAGTACCCAGACTTGTTTCAACCCCCGGGAGAGATCCAAGGCGAAATGCCGACGATATGAGGTATGTACGCTTCATTTTTTTGCTTTCGGTCATGTGTGGCTATGGATATGTTGATATTGTGATGTAGCCCTGCGAGGAGATGATATTATGGGTTGTTATGACAGGCTGGTAGTGTCAAATTACAAGGGAAACTCTGGCAAAATTTTCGTAGAATTCCGAGTGTTTAACATTTGAGGACGAATGTTCCAAAAAGGGGAGAAGAATGTTACACCTCGGAAAAGTCCCCGTACATGTACACTGAGTAGACCAACGAAGGGCATGAGTGTGCGACGTCTTACTAAGTAGGGGATGACGATTCATGAATTTTTGGAAATAAGAAAGTTGTAGAATTTCATTTCAACCAGTGGTCGTAAAATGGAATACGGCCCGTAAAGTGATTTATGGACCGTAAAGTGCCATCGTCCTTCAACATTTCAAAAATTTCAACTTTGTTTCCAACATGACCCGGTTTACGGACCGTAAATTGAAATACGGCTCGTAAACTGTGGCCGTAAACCATCATGATTTTCAGCAAACCTTTCTGTTTTGATATGCATAAATACGACCACGTTATACGGCCCGTAAACTAGTATACAGTCCGTAAACTGTGGTTTATGACCACTGTACACCCGACGACTGTTCATTAAAAATCAGATTTTGTGATTATTATAAGTGACTTTCCCATTCATTTTCATTCATACTTCATCTATAACCTTCAAGAAATCTCTAGAACACTCCAAACACTTCAACTACAAGAATATCAAGGAAATCAATGATCATCAACACCAAATCTATGAAACAAGGTGTATGAAACCTAATTGAAAGTCATCTCCTTCAAGAAATTCCAAAAGAGGTGAAGAAGGGTTTTGGTGCTAAAGAATTCATTCCACTCTAGGCTTGTTCCACCATCATCTAAGGTATCTTTCATGAATTTATCATGTTATTTAAGGTATTGGAAAGCTAAGATGCTTGAAATGTAGAAGAACATAGAAAATAGGCCATTACTAAGTGAATAGTGTCACAATTGAATGATACTTGAATGGAATCATGAACGTTGATATGTTGTGATGATGAATACGTTATAAATGGCGTATAGACGATGGAATAGGTGTGAAGTAAGCAAAATTATGATGATGAGGTAAAACCATTAAATGTGGAGAAACTGGAGAAAAATGGGGGATTTTTCTAAATATAGATAAGTGATGAATGTTGATAAGATATTGTGAGTGTTGTTGTAAATGTTTGGGAGTTGAAATAGAACATTAGAAAAGCAATAGAAACAAAGGAAACGCTGCCCAATTTTCTCTAGAAATAACGATGCGTTCTTGTGGTCGATTGACTAACTGTAATGCGTATTCTCTCGTGAAGGTAACAACGTGATATTGAAGGAGAACAAGTGAACGATAGCTTAGCTAAACGGCAAAGGTATGTGAGGCTAGTCCTTTCCTTTCTATGGCATGAATCCCATGATATGATTCTTCTCCCTTTTCATGATTCTCTTATATCCCGGAAAGCCAAGATCCTAAGGTCATGCATAGCTACATGAGTCAAGATATATGATGTGACGTTCTTATAAAGTAAATGTTGTTGTTCCTTGTATACACTCACCTTATATCCTAATCCCTTCAAGGTGAGGCAGAATGTTCATAAATGCTCATAATGGAATCGAGGGTTCACAACCTTACGTCACCTTGATAGAATGCAGTTGTTCTAGAGTCCTTGTGCATGTATGATGAAAAGTATATTTTGATAAGCATATCATTATAAATATTTTATGATGAGCATGTCATGATTGCATCACACCGGGCCTAGTTGGCTGGGCAGTCACCGCGAAAGCGGGCAGCTATACGATACACCATGGCCAGTTGGCATGGGCAGACACCACTAGTCGGCGGCATGAGATGGTACCCCGGACGCGGGAGGCCTGGACACGGGCTAATGTTACTGATTATCACACCGCACCTATGTTGTCTGGCAGTTTAGATATATATATATATATATATATATATATATATATATATATACATACGATATGCATATACGAGATGATGATAAGCATAAAAGTAAGTCAGCATGCATTGCTTTTCATATGATTCCCGGTCAGGTACAGTTGCTCCATACTTGATGCCTCCTTTACTTTCTTGATGTGTTGTTTTTGTTCATGCCTCTCATACTCAGTACAACATTCGTACTGACGTCCGTTTTCTTTGGACGTTGTGTTCATGCCCACAGGTAGACAGGGAGGCGAACTCGATCCGGATTCTTAGGAGCTGTCAGCTGATTGAAAGCACTCCATTGTCCGGAGGTGCTTATGATTATCCTTTCGGTACATATGTATATTTTGGGCACGACGGAGTCTTGTTCCATCTACTTGTATAGTATGTAAGTAGAGGCTCGTAGATGCGTAGTGTGGGTTAGATGGCCTCACAAGTTTATTACATCATGCATGTATATATTATATATATTATTTGATGGCCTAATGAGGTATTTGTATATATATATATATATATATATATATATATATATATATATATATATATATATATATATATATATATATATATATATATATATAGACTAATAGTGTTTTCCACCCAAAAATGATTTTCGTACAATCATGAATGATAAAGAAGCGTAAATGACTATGACAAGTGAGGAAATAAGGGGTGCTCGGTGGTCAGCCTCGGGTACCCGTCGTGGCCCCTAGCAGGGTCGTGACAAAAACAATAACAATAGCAATAATAATATCAACCACATCATCATCAATACAAAAATATTCCATATTATGACCTTTCCTCCAACACAACACTTTATGACCTTTCTTCCACAACTATTTTCACTTTTAAGAATTACTAAACCTTCAAATAAACTCAACATAAGAGATAGGATGAAGAACATACCTTATACTTGAAAAATGTTATCCACACCAACTTTATTCAAGACCAAACTCACCACAACATCAAGTAGAAGCAAGAACAATCACCTTTCATGGACTAGTTTGGTATAATCTTGCTAAATCCTTGATTTAATGGGCTATAAATATTTGTGGAATGTGTTAGGAGGTTTCTAGGACTCATGAGAATGTAAAATGATGAAAAAATGGGGTTGATGGGGGTATTTTCATACCCCTTGAAAGTCAGTGGAACCGACTTTCCCATGTGGGACCCGCGGAAGCCATTTGGCAGTTTGAGTGGTTATCTTAAAATGGCCATAATTCCTTACTCCGATGTCGTTTTGCTGAGCGGTTTGTTGCGTTGGAAACTAGACTCGATGAAATTTATTTTAGGATTTTCAAACACCTTAATACTCCTAATATACCTGGAGATATACCGCTCCAAATTTGACCCATAATTCTATCCAAAATTCTGCCAACTTTTTCCAAATTTTCAACAAACTTATTTTTTTCGATTTTCTTGATCTCGGAATCTTTCAAAACTCTCCATACATGATTTTTATTGTCACTACCCGACTAGGGGCCATGACGGGTACCCGGGGCTAACCACCGAGCACCACTCATTCTATTATTCATCATACTCATTTAGCGTACATTCGTTAATTATATACTCAAATCATAGGAAAACCATTTTTCGTTTGAAAACATAATTACATTTATCTATATAAGCCTTTCGGCTATCAAAATAATAATATACATACAATAGTAACATCATGAGACCATACTACCCACACATGTGTATCTACGAGCCTTTACTAGAGTACTAAACATATGGATGGGATAGAACCCCATCGTACCCAAAATACATGTATATATACATAAAAGAATAAACCAAATAGCACCTCCGGAATAGTGGAGTGCTCCTGTAAATCTGCTGATAACTTCTACGAGTCTGGATCACCTCCCTGTCTACCTGTGGGCATGAACACAGTGTCGAAAGAAAACGGACGTCAGTACGAACATTGTACTGAGTATGTAAGGCATGAATGAAATAAACATGATAGACAAATCATAAGTCATAAGGTGAAGAGATAACATGCGTGACTTTTAAGGGAGGATACATTTCATACATATATCGTATACATATAATCATAGCACATATATCATAATTGCGCATACATCATCGTGTCATATAGATAATCATCGTTAACCCGCGTCCGGGTAACCATCATATGCTGCCCACTAGTGGTAATCGTGCCCGGCCCTCTAGGCTCGGTGTAACATAGCAGCCTGCTTTAGCTGTGACATGCCTGGCTATCTAGGCACGGTAGAATCGTATGCAGCCCGCCTTCGCGGTGACATGCCCGGCCAATTAGGCACGGTGGGATCATATGAAGCCCGCCTTCGCGGTGACATGCCCAGCCAATTAGGAACGGTGGGACATGAACTTTCCATTATCATATATATCATAGGCATATCATAGTATTATCATAACTTAACATCATCATACATTCATCAATAATATCATACATTAGGGCTTGGAGGTAACCATAGCTATGTCGGGGTGACATTAGGTAGTGAACCCCCGACTACATTATGGAGTGATCACAACTGTCATATCTCACCTTGGAGGGACTAGCATTTTAAGGTGAGTGTACACAAGGAAAATCATTAATGGAACTCTACTTAGGATCATTAGCATCGTGGAAATTTTATATTACTCTAGGATTCTTCATACTTAAATTCATCATCATCATTAACATGGTCGTATCGTGTCTCCTTTCTTTATCATTTTCATAAGTAGCGTTTTATAGTCACGGACACATAATTTCCATTATATAGGAAGATTATGGAAAATTAGGAAGATTCATGCCTTAGAAGTAAAGGATTAGCCTTACATACCTCTTTCGTTTAGCTACTTTATCACTTGAACGTTCCTCTCCAATATTCACGTTTCTACCTTTAAGAGAGTTCATACTCATATTAGATAATCGGTAATATAAGCGTGTTTGAACTAAAGCTAGAGAAAATTGGACAGCATTTCCTTTGTTTATACAACTTTCTCCATATCATATATCAACTCCCAAACATCAATAATAACATTCATAATATCATACTCAATGATCTTCAACAACCATACATTATTCAATTCTCCTACTTCCATTTCAAGGGCTTCCATAACCATTGTCATAATACAACATTACATTCATCCCCATATAATATTTCTCCTATGTTCTTAATATCATTTATAACATAACCATACTCGTAACATACAAAGAATCATGATTCACATTAAGCTACTGCTAAAAAATGTCACTATTCTCATATTTGTAACCCCTTTTCTATTTCCTTCTATAATCCAAGTCATTCAACCCCTCAATACTCTAAATAACATGAATTGATAATAAAACATACCTTTGATGGTGTAGGAATGGGTTTTGGATAGCAATACTCCACTTGAAAAAATAACCCTAGCTTCAATCCAAGAGATGTCTTGACTTCAAGCAACCCTCAATAGCTTTCTTACACTTGATTCCCTTGGATTTATGATATTGATCATGAATCTTTCTTGTGTTCTTGTGGCTGAAGAGTAGAGAGGGTTTTCTAGAGTGTTCTTGAGGTGAGAGGTTAAAATGAAATGAAATAAATGAACTTGGGTCCTCCTTATACAAATCATAAAATTTGTCCCGACACGAACATATGGACCAACATACGGTCCGTATCTTTTATACGGGTCGTATGTCTAGCCGTATGTTTGGTCCAGTGAACGTTGCCCATCTGGACTAAATATGCAGCGTAACATACGACCAGTATAATTTACACGGCCGGTATATTGGGCCGTATAATGCCCAGCTATTCCGATTTCGTTCTCGTAGACTCGTTTGATCTCCAATCCTTATGGAACCTTCTTAACACTTGTTTATCACCTCATTAATAATCTAAGGTATGTTATAACTCTTCTCCAAAGCATCATTAACTCTCTTGTCGTAAATCGTTTCCGATACATAATGTATGCCTTGCCTTCCTTAATAACTTCCGTCTTCTACTTCACATGTCTTTGAAATCTCATTTAGAATCATCAAATGTTATTTCTTACTTATGAAAACATCGTATTCGTCGTGCCCTTCGTCAGTCTATTCACTGTGCATGAACGAAAAATTTTCCGAGGTGTAAAATTCTTCCCCCCTTGGGAACATTCGTCCTCGAATGTTAAGCTATCCGGGATTCTACGAAAATTTCGCCATATATTTTCCTTCAACTGACCCGGAGTATCATGACCACACTATTCTTGCTTACCTCTTACTCCTCTTTTTAAGTACCCACTTGGTTTCATTGGCGACATGCAAATACTTGCAAGTTATGTAATCGTTCTTGCGTGATTTGTGCACATACATATCTATACCCATACATGTATCCATATCCGTATACATATTCGCGTTCATATTCATATCCATAGCATACCTGACCTTGAATGTTTGGTGGTTTTCGCATATCCGGCCATGACAAGGCTCGGTGTCATTCATACCAAAACTCTTTTGTCTATCTGTAGTAACTTATCTCGTCATGCTCTCTTCCTTCCTTTATTTTTCCTGTGATTATCATATCTTATGTTCTACTATAGAAAACCTTAGGTCCCTTTCTTAATTGTCGCTTATAAATCGCAATATCGTTAATTAGGACTTTACCGTTAGTGCCTTTGCCTCTATTCTAGTATAGCATCGCTATCTTTTACAATATCCCTTGATTTATTTGATTTCAAAGGCACGTGGTTCAAGGTCTTCATGAATGATTTCCAATACAGTCTCAGATGCCTGGTCAATTCTTGTTCGCTTATTTACTAGTCATTAGACTCATTTCTGCACAACTCTCACTCTTTATTTTAGAGTCTATATCTGTCACATCTTAGGTCCCTTGTTTCAATCTCTACACTTGTATTCTCTTTACTCGCTTCCCCCCTTTAAGGGTTTTACTTGTACCATTCTCAAATCCGTTGGCTCAACTTCAAATCTTGAATTCATATATCCCTTACTATGCTACATCTTATTCATGTCGTTCCCCGTAATTTATAGCTACGATAATTCACGTGTGAAGTCTTAACATACTCATCTTGCAGCTTTTGTAATCAAGTAATACAACCGACATAGCAGTCCGAACAAGGATTATTTTACTTAGCTCATCTGGTAGTTATGAGTCAATATCTAAATCCGCTCCAACTAACAACTTCTGTCCCATAGGGATGCTCACAATAGTAGTATGTCTAGTTATCCATACCATCCATGCAATATCACTTGCCCTCTTCTTCGGTGCTCAAAGTTCACTTGTAACGTCATCTTTGTTTTCTAGGGCCTAAGTCTCATGCACAACTAATACCCCTTATGCCTCATACTCTTTTTGTCACACCCCGACTTTACTAGGGCCTAAGTCTCATGTTATATCCCGTATTTTATACGTTTGGATATTTCAAAGTAGCCGTGGTAAAGTTAAGGGAATGACCATCTTCCAAAATTATTTTATTGTATAAGTTGGAAATATTGAGAAAAGTTAAGGGAAAAAAAAAGAAAATTCGCAAAAAGGCTCATGGTAGTATTGTAAAAGGCTAGGGGCAAAATAGTAATCTCACAAAAGTTCAAGAAAAGTCTTGAAAAGGCCAAAGCTTGCATGGGAAGACAAAAGGGGCATCTTTGTTAATTTTCAAGAAAAAAAAAAGAGAAGAAAACGTTAGAAAATGGAGAAGGGGGGTTAATTATAAATAATAATAAAAATACATGGACTATCTTTGGCCATTTTAGAAAAATTCAAGAAAAAGAAGGAAAATTCTAGAAAGATGGAGAGACGGGCATGTGCCCCTCACATGCTTGTAGAACTATATATATATATATATATATATATATTAGAGGTCATCTTTTAATTCAAGACATTGGAGAGAAAGCAAGAACAAAAAAAAAAAAAGAATGAGAAAAACCCCCTAGGCCATTCGGCCAAAGCAAGAGCCAACAAAAACTTTGGAAAGAATTTTCTTCAAAAATTATTTTCTACTAATTGAAGGGTCCTTAGCAAGTTGGAGTGTTTATTGGAGCAATTCAATCCCTTATTTGTGCAATATATGCCCCTAGCCGAATGAAAAGCCAAGTAGAAAAAGGTATGTATCTAATCTTCTCTTCATATGTTTTGGATAGTTGTGCATGTTGTGGTATGTGGAAATGAATGAAAAGCATGAAAATGTGGTGTGTGGTGTGACCGTGTGTGTGTATATGGTGTTTGATCATGCATGTAACATGTTGTGTAAAAGAATAGATTAAGTGTATGTAGCATGTTGGTTGTTGTTGTAATGTCAAAGAAATGGGTGAAGTTCATGAAATAAGTGGGTGTATGGTGGTGGCCGTATAGGGGCTGCCCTAGTTGTGTATGATGAGACAATTTTACTTAGTATTTTAGTTGTTGTCGTTATGGATTATGCGACGTAGAATGGCGGTTTGGTATCTTGAGACGAATTTGAAGTTGTTTGTGCATCATTGAAGAAGTTAGTGTGATGTTAGTGTGGTTCTTATATTTGTAAGAATAAATTTATCAATGTATGGATTGTTGATATAACTCATAAATTTGAAGGAAGTAATGCGTTGTTGACTTTGGTGGTGTTGTGAGATTTCGGGTGGAGGTATGCATTAATTGGGATGAATTGAATTGAATTGAATTGAAATGAATTGAATTGAATTGAATTGAATTGAATATTGAAGTGTTGCTAGAATGATTGCCAGTATTGTTGTTGGTTTGGCCGAGTTGAATTCTCGGGTTTGTTGTTGTTGGTTTGGGCCGAGTTGGATTCTCAAGGACGGAGTATTTACAGGGGAGATGCTGCCGAAATTTCGGCAGACTATAAGTAAATGTGTTTGAAGGATTGAGACAAGTATATGGTGATGAATCTAATGGTTGCATCTATCTTCTTGCATGTAGACTAACAAGTTGGACGAATAAGCGTAGCTAGTAAGGCGCGGCACAGGTATGTAAGGCTTGTCCCCTTTCTTTTAAGGCATGATTCCGACGTTAAGATTTCATAATTATTCCCATATCTTCCTTGTCTTCAAAGGTTAAAAGTCTCGGATTCCAAGACATGATTTCCTTTCTAATAACTCGTAAATGTTTTCCAAAGTATCTATACCTTTTCAAAACAAAGGTTTATGATTTTGTAAGCTCTATGACTACAACGACAGACATGTTTGTAATGATAATGATGATGTTAAAGAAGAGAATATTTCTAGGATGGTTATGACAAGAATGGTTTCATGTTTAAAAATCTTAAGTTAAGGAATTAACGTGAATATAAGAATATGGAGTTAGTCCTTGATCTTTAACTTTATTCCTTAAATATGACTCTATTTTCTAAAGACTTTAAAGTGTATGAATAAATGTTTTATGAGGCTTGTGATCTTATCCAACGTTTTCTCTTAACGCTATTCTTCATTGATAGTCTCGCCTTATAATACTAGTCCCTTCAAGGTGAGACATGACGATCTTGATTATTCCATAATGTAATCGGAGGTTCCCGACCTTACGTCACTCCGATGGATACATGGTTTTCTTGAGCTCTCATGCATGCTGTAGAGATAATGTATGTTTATATGTATATGTATATTGGGAAGTACGGGGAAGGTCAGAGCGTTATATACGCGTAGCCACCTGATCAGTTGGAGTATGATATCGTCTAGGACGCGGGCATATGTGGTTAAATGGATCGGCTGCCGACTCCTCGGCAATATGATAAGAACTATTTTCTATATTATATGATATATGTATATATATATGTATATGGGGAAGATGGGAAGAAGGGTCAGAGCGTTATATACGCGTATCCACCTGATCAGTTGGTATTATATGACATGATATCATCCCGGACGCGGGATGCCCGGCCGTGGTACATATGTGGTTAAATGGAACGGAGCCGACGCCTCGGCAATATGATATGTTCTATTTTCTATATATATGAAAAAGAAATGTTTTCAAAGAAAGTAAAGTATGATATGTATATGGATCGGGCTGCACGTTCCGCAGCGTTAAGCATGCATGGCATCCGCCCTCAGAGGCACTCACATGTACAGGTTACTCTCTTATCTTATGATATGTTCTATATTTCCATACAGTTAATATTCATAAGTTTCGGCTCTTACTATGTTATTATTCAGGCCTTACATACTCAGTACATTGCTCGTACTGACCCCTCTTCTTCGGGGGCTGCGTTTCATGCCGCGTAGGTACACCCAGATGAGCTGAAGCTAACATAGAAGGTGTTCCAGCGGAGCTGGTAGGCTCCACTTGTCCTGGAGTGCTGCCGAGTCAGAGTATATGTGTTATGATGTTTTGCTCGAAGTTAGAGACTTTGCAGACAAAGTCGTGGGTATCGAGAGTCAGTCTGTCAGCGGCTCCATCAGCCGAAGTGTCAGTTTGTATTATGATATAAGTTTTACACAGTTACATCTTTTATTTGATTTGAAGGCAACAAAAAGAATATTTTAGTAAGCTTTATTATGTATACTTGGCTTAGAGGTTCAAAAGATTAAGTACGTAATAAGAGTCAGCGGGTTCGCTCGGCCCGAGCATGGGGTCGGGTGCCCATCACACCCTAGTAAAGTCGGGGTGTGACACTTTTACTCTTGTGTTGCACTCAACATTGATTTCAAAACCAATCATAATCATATTGTATTTGTCGCTGATGATAGCTTTGCTCTATCGCTTTATCGTCGTACGGTAAACTCGTAACTCATGGACACCTTTTTCTTTTCAACTCATTACTTCATATACTTTGTTCGTTCTAACTTGGTATAGGATATTCGTAGGAGATGCATCTTCCTTTAATCATAACTTGACTACATCTTAAGCGCGCGTACTTTGCGGCGTATTTCCTTCTCTTTCTATTCGCATTCTTATTCCTTTACATTCCTTCCTCCTCAATTTATCTTATTTCCTCCCGTTTTATAATCAATCCTTTATTCTTCGCACGAGGAACCATATTCTTAACTTAGTACCGATTTTTCCTTTAGAATATATTACCTTTGTACCATCCATTCTTCGCTTCCAAAACTTATTCTGCTCATTCTGATCATCCCCTCTCATCCTTATTGTGTTGATCCTTTTCCTAACAATCGTCCTACTTCATTATTTATCTTTCTATAGTCTTGATCTTTTACATCTAGCTAAAGATATCACCCATGCTCCCGATTACACAAATCACAGACTACTACTACTTTGCCATATCACTTTTCTCTAATTTCTTTTTCAAGTTGGCTTCCCTTTTTGTCATTGCTTGCTATCATTTCTGTCATTGAGGAACCTCTATGCTGGACTTTCCCTTAACAGGGTCTTATAAGCTTTCTCATCTACCACCCCATGGCTCGCTTGTTGGTTTCACACTTGCATTCACTCTTTATTCATATAGAACATATCACATTTTTAGTCGTTTCCTCGCTATAATTTGTATTACTGTTCTTGCCACGCTTGCATTATATCTTGATCATAATCAAAGCTATAGAGTGCCACTTCTTTACCTCGTTCGTAAGCCTGCTCGTAAAGTAGAATAAACCTTGCGAAGTAAGCATACTCAATCTGTTACTCTTTCTGATCGGCCCTATTACACTTACCATATAAATTGTTTTATCATGCGATTCACATTCGTCATACCCCTGCCTCAGTCATGTTGTTACTCTATTTTTCCAATAAACTTGTCGTATCTTACTTGTGCTTATCCATCCAATTAATACCCCCGGTATCACACTTTACTGGAGTTACCCTTTTCTCTTTCTATGTCATGTTTTAGTACTTCTAGTCTCCCTAATTTACTCTAGTATATCTCTTTACCATATCGACGCCACTCTTATAATTGCCATTACTATCAATTCAATAGTATTTAACTCATCTCTTGTAGTTGTTTACGATACTCCTAACTTAATCTCGTCCTGCCACTACTTTTTGCACAACATTTTTTCCCGTTAGGACATATTACAAGCTTATATCTTAT